>NC_136999.1:40221952-40404452 GCF_032717465.1 Coenobita brevimanus | reverse complement strand
TATAAATAATCTCTATTAATGCCATTAATGACCAACATTTTATGGCTTGCGGAATAGAGTAAAACTAGTTCCTTTAATTCTTCTTCCTTATGAAATATGAATACATGGCTACCAAAAATTTTCTTAAGATATTATTGAAGATTTCATCTGAAAGAGAAATTAAATATTATAGTAAATTAAAGCATTTGCTTTCATTCAGTAATCTCTCTCTCTCTCTCTCTCTCTCTCTCTATATATATATATATATATATATATGTATACAGTATACAGAGAGAGAGAGAGAGAGAGAGAGAGAGAGAGAGAGAAAGGACAAAATACATAATGTCCTAGCTTCCCTCCTGTCAGGAGAATAGTCTAAGCCAAAATCAAGTACCATCTTTTTCAAGGTGCCTGGACCTGGACCCCCTTCACCCATGGCAAGGTGGCGAGGGGGGTGGGGGGAGCCCAGGCATATATCCCATTGGATCCCAGAGTTGCTGGGCGAGGCATTGCACTGTGAGGGTCCTAAGCGTACCGCCCTCCGCCTATCGGCTCATAGTCGCGAAGCTCATAGGTCCTTACCTGGGGGTTCCCAACTTTATTACGATTTGAAAAATCCCAGTTCTCTCCAGTACGCTGGACACTGGGCTCCAATGGGATATATGCATTCCTTCTACTGGTCTGGTCATAAAAAACTCCAAATTTCATGACTTGGTCAATTAGTTTTATTAGGGTACTAAATAATTTACATGGTGTTTATTTTCTTGTCAGCAATAAGTCAGGCTTGGGTCCAGATTCAGATGGCTTTACTTAAGTACATGTAACAATAAAAATGACTGTCATAAACTTGCTTTGTTTATGACCCCAATTCAGGTGGTCAAACCTTAACGTGGAACGGGTCAAATCGGTCAACATTGTCCTTACCCCCCCCCCCTCCAATCACATACTCCTCGGCCCATTGCTGTGCACAGTTGGCAACATATGAACCTGGTACAGCATCAGTGTGTCGCAGAGGTCTAGCATTGGTACACTTAGGAACCTCGACATACGCACATGATTGTTGGTGGCACTGACATGAATGAACTCACGTGTCAAATATTTGTTGAAATGGCCAAGCAACTGTGATGCATGAATGTCAGAAATTGCTGCTGGACTGCTACACACAGACACTGTTTCAGGTTCATGTGTGGCCAACTGTACGGTCACGAACACTAATGAAGAGACAGGGCAATCTACCATTAGAGGTCAGGTTATATACACATGTCTACCCCCCAGCTCCCCCTACTTAACCCCACCAAGGCACTGACTTGTTAGCCAGATGGATCGGAGATGTGAAGCTTCGCTCACTCTCACGTCTTGCCGCATGTAATGATACTTTCATTTATCCTACTATTAGGTGTATTATCAAGTGCACAGATCCATATCCAGTTCCATGAGATGTAATTATATCGAAGTTTTAGCAGATTTCAATATAATGACCCTAATGAATACAGTTTGGTTTCCAAATATTTATCCAACGTGTTTTAAACAGTATAATAAAATCCAAGTAACAGCTACAAGTTATATTGCCACTAAAGTCCCTCTCTTCCCTTGTCATTTGGAAAGGCACATATCCACCTACCTACTTATCCACCTACCCATTCAACCCATCCAACAGAACCCATCGACATCACCCCGGCCACTCACCCTGCCCAGCCACCTGACAAACCCCCCAGCACACCAATCCCGGCCATCCACCCTGCCCACCAACCCATACACCCACCCAGAGCACCCAGCCATGCAATCGTCTCAGTCACCCTGGCGACCCATCATACCCATTCACTCTGGCGACCCACCATGCCAACACACCCTGGCGACCCACTCTGCCCACACATTCCGACGACTGATCTTGCCCACCGACCCCTACCACCTACCCTGCAAACCCAGCAATGCCATCTATTGCAGCCACCCACACAACCCTCTCACCTTTTCCTGAACACCCACCCACCCTGACCACCCACCCCACCCTCGGAACCCACTCATCCTATCCACCCACTCCTCCCACCGACCCACCCGCCCATCCGCCGTAGCACCAGTTGAGCAGGGCGGTACTCCCAAGGTGGATGGAATACTGATGACAGGGAGAGTTGGAAATCCAGTTTCATCAGCCCTCGGGACTAGCTCCCGACCATCCCCCTTTGTTGAACTTTTTCATTGTTTCAGTAACACAGAGAGTAGGCCAGCAAGCTTTCCAGTACAAGCTTCTCATACCGTCAACACCAAACTACATGCACATTACACGTTTTACTTCCTATTCAAAATTTAACAAAAACAATGACATCTTATAACCAAGCCTTGGAGTCTCCAGGAGGAGGGGACTATAAATGCCCCCACCATCCGCCCCTCTCCCGGTGACGACCCAGCGAAATGCCGGGAACCACTGTCTGACTCACTTTTCCATTTCTGCAACATTTCTGCCTTTCCTCAAACTTTCTCTCTGTGGAGCACTACCTCTCCTTATCTAAACCTCACCTTCTCTTCTTAACTGAGACTCAGCTGTCTGAAACGACTGAGAGCAAACCTTTCTCTGTATCCTCTTACTTTGTCTATATTCGTTTCGAAGCCAAAGGTTGCTGTTGTGTATATGTAGGCAATGAAATATTTTGCCCTCCTGTTCCTGAAATTGACTCTTCTGAATTCTCTGCTCTCTGGCTTCTGCTTTCCTGTGATTATCTGACTAAATATATCTGTGCTGTTTACTTATCCCCTAACTCTACTGACTGAAAAATTCTTCGACTATATATCTTACTTCTAAGATGAAACACATCCTATCCATTTCTCCTTTCTGTGAAATCTCCATTCAAGGAGATTTCAGTGTTCACCACCACCTTTGGCTCTCGTCTCCATTCACTGATCCACCTGGTGAACAAGACTTCATCTTTTCTGTCCTTAATGACCTAGAGCAGCTTATAGAGCACCATACCGGCATCCCTGACCACATTGGAGAGAGTTCCAACATACTTGATCCCTTCCTAACAACTAATCCTTCTGCTTATGCTATTAATCTTTCCTCTTTGTTGAGCTCCTCCGATCACAACCTTATCATCTTAACCTATCCTATCGCTCCAGTAAGGCCTGTGGACCCTCCCAACAAGCGTTGGTTGTGGCATTTTGGAGTTGCTGCTTGGGAGGCCCTCCTTTCTCATATCCTTTGACTAATGCAAAGAGATCTTAGTTTAATCACGCTTATTCTAATGCTGTCCACAACAAAGAGAGGGCCTACAGAAGGTACCGGAGCCAGCCCACTGCTAAATCTCATTTCTTCTATTTTTTTGCCAGGAATTGTGCTAAGTCTGTTCTTTGCTCTGCTAAAAATAAGTTCATTTGAACTAAATGCTCTGAACTCTCCAACTCGAATTCTTCCCGCTCCTTCTTGCACCTTGCCAAAAATCTTTCTAACAACTTTACCTCATCATACTTCCCTCCTCTTCTCCACTCTAATAGTTCTATAGCTATTTTTTCTACTGATAAAGCAGAAATCTTCACTCAGACTTTCTCCTCCAATTTCATCATAGACGATTTCGGTGCTGTTCCTCCATCACTTCCCCCTCCGACTTCCTCATGGCTGACATTGAGATTCCTTCAACTGATGTATTTTCTGCCATCACTGGTCTCAGTACTAAGAAGGCATATGGGCGCAGTGAGGTCGCTCCAGTTGTGTTCCAGCACTGTGCATCTATGCTTACACCCTGCCTAGGTAAACTCTTTCGCCTTTGTCTGTCAACTTGTATCTTTCCTTCTTGCTGGAAATTTGCTCTCATTCAACCTGTCCCAAAGAAGGGTGACCATTCCCAGCTCTCTAACTATCGCCTAATTGCTTTAACATCCTGTATTTCAAAAGTTTTTGAGCCTATTCTTCATAGAATAATTTTAAATCATCTTTCCTATCAAAACCTCCCTCATGATCGCCAGTACAGGTTCCGCAAGGGACGCTCCACTGGGGATCTTCTCACCTACCTTTCAGGCTCCTGGTCATTCTTCTTTCGGGACTTTGGCGAAAGCTTTGGCATTGCACTTGACATCTCAAAGGCTTTCGATCGAGTCTGGCATAAATCTTTAATTTCCAAACTGCCCTCTTACGGTTTCTATCCTTCTACCTGTGCCTTCATCTATAGCATCCTTTCTGGTCGTTCTATAGCTGCTGTTGTAGACGGCCACCGTTCCTCTCCTAGAGCTATCAATAGTGGTGTTCCTCAGGGCTATGTTCTATCACCAACTCTCTTCCTCTTCTTCATCAGTGACCTTGTAACCCTTACATCTAACCTTATCCACTCAAATGTCGATGACTCCACCCTTCACCTTTTCATTCGTTTCCCACAGCGTCCATATCAGCAGTTACTTCAAGAAACAAGGGATGAGGCTATGGCACACCTACAGTAATGTATGACTTGGATCATATCTCTGACTGGGGTAAAAGGAATCATGTTGTATTTAATGCATCAAAAAGTCAGTTATTACATGTATCAACCTGATAACTACTACAGGAGTACCCACTAATTATTAATAATATCCAGCTCAATCCTCCATCAGCTTTAATATACTTGGGGTTTCATTCTCTTGGGATTTTTCTTGGAAAGAACATATTGCCTCTCTTGTAAAATCTGCTTTCAAGAGATCGGGTGTGATAAGCCAACTCCCGGCTTTCTTTACGCCTTCACAGTTGTTCACTTTATCTATCTATCTATCTATCTATATACCTAGGCTGCTTCCCCCAAGGAAAGGGAGGTAGCCGAGACAGGACGACACACTCCCCACTTACTCATCCATTCAAACACATTCATTCACATCTTAGCCCCAAAGGGGAGAACGGACAGATCCTCACCGCACCACACCGCACAAGGGTCAACTGCGCAATGCAATCAGTGACATCTGCAGCAGGGCCCGACAGCAGAACTGGTTTACCCCTGCCACATCATAACAGACCCATCCCCTTACCCGCACCTGACATGACTAGCTGATCAGACCAAATGCGGGAGAATATCCCCTCAGGGCTGCGTCATCACTTATTCATTCACACTTTCTCTCCATTTATTTCTGTCACGCACAGCCACTCTTCCTTGCTCAACAGACATCCCTCTCGCATCCAGCGCTCCCTTCACACTGTCCTCAGGGCTTTATACACGGGTTTATTCGCCCCTGTGTAGAGTACAGCTCGCATGTGTGGAGAGACTCACCACATACAGCTCTTCTCATCAAGATGGAGTCAAAGGCTTTTCGTCTCATTAACTCTCCTCCTCTTTCTGTCTCCCTTCAACCTCTGTGTCTTTGCAGCATTGTTACATCTTTGTCTTTTCTATCCCTACTTAAGTGGTCACTGCTCCTCAGCACTGTTTGCCTGCATCCCTCCACCACTGCGGCGGGCACTTAGCACCTGTCTAGTAACAAACTCTCATCCCTTTTCTGTCCAGCTCTCTAATGCAAGAGTTCACCGTTACTTCCATTCCTTCATATATGCAACAGGTTAACTCTGGAAGTGTCTTCCTCTGTCTGTATTTCCTACTTCCTATGATCTCCAGTCTTTCTAACGGTGTGCTCAGGCATCTCGAAATGTACGGATCATGAATTCGGCTCTCTGTTATCCTGCTTCTTTTTTTTCTTGGAGGGAACAGTTTGTGGGCTCCTTGCCTTTGGTTCCTTCTCCCTTGCATTAAAAAAAAAAAAAATGGCCAAATCACATCAGTGCATTTCTCCTAACGCTTTCTATCCATCCACTTCCACACCACAACACTCCTTCAGTTCCTCAGTAAATGTCAATCTGCCTCTCCATGCAACTCAACGTGCTCCTCTTAAATAACTCATTACCACTGCACTCATTCTTGACTCGTTTATTTCCGACAATGTTCAACCTTCGCTTCCATACGTCAGAGTGCGAATCACAATAGTGTCATGCAACGACTTTTTTACTTCCCTATTTCTTAGCACTGTTTTCAATGAACCAGGAACTTTCTTCCCTGTTGCACCCTTTCTAGCACTTCATCCTCTAAACTTCCATCCTTAGCATACTCATCACACTACCCAAGTACTTAAATGCACTCACATTTTCATTTTCCTCACTATCCAGCCTCTCTGTACATTCAGTGACAATTTCTCTCGAAGACCACGACTTTACATTTCCCAACATTCACTTCTAGATTCCATTTCTTACACACTCTCCCATACTCATTCACCAAGCCTTGCAGTTTCCATTCGTCTTCACTTAATACAGTATCGTCTGCAAACAACAGAACAGGAAGTTTCCAGACGCTACCCTTTCTCATTAGGGCCACTTAACATCCACTGCCCTACGTTGCATCTCTTTTTTAACTCCATCCGTATACAAACTGAACAACCATGGCGACATGGCACATCCATGTTTCAATCCAATATTCAGATAGGAAAACTTCACTCTGTTCACAATCCACAAGCACTGCAGCCTTAGCACGCTCATGCTTACTCTTCACGACATTCAACAACTTTCTATTTACTCCATATATTTTAAATATTGTCTACATTCCGTGCCTATCCACTCTGACATATGCTTTCTTCAAATCCATGGAGGCAGCATACATTTTCCTTTCTTTAGAAACTTTTCCACTAAACACCTTAGGATGAAACTACACAACCTCTTCCTTTCCTAAAACCTCCCTGTTCTTCTTCAATTAATTCCTCAGTTATTTTTTTAACTCCATCAGTACGTATCCTACCACGTAGCATTCTTATTACACCAAGAATATAAATGCCTCTCTGATTACCACACACTTCTTTTTCCCCATTCTTTCTGCGGTGTAATAATTATACCTGATTTCAAATCCTCGGGGAATACCTTCCTCCCAGGCCAATCTCCACATCTCCCATATCCATTCTACTGGCCCTCCTCTGTGCACCACACACAAAGTCAGTTCCTGGGGCTTTCCCCATTTTGACTTTCTTCGTTGTTTCCACTACTTCCATCCTACTGATTTACCCCCTTCTCATCTTCCCCCCTCTCTCAGCCATTCCCTAGCCACTTATACTTGCTTTACTTTCATTCTTTATGTTTAACAGTTCCTTAAGGCATTCTCTCCATCTGATCACTCTGTCTCCCTTCTCCAACAGCAATCTGCCATTTTTATTTTTCACTTCACGACTACCTTCTTTATCACCCTGTCTTACTCATTTAACGTCCCTCCAGAACATTTCCGTTCATTCCCTTCACTTTACACGCAAATTCTTTTCAAACTCCTTATCCACTCTCGTCTTACTTTTTCTTGCTAATATTTTTCATCGCTCTCTTTTTCTTTACATATAACCCGCTAATCCGTCTCTCAACTTCCTCCATGCCTCTACTTCCTATCCACTCACCATACGAATATACATTCTTCATTTGCGCCACAACTTGTCTCACCTCTTTATACCACCATGCTGGTCTTTGCACCCCATTTCGTCTTCTTTTCACACCCCGCACACCGCTTCACATGCTGCACAGATTTCTTCTGTGAATACTTTGCACGCACTTTCCGCCTACCCCATTTGCTCCAGATCATAGCTACCCAATCGTTCCTCCAGTTCTGTCTTGATTTTTTTTTTCTATCCCCCTGCAACCTTTCTACCTTCATTGTGTGGACTGCTTGCTCCTGAGCTTCTCCTACTCATTCAGCGCATTTGTACCTTGAGTCTCACCATCACCAAGCAGTGGTCAGAGAGTCCACATTCCCAACCTCTGTTTGCTTTCTCATCCAGCACATATCTTCTCATTCTGTCGTCCACAAACACCTACTCAATCATTGCCTTCCGATCAATCAGCCCACTACCCACTCTTTTCATCACTCGCCAAGTATACCTGTTAATCATTTTGTGTCTAAAGAGGGTACTGGCTATCACCAACCCTCTCCTGCACAAATCTCCACTAGAGCACTGCCATTCTCATCCACTCCTGAAGGCACATCCCACTCACCAACTACTCCACCCACCTTCACATTCCCTACCTTTCCACTTATATCTCCAGTCAAAAACACTCTGTCATTCCTCTCAAACTTTCCATGCATGCTTCCACATTTGTCCAGAACTCTCCTTTCCCTCTGCTTGTACGGTCTTCAGTCAGCGCATATACACACACATCGCCCACGCTTGTATTCCTACCTTCAATCTTACCCACGCAGTCCGTGAACCAACTGATCCATAATTTTTCATATTCTCCTTCCATCTCTTGCACACGATACATATACCCTCCCCTGCTCTCTTATTCTCACCTACTCCCGCACATACACTCAATCCATACTCACACTGTCTTACACTCTCACCTCTCCATTTGGTTTCAGTACTTGTACGAAAAAAATATTAATATTAGTAATAGGGAAAAGAAAAGCGGAAGAGAGTGAGTGGAGATTGAGGAATAAAACCAAAGCTGAATTCGCAAAGGTAGAGTTAGAAGTAAAGGATTAAGCAAAGAGTGTAATTTTCTCAGAAGAAACACCTATAGAACCATTTGTGTGGAGATGAGGAGAAACACAGGAGGAGGTGAATGAACTAGAGAGGCCCGGCATTCACATACAAAGATGAACATAAAGGAGACAGAGATAAAGAATTTTGAAAATGAAATATATATATATATATATATATGAGAGACACACATTACACGCATGCGTACAAATATATTTATACGCTCCTCATTGGGAATCGAACCCTAGACCTCTTAGATAGAAGTCAGGCACTGATACCACTCGACCACGACGTGATGAAAGCTGTTACACCTGTTTTTTTTTTTTTTTTTTTTTTTGACAAACCAGGTAAATCCATTATGGGAGGATATATTTCACTCATGACACATTAGGATTATTTCACAGCCCCTCGCAACTCGGCAAGTGACAGAGCAATTTTAATCTATCCCAGACACAACACGAGCGACTTTAGATGTTGGAGAGACACACATTACACGCGTATAAATATATTTGTACACATGCGTGTAATGTGTCTCTCTAACATATAAAGAAGTTCGTGTTGTGTCTGGGATAGATTAAAACTGCTCTGTCACTTGCCGAGTTGCGTGGGGCTGTGCTATGATCATAATGTGTCATGAGTGAAATATATCTTCCCATAATGGATGTACCTGGTTCGTCAAAAAAAAAATAATAATAATAATAATAAATAAAAATCAGGTGTCATAGCTTTTATCACGCCGTGGTCGAGTGGTATAAGTGCCTGACTTCTATCTAAGAGGTCTTGAGTTCGATTCCTAGTCAGGAGAGTGTGTATATATATATATATATATATATATATATATATATATATATATACCCTTTTCCATAAGCCTAAGTACGGGAGCCAGAGTAGGACTAGGTGTAAGGAATAACATCCACAGTTTGGTGCTGTCGAAATAAGACTATGAGATTAAGGTTACTATACCCTTTGTACACTACCCTGGCCTAAAATTGTCGTCTTTCAACCTTGAACGCCGAGCTGTAGCAATAGAGTTACACTACGAAGGGTGCAGAATCGTAGCATTATCTTTTTCTGCCTTTGAGGTACGTGGGATAAACTGCAAAATCACAAAAATCTGGGCCATGTTGGAGTAAAAACAGTATAACATGTAAGTACAGAATTGATAGGCGCTCTCTTGGGACAATGGGCTGTTATTAAAATGCTGGGCTGCTTTTAGGCCGTTTGCATCACTAATACTTTTTGTAACATGCCCAATTTTTAATGTGAGAAGAGTCATTAATCAGGGCGGGGGGTAGGGGGTTAGATCCAAAAGTGGCTCACTACTGTGCTGGAAAATGTATGGTAGTAAAAAGATGTGTTGCTGATTTTAAAGAGGTGCTAGTGAGAAGATGGAGGTTCACCATTCAATCATTGTTGCTCTTGCTATTGTTTAACCCCGGTCTGCCTGGTCTAGCACCCCCGTCAAACATAGGTAAGCAAATACTGCCCCTGTGGGATCGTACCATGGATTACTTACACCAATGATCTGTCTGGATCTTAGTGTGGTGTGTGCTGCACCGTGCTCCATTATGTGTGTCATGCTGTTTGGGCCTAATCTACAAGCTGGGCAAGTGTAATCTGTGATTCCATCCAACCCAAATCTAAGCTGACTATTGAGGAGGGTTGGGTGATGTTCTGATCTAAATCTAGGCATGTGAACTCAAACAGCTGTATTCAAAGATACCTCGGACTGGCAAATGCCAGGAGGGAGACTTTTGATACGGTGTGATCGAGGTGTTGTAATGCCCTGAGCATGAAATGCATATGCAAGTGTTTCTTCACGTCAAGTGTTTGAATGTCTGGAGGTGGGATATTGTTGTAGAGGATCTGATAATTTGTGTGGTGACTGCTTTGTGTGCCTAATTGTGCTGTGCGGCTTTATCATGTTATGACAGTGGTGCTGTGTTTGCAAAGACTGCCACCTAGAACTGTGTGGCTCTTGCAGCAAAATACGGTATTCTCAAACAGCGAGGACTTTAGTTTCAAAACGTAAGTGACCTCTGGGAGTTTGGTACAGCCAGTGATAATGCGCAGGGTGTTGTTGTATATGATGTGTAAGGCGTAGTTGTGAGTATTAGATAGGATAGAGGTCCATCCCGGGGAGGCATAAGACGTCACTAATCTTTTTTTTATATATATATATAGATAATGAATGGAGGAAGGAAAAACAAAGTAAAAAAAAAAATAAGTCCAAGTTCCTAAAGCCATCCTCCATTCATAAAATATTTATAACAACTGGATTTGAACTGAAGTGGATTAAATGTATGTGGGAAACAACTTCCAGGAAGTGAATTCCAGAGAGTAGTAGTTCTGGGGATAAATGAATTTTGATAAGCAGATGTTCTGCACTGTGGGGGAGAGAGTGTGAGTTCATGGGTGCTCCTAGCTGCCCGAGTATTTCAGGAGAAAATGCGAAGGGGAGGCACAATTGACGTCAGTTCGTCAGAGAACTTACAGTAAAAATATCGATAAAATAATGCTAAAGAAGCAACATCTCTACGTACTGATAATGGAGGAAGGTCTTGCGTCATGGCAGGATTATTGATTGATCTAATGGCTTTATTTTGAATTTTGTACAACTGCCTCAATGCAACTGCTCAACATCCACTCCACAATGGTGAACAGTATTTGATCTGAGAACGCACATGACTCTTGTGTATTGTGGCCATCTGCTCGTCAGTGAAGAACTCACGAACTCTGTACATAAGTCTCAATTTTTGGAAGCATTTTTAGCAAGGGATTCAACATAAGCTGTCCAGCTTAGGTTGGGGTTTAGAGTAACACCTAGGATTATTGTAGTGGATACGGGAATACTGACATCATTAAAAATTATGTGAGAATCTGAGGGATTCAATCTGTTGGAGAAATTAATGTATTTAGATTTCTGAGGATTAAATGAGACCAGATTTGTTTGTTCCCATTGATTAATTTTAGAAAGGCCCTGGTTCAGAGAAATTGCTGTGTTTATTTGGGAATTTATAATATTAAATTGTGTAAAGGAGGTACTGTCACGGGGTTTTTAAAATAAATGCAATATTAAAGGATAATTCTCAATAGTACTGAAGAGCAGGGACAATGAATTGTCTTGTTAAATCAAGCAATGATTACTTTATGCCGGCTCGCTTCGCCGATTCTCTCAGAACGAGAATTTATAAACTTTCTCAACAGTACACAGCAGAGACCAATTACTCACAACTGCTGTTTATTAGTACTGTTAGCCTCTGGAGAAAGTGACTTCACCCCTGCCAATAAATAACTAATACTATTAATAATATCAGGTTCTTGCTGATGCGTTAACTCCTAGAAGGCACAACGGATTTTAAGCTTAATACAACAAGACTGGCCTAAGTACCAGTTATGAATAGCAAAGCGTTTATGCAAGCTAGGAGCTATAAGGGAAATAAGCTTAATTATGGAGAAATGAAACACGAGTTTACATTACATTAAACTCAAAGAAAAAGAACTGTTAATGGAGAAATGAAACACGAGTTTACATTACATTAAGCTCAAAGAAAAAGAACTGTTAAATTTATAATTACAAAGGAACAAAATCAACGTTACATCTCAAAGTGAATTCAAAATACATCGCACTCACTCACTCACTCAAAAGCTAAATTCTTATGCTAGGAAAACAACATGCGGCGCAGCCGGCCGGCATGTCAGGGAACAGCACACTTAACTAAACTCTTAAGTCTAGGAAAATGAAAAGAAAATACTGGTCAATGTAGCGTATCACCAAGGAAGGGTGGGAGCCTGGAGAACTGTAGTCTAGTGGAGTCTGGGTGCTAGAAGACCTCTCTCACTCTCACTACTGGAGTACAGAACCACACTCCGTCGCGACATATAAAGGACTGATTCAAATACGATTGGGGTAGGATGCCCAGGCCAGCCGGAAGAAGGCGTGGCCAACGGTTGAGGCAAGCAGGGGCGAACAATATAGAAACAATAATATTGCTCAGTAGAGCACTTAATGACGTTCATTAGAACGGTCACTTTTGAAATAGTGACGAATGTTTTGAAAAAAGTATACCATCGAAATGGAGAGAGAAACGGTTAACTGAACGGTACACATGATACAGTGAGTTTTCCACAAAAGTTCGTGGTTTCTCACAAAAGGAAAATGTCGCGAATTTGATTCGTGACATTACGCCCCTTTAAAATGAAATTTTTTCCTTATGGGAAAAAATTTGTGGATGTATATATATATATATATATATATATATATATATATATATATATGTATGTATGTACACATCCTAACTCAGTCACACAAGATTCACACTGTGGTGTGTGTGCTATCCTGCTACAGGAGAAAATCACTATCGCCAATGAGCGTAAAAACCTCGTATTTACGTTAATTGAGGCAAGCTTGAGGGAAAAAACTCCGTGACGACGTTGAAAATCCTGTACTCAGGTCAAACTGAGCGACAGTTCACTACATTTACACTGACAACTAATTGTTGTGTAGCGTGGTGTATGTGATACACGGTGTAGGTGTGACAGTTGTAGTGTAACTGTACCTACATGTAAAATGAGAGTAAATATTAATAATATGGCGACGATGAAGGCAGAGGAGAAGAGGCAGCAGAGGCAGACGATCAGCTGGCCCGCAGAGCAAAACTGCTACACCCATCACTGTACCTGCAAAATCAATTAAGGTGGAGCATCAAAAGTGTCAATGAGACAAAAATTCTTATTACATTACAGTTACTCTCTCTGCCTAGCAATCAGTACATGCTATAAAAGGTTCGCTCTAGCTGAAAAATACGAGTGACAGCCTAAGCTTCGTACATTCAAGGTCGCCATTAATTTATTAGGTAAATTATTAACCAGGAAACGTAGTCCCTGGACGCCGTTAGTCTCGAGGACTTGTGTAGTTTACTGGTTAAACTTAACTCTGCACTTACGATTAGTGTCGGCAAGTTGAGAATCCTTATGCAAACTCGGGCTCATGTGTCCTCAGACACAGCCTCAGACTGCACACGGGTCCTCAACCTCTGCCTTAACCTAATACCTATATTAATATCGGGGAGCTGAGAATCCTTGTGCAAACTCGGGCTCGTGTGTCCACAGACACAGCCTCGGGTCGCCTCTGCGGGGTTCTCTCTCGAACTTCCCCCTTAACCTACAGTACTTATTAATATTGGGGAGCTGAGAATCCTTGTGCAAACTCGGGCTCGTGTGTCCGCATACGCAGCCTCGGACTGCACACGGGTCCTCAAACTTCCCCCCTTTAGCCTAGAGTACACATGTATATACAATATCGGGGCAGTTGAGAATCCTTACGCAAACTCGGGCTTGTGTGTCCGCAGACACAGCCTCGGGTCGCCTCTGCAGGTTCTCGAACTTTTCCCCCTTAACTTACGGAACATATGTATGCACAGGCCCTGGACATGATGTGTCCTGTGGGGCCAGTGGGTGAGACGTTAGGTCTGCAACCACATCACCACTACCCTGTCTCTCAACTGACTCAGAGATTACGGGTGTGGTTACAAATGGCGCAGGAAGGACATGTCCCTGAATGGTGTTACGTGGACACACATTGCAGGAACGCACAAAACTATCTATGTCTCGTCCCATCCCTGGCCAGAAAAAGTCAGCTCGGATATGGCCCTGGGTCTTCCTTTTGCTCATATGACCTCCTGAGGCTGAACAATGATCCCATTCTAACACTGCTTGGCAGTACTTGGCGGGAACAACAAACTGCAGTCGAACCTCACCCTCGGGTGTTCATGACTCACTGTAGAGCCGTCCTTGTTTACGAAGGAACTTGGCTTGACCTCCCCATGAATACTTAAGGCAATAGATGTGTTAAGGTATACTGCCTAGTTTTTATGTCCTTTTCCTTTGTTGGTGCTTTACTTCCGGTCCGGAAAGAGGACCACGCTCAGTCGCTAGTGTTTTTAGGATGAGGAGTCGACCTAAAAACACTCAGCATAACACTGGTGGCAAGCGGTGGTTCTGGATCCGAGTAAAAGCACGGAGGAACGAAAAAGGAAACTTGCACAATGGCAGCCAAACCGCACAATCAATTGCCGAAATTCAGCCCGGACCAATGTGACAGAGATTTGTATTTAGATATGATTAAACCCCTCTTAGACATAGGGTTTGACTTGGACAAGGAAAAAATTGTGGTCACACTACCTAACCTGGGAAATATAATTGCCACTGTCGCACCAAAAGTCGTCCCAGAACTGACATGGGACCAGTTCACTCAAATTGTGAAACAGGCTTTTATGCCTTCCATGGGCAGAGTTGTCGCTCTCTCGCAGCTCGACTCCCTCACCTATGACGGCAACCTAGACGACACTTTTGTCCAGGCTCGGCGCCTCGTCAGTGCCACTTATCCCGAGGTAGCAATGAATACTCGGGATACTCACACATTTAATGCTCTGCTGAGGATTCTCCCTAGCACAGTCAGGGAGTACTTCTCTATCTGTGATCCCTCAGGGGACATGGATCAGGACCTGCAACTCGTCAGACGTCTCCTCGCCGCCCATCCCACACCACAACCCCTTCACGCAGTAACAAGATTCCCCACAAGTCACAACCCTCCACCAAAACCAAAGCCGCAGCCTCACCAGCCGCCTACAGAGCCGCCTCCTACAGTGCCCAGGGCTTACCCACAAAAGAAGCGCCCAAACCCCAGGGAACAAGGTGACTTAATTACCATAAACCCTTGGGAATTCACGGCCTGCAGTCGCACCTGCCCTCTGCACAACATAAGAGAGCAACTCAAGGCAAGCAGGCACAGGAATTTCCACCAGGGGCGTAAGAAAGTCTCCTCATTAGACGACGACGCCCAGGAAGATGACGCACCACCACTACTCTACCCATGACCGGACGACGGCGAACACGACGATCACACCCAACCTCAGCGGATGGATTTTTAGGCCCATCCCCGCACCTGCCCACGGTGGCGGGGGCCACCTCACACAACTACAGACCCCCAGTCTACAACAAGATTTGGCTAAACGGGGTCAAGGCAAGACTACTGGTGGATACGGGAGCAGCCAGGTCATGTCTCTACTCCCATTTCTACTCCCACCACACCTCAGCATTCGGCCCATTCCTCCCCACTTCAGCCAACCTCGTAGATGCGGGGGATGGCCCCCTACCCATCCGTGGGGAAACCCGGGCCCTATAAACCAGCACTCACCAACGAGTCTCTACCAACCACCCATTCATCATATTTGATTCTACATGTAATCAATATGATGGATACCTTGGGCTGGACCTCCTTCAGAAACTCCACGCGACCATCGATTGTCATCAGCGTCGCCTCCACTTCAGTCCAGCCCGCCCCAACCAATGATCCATCAACAAGGAAAAAAACAAAACAAGGAAGGACAACGAAAAACAACACCACCACCCCCACACCACCCACACACACCTCCCCCCACAACACTCACCCGCCCCAACCCACCTGTACATGTAACCCCACCCCAGCCTCACTCAATGCCTCACTTCATCCCCCTCCATCCCCATCTCCCATTCCACTCTTACTACCCCCCTTTCCATCCTTCCCTGCCACTATTGCTTCCACTATTACCATTCCACCTCACCACAAAGCTTGGGTGACACTCCCCAGACCCTCAGGTACATCAGTCCTTTTCTCACCATCCATACCCACCGGACCCCTATCATCCTGTCTAGTTTCCCCCACTTTCCTTCCCCCCCACGCCCACCAAATCCGTATTGGAAACCTTGCCACAACACCTTTAACTCTGCCACGAGGACTCATCATTGGCGATACAGAAGAAGCAGAACCATGCTCAGCACCACCCCCCAATCACCCCACCCTCCCCAACCTACCATCACATCTATCCCCTTCCCAAACAAACAGTCTCCACCAACTACTCCTGGACTTTCAGGACCTATTCTCCGCCGGCCCAACCGATTATGGCCACACCACCTATCTCAGCCACGAGATTTATACTACAGGACCTCCCATTCGCCAACCATCACGCCGAAAAACAAACAAACAACGGGCAGAAGAAGACCAGCAGGTCCAGGATATGCTCGATGCCGGTGTCATCTCAAACTCCACTAGCCCATGGTCCTCACCTGTGATACTCGTGCGAAAGAAGGACGGAACCATGCATGCGCTTCTGCGTTGATTACTGCAGAGTGAATGACATTACAATCAAAGACGCTACACCACTGCCCAGGATCGACGACTCTCTAGACTCCCTCCATGGATTGACATGGTTCTCTACCCTTGACCTGCAATCAGGCTATTGGCAAGTCCCAGTCCACCCTGATGACAAACACAAAACCGCCTTCTCAACATCAAACGGGAAGCACTATGAATTTAACGTCCTTCCCTTCGAACTCTGCAATGCCCCCGCCACATTTTCCCACCTCATGGAATCTGTTCTGAGCGGACTCACCTTGGAAACCTGTTTGGCTTACCTAGACGACGTCATCGTCTTCAGCCACACCTGGGCTGACCACCTCCACCGCCTCAAACAGGTATTCCAGCATATACGCCAGGCCGGGCTCAAACTAAAACCCACAAAATGTGTTTTAGCAGAACGCTCAGTCTCCTTCCTCAGACACCTGATCAATGCAGAGGGCATCTCTCCTGACCCCGACAAGCTGTGTGCAATCGCCGACATCCCCCTACCCCGCGATGTGCATGAAACCAGAGCCTTCCTAGGTTTAACCTCCTGTTACCGGCGTTTTGTGAAAGATTTTGCAGACATCGCCAAACCTTTGCACGACCTCACCAAGAAAGGAGAACCTTTCGTCTGGACAGAACCCAGAAAGAACTCATTCACCACCCTCAAATCCAAACTGACCTCCACCCGGTCGTCGCCTTCCCAGACTACAACCAGCCTTTCCTTCTATATACCGACGTCTCACTCCTCGCCATAGGGGCTGTCCTTGCCCAAGTCCAAGACGGCTGCGAGCATATCATCGCCTGTGCCAGCTGCACCTTAAACCCTGCAGAGAGAAATTACGCGGCCACCAAAAGTGAATGCCTGGGAATTATCTGGTCACTCGATTACTTCCGCTTGTACATCTCAGGCACCCATGTGATTATCATTACCGATCACCAATCCCTACAGTGGTTACGCCAGTCCAACACCACCAACGCACAACTCATACGATGGCGAGAAGCTCTCGAGGAATACGACTTTGAGATATCATACCGTCCAGGCAAGCTCCACACAAACGCCGACGCTCTTTCCCGATTACCCATCAACGCCATCTCAGCAGAACTGGACCTTATCCAAATGTGGCACAATAAGCAACGCCCGACCTGGATCCCGCCAAACACTTTCAACAAACTCCACCTGCACGGTGAACACCTGTTCGACCCCAACGGCCACATCGTCCTAAGCCCCACCACCGCCCACAACACCATGCTGCACCTTCATGCCAACAATGGCATTCACCTGGGCACTAAGAAACTCGTCCAAGTTTTCAGTGACATGTACTGGACACCAAACCCCTCCACCATCGCCAAGAACATTATACAATCCTGCCGCGCTTGTGCTTTAGGGAAAGACATCACCCGCACACCCGGCCCCTCAGGAAAAATAACAGCAACAAAACCATGGCAACTACTTTCCCTCGACGTCGTCGGCCCCCTCACGCCCAAAACAGGGTATAAATACATAATCACCTTCGTGGACATCTATTCCAAATTCATCATCGCATGCCCTGCAAAAGATCACAGTGCAGTATCCGTCGCTGATGCTTTAACTCACCACATATTCCCATATTTTGGCATTCCCCAGGCCTTGCACTCGGACAATGCACCAGAGTTCACAGGAAAAGTCTGGCAAGAGTTAGCAAAAATATTCGGGTTCCACATCTCCCACTCATCCCCCTACTGGCCCCAAGGCAACAGCATCTGTGAAAGAAGCCATCGCTCCCTCCTCAATCAGGTCCGCACTTGCATCATGCAAACAGGGAATGAAGATTGGCCTGCCCATGTCAAGATAGGACAATGGGGCCTAAACACATGGCCACGAGAAGACGGCATAACACCACACGAACAAGTCTTCGGGGAAACCCCGCTTCTCCTATCCCTCCGCCACCACCTCCAGCCACCCACCCCGCCCTCCACTAATGACCCTCTCCACCACCTCAAACGCCACCTCCACCACCTACAAACACAACAGGACCTTATGCCCGACACCAACAACACCAACCCATACAAACCTGGCCAATCCGTTGTCGTGGCGCACCTCCCTACCCCCAATAAGATCTCACTCCGATTCATTGGCCCCTTCACCATAACCCGAGTCCCCAGCCCCTATCAAGTAATCATAAATCAGCAAGGCCAACAACGCACGTATCGCAATCTCCATATGCGACCCTTCCACCCACCCAACAATGACCACTCCCACACCCACGCGCTCCGCACCTCTTCCCACACACCTGACCACACAGACATTTCTGAGAATTACCCCCCAGACTCCTACTCCTACTCCTTCTCACCCCCACCCAGCACCTCACCAACAACCACACCACCCCCCATAACACCTGGTCCCGACTCACCACCTCCACTGCCCACATCACCACCCCCGCCCAGCACCACCACCCACTCACTGCCTCCCACACCCCTCTCTACCACCCATCCTCCTACCACCTCCCACACCACGTCCCACGTCGCCCCCACCACCTACCTCACCACCGCTGCCTCAAGCTGCCACCTCCTCACACCTCACTTCTCACCCCCCTGCCACCTGCACCCACACTGCTCCCCTACCTACCCCATCAAACACCCTCCCCCTCCCCCGCGACCATGCCCATTATACACGCCACACCGCACTCCCACCCGCCTTACCCCCCAACAGCCGCACACCCTCATCACCACCACGTGCACAACCACCCTCACCACCCACACCCACACTCACCACCACCACTACCAGATCAGGCCACCTCTCACGCCCGCCATCCAGATACACTCCAACACCACCCCCCAGTGCACGCCCGGCCCGTCACCCACCACCACAAACTCCCCCTCCCCCAAACACCTCCACCATCACCCTCCCTCTCCACCAAGCACGATGAAATCCTCCCAAATCCCAATTCCCCAAAGTGAAATGCTCCTCCCACAGACCCATTCCCCATAAAACCACTAACCCCCCATCACTCTCCAGCATACAGCTACTGTTTCCTCACCAAGCACCAACCACCACGATGAGGGTTACCAGAGTCCACTGGCTCCCTCGCGACCAGCCACCCATCAGGATCCGGAGGACACCCCACCTTCTCCGCCTCCTACACCAGACAAAACATCCATCCTCCATCCGTCTCTCTCTCAACCCCCATCGGGTGCCGAACAACATATCCCACCACTGGGCAAACCTCCTACAACACCTCACCCCAGCCCACAAGACGTCCACCTCCACCACCTACCACCTGCAGTCACGAGGTCGTGACTTTTTCGACAAAGATGGTGGTAAAATGCCCGCCGCTGGACCACCCCCCCCCACCCCACCACCCCCCCACCCCACCACCGGGCCACCACCACACCACCACCCCAGAAAGACACAACGGGGGGGCTAATGACCCAGGGCAAGAGGGTCACCTGCCCACTACTGACCTGCGTCCCTTTTCCCCGCAACTGCCCCGACACCAGGTGAACAAGGATCGTCAACGACCTTGCAGGCGAGACAACCATTGCCAGCAGTGGGGTGGGACTGAACAGGTTTCAGTCTCAAGTAACGTTTTGGCGACGGCCATAGTTACCCCCTCAAGGGCAGGAGGTCCAGTAGTGCGCCACGAGGTGTCTGTGCCCTCAGCCACTTTCAGGGTAAGAGGCCCTTTAGTGTGCACAGAGGCGTCAGTGCCCTCAGCCACGTCCAGGGCAGGAGGCCCAGTAGTGTGCACAGAGGTGTCAGTGCCCTCAGCCACTTCCAGGGAAAGAATCCCTCTAGTGAGCACAGAGGTGTCAGTGCCCTCAGCCACGTCCAGGGCAGGAGGCTCTTTAGTGCGCCACGAGGTGTCCGTGCCCTCAGCCACTTTCAGGGTAAGAGGCCTTTTAGTGTGCACAGAGGCGTCAGTACCCTCAGCCACGTCCAGGGCAGGAGGCCTTTTAGTGCGCCACGAGGTGTTAGTACCCTCAGCCACTCCAAGGGCAGGAGGCCCTAGCAGACAGCTAAAAGTGGGTCCCAGGGTAAAAAGACCTGGAGCCACGGCTGTGACAGACCCAGGAGAGAGAGTCACCTCTGTGCTTCCCTCCCTGTATGTAGGAGAGGACACGGTCTCCATGTATACTCAACCTACCGCGTTCCCCTGTGGGAACTGCTCGACACCACCTGGGAGTGTTGCCCCAGAGCTGTCACCAGTGTGGAGGCAAAGTCCGAGACTGGACCTGCCTCCCACTCCTGGGAAATCTCTGTCCTTCACAGGCACCAGCAGGAGATGAGGCCGCAGTCCAACCCTGACGGCGCGTCCCCTGACGGATGACTGCACCCCCAGGACCCCCAGGCGAGCCCAGCAGACTACAGGCGAGGGCAACCCCGACTCTCTCACCCCGCGGAGCCACCAACATCAGGCCAGCCTCCTCCAGCTGTTTGGCCCCAGTCCCGAGGGCCACCTCTCAGGTCGAGGCCCCCAGACAGGAGGGCCTCCCTGCACCCCACCGACGAGACCCCAAGGTAAGGGTCTCCCTTCAGGTCGAGGCCCTCAGACAGGAGGGCCTCCCTGCAACTCACCGACGGCCCGGACCCGGGCAGTGACTCCCCTGCGGGTAGTGTGTTGCCCGTTACAGGCAGAGTCCCCCTGAGGTCCTCCCCCTCGAACAGTGACAGAGTGAAACAACCCAGGAAACACGGGTAAATAAGTGACGCCCCTTATACCGAAAATAAGCCAGGGGAAGAGGAACAGTGAACAGTGACAGAGTGTGATCCATATAAAACCAGTGACTATTGTTATTAACCCAACAGAATTACATACCCAGTAGAGTAGAAAATATTTAATAATAAGAAGTAGAGTAATATCACCTGCCCAGAATAAAAGAACTTCCCGTAATTGTGAATGACGATCAAGGTGCGTGGGAGAACCAAAAGCCTGTGTAAAGTGTCGCCGCGACTAGGTAACTGTGTCGAGTGTCGTGATCCGCACCCTGTCTTCGTTATAGTCATATTCCTCCCACGGACTCTTAACCTTGTGTATTCCCCTTGTTATCGAGTGTATATATATTTTGGGTTTAAATGAAAGACGGGTATCTACATATATATAACTAAAGACATTGGTATACATGCATCATATCGTGTGTTAAATGCAACTGTATTTTGTGCTATCAAAGCCTAACTCTGTGTCTCTGTATCCTGTATCTCAAATATCACTCTATCATATTGTAACGGTTTTAGAATTAAGGCAATAGATGTGTTAAGGTATACTGCCTAGTTTTTATGTCCTGTTCCTTTGTTGGTGCTTTACTTCCGGTCCGGAAAGAGGACCCCGCTCAGTTACTAGTGTTTTTAGGACGAGGAGTCGACCTAAAAACACTCAGCATAACATGGAGCATGGCTTTCATCTTGAAATATAAGTAGAGTGTCATCCACATATCTACGATAAAGGATGGGTTTAAAGTATACAGGACAATTATCCAGCCATTTTTTCTCCCAAAAACAGAGAAAAACATTAGCCATAGTCGGACCCAGAGGCGAGCCCATAGCCACACCGTCTACCTGTTTATATACCTCGTTATTAAATATAAAATGGCAGTCCTTAACACAAACAGAAATCAGGTTTTTAAAGAATTTTTTACTCATACCCATGACTTTATCCATATCATTAAATATTGAATTTACACATAACTCAATAGTTTCACCCAAGGGACCATTTGTAAACAATGAGGTGACATCAAAACTACACATGTAGCAGGAGGCTGGTAGTCCGAATCCAGAGAGAAAGTTAAAGAGCTCATATGAATTTTTAACCGTATATTCATTGGTTGTTAAACCCGAAAGGATGGGAACTAAAAATTTGGCTTATTTAAAGGAGGCAGTTTTAAATGCAGCCATGATTGATCTAAGAGGTATGGATTGTTTGTGAACTTTAGGTAATCCATACAGAATAGCTGGTGATGAGCCACTAGGTTTTAAAGACTGTGAATATTCCTTTGAAACGGTTCCTTTTATAACCATAGATTTTAATAACCTGTTTACTTTATCCTCTATTTTCATGTTCAGTTTTATTAAATCGGCTTGAATAACTTTAATGAATTTAGTGGAGTCCTTCAAAATATCGTGCATTTTCGCTATGTAATCAACTTTATTGAGTAGCACAACCCCTCTTCCTTTATCTGGACGACAGACAAACAACTCCTCATTCTTACCCAAGTCTTTCAAAATGCTAAAATCTTTCTTTGTGAAAATAGGTGAATGTACTTTAGAACTTTTAAACCCACAGTATTCTTTACATGCTACGTTGCGAACACACTGAATAACTGAATTGAAGCTATGCCCTTCAGTGAGCTTACATCCTTTAAGTGTTTGTACCATACTCTCAAAAGCAGTGAAGTACTTATAAAAGTTAGGCCGAAACACAGGTAGGTTAAATTCTAAACCGAAAGATAACAAAAAAGACTCACGACTGGATAATTCTACATTGGAGTAATTGAATATAACTTTTTGAGGATCACATGATTTTAGCTCAGATTTATCCCCAAGCCGAAATAATTTCTTTCCATGAACCTTGGCAATATTTGTATGTACTCTATTTACTTTTCTTTTAACAAAATACTTTAAACGGTAGAAGTCTAACGTGACACCATGGAGCTCAAGGATTTACATGACTGACTAAGTGAAACTTTAAGGTCCCTAATTTCTTTTCCTTTAGTTCTTATTTCAGTGTTAAGTAACTTATCTTGCCAAGATTTATACAGCTCTGAGTTACAAAGAGTATTCCGGTAAAGCTTGAACCTAAGAAAGTTGGGAAACACATTGTTAGTCATGCAACATAAAAGAAAATGCAGGTCAAGGTTTCTTTTTTCCAACTGGGTTGACAGCCGTTCGTACTTCCGGAACCCGTTAAGTGTAGCCTAGAGGGTCCATATCTACTGCGAAGAATTATTGAGACAGGCTTGTTCTGAGGGAACCGCAACTTATGCAGGAAAAGCAATACCAGTGTTGCAACGAACAGCATATTTATTATGTCCAGACGTTTCGACATATTCATCTATGTCATCTTCAGTGGATCTAAAAAGATGAAAAAAGACCTGTAAGGTGTTTAAAATCCTAAAAGAACTATATGAGCATGAGCTCATCGTACCTTCATAAAAGAGAAAACGTAGTGTTAAATTATAGGGGGGACTTAACTGCACAATATATTCAGAGGGACAGCAGACAGACTTTGGGTTTGGGTACTAGCTTTTTAAGTTACTGTCCATTTATTTTTAAGTTGAATGCAATTAGAACACTTTTGTATAGAGCTTATAACCTAACTTCCACCTACAACCTATTCCATCAGGAGATTTCATTTTTGAGGATTTTTTTTGCTAACAATGGTTTCAGTACTGCTCTTTTTGATAACTGTATTGGAAAATTCTTAGCCAAAATTTACAGTCCAAAGCAACCTGTATGTACAGTGAGTAAGGAGGAAATGTATCTTTCTCTACCTTTTCTTGGTATTGTATCAGAAAAGATAGAGATGGCACTGAAATATAACTTTTCTATTTTCTATCCTCAAATAAAGTTCCGATTTGTTCATAAGAATAATCTTAAGATTCAATCATTTTTTCATTCGACTACCGACTGCCTTCCGCTCGTCATTCGTTTATGAATACAAGTGCCCTAGTTGCCGTACAGGGTATACTGGAAGCACAATACGAGCTTTCAAGCTAAGGGTTGACGAGCATAGAGGTCAGTCGAGCAGGTCAGGTCTCCCTGTGAGCGAACCTCCTCACTCAGCGGTAAGGGAACATTCATATATTTGTAATACTTCTCTTGATCCCAAGAATTTCTGTATAATAGACACATGCACCAGTATGAATCTAAGAATACTAGAATCCATTCATATTTATAAACGAAAACCTGCCCTAAACAATTGTCTGTCTGCTGTCCCTCTGAATATATTGTGCAGTTAAGTCCCCCCTATAATTTAACACTACGTTTTCTCTTTTATGAAGGTATGATGAGCTCATGCTCATATAGTTCTTTTAGGATTTTAAACACCTTACAGGTCTTTTTTCATCTTTTTAGATCCACTGAAGATGACATAGATGAATATGTCGAAACGTCTGGACATAATAAATATGCTGTTCGTTGCAACACTGGTATTGCTTTTCCTGTACTCGGACATAGATACAGATACTCGGAGATAGATACAGATATTCAGAGACACACAGATACTCGGAGATAAATACAGATACTCGAAGATAAATACAGATATTCGGAGACGGATACAGATACTCGGAAATAGATACAGATACTCGGAGATAGATACAGACACTCGGAGATAGATATAGATAGTCGGAGATAGATACAGATATTCGGAGAGAGATACAGGTACTCGGAGATGGATACAAATATTCAGAGACACACAGATACTCGGAGATAGATACAAATATTCAGAGACACACAGATATTCGGAGATAGATACAGACACTCGGAGATAGATACAGATACTCGGAGACAATTACAGATGCTCGGAGACAGATACAGATGCTCGAAGATAGACACTCGGAGATGGGTACAGGTATTCGTAGATAGAGAATTAGTCGAAGATAGAGACATGCTCGAAGATAGAGACATACTTGGAGATAGATACAAATACTGGGAGATACATACAGATACTCGGATAAATACAGATATTCTGAGATAGATACAGATACTCGGAGATAAATACAGGTATTTGGAGATGAATGCAGATACTAGGAGATAAATATAGATACTCGGAGAAAAATATAGATACTCGGAGACAGATGCTGATACCCGGATATACAGATACTCGAAGATAGGTACAGATATTCTGAGACAGAGACATACTCGAGGATAGAGACAGATACTCGGAGACAGATACAGATACTCGGAGACAGATACAGATACTCGGAGATAAATACACATACTCGGTGATAGATAGA
Organism: Coenobita brevimanus; assembly: GCF_032717465.1. Lineage (NCBI taxonomy): Eukaryota > Metazoa > Arthropoda > Malacostraca > Decapoda > Coenobitidae > Coenobita > Coenobita brevimanus. Next base: position 40,378,945 of record NC_136999.1, on the reverse strand, counting down.
GATATTCAGAGACACACAGATACTCAGAGATAGATACAGATACTCGGAGGTAGATACATATACTCGGAGACAGATACTTCAAAAAAAGATGGTCAGAAAATACCAATAATGAGAGGTGACAGACAAAGATAGACCAAACTGTCATTCAATGGATAACTAAAGAAAGTTCTCAGAAAATTAGAATGGGATAACGAAGGCATTAATGAATGGCTGAACAATTTTATTTTATATGCAGGCATTGTAGTTTTTCTTCTGAATCAGAGGAGTAAACGAAAAAAAAAAAGGGGACAAAGGGAGGCTAAATGTAGGTTTGAATATAAGAATGAAAAGTGAATGAATGAAAGAATATTTGATAAAAAGTTGGTGCCACAACAAAGCGATCATATGAAGCAAGAAAAAAAAAAGTCCTTCACACTGGAATAAAATCAGTATATGCATGGAAAAATAAAGAACACAAAAATAGTAAAACTTAGAAACAAAAATAATATCAGGCGGATATCCACAGGTTCCTCCTTGCATGGAAATGACAATAAGCATCATCCATTCCCATATACCTATGGCGAAACCTGTGACGCAGGTCCCCTAGGCTCGGATACTGGACCAGAAAGTGTCGGATAGTAAGGGTAATCATATAGTCACCACAATGCAGTGGAGTCCAACTACCCATCAGGAACTCATGAGTAAGTAGTGAGTGACCAATGCGATGCCAGGCAACAGCCACCTCAATTGCTGAGGCATGGAGGGGAGAACCCTTGGTGAAACCACCCTCTAAGTAATCTTTCATTATGATGAAAACAGCATCCCACTGTCCTTGTTAACAGGTATGAACTGCAAACTTCAAGGAAGGTGTCAGTTATCCATAACAGGAAATGAGAAGTTGGCAGGGGGTCGTTGAGAAGACGTGGCTCTAGGTGATGTGTCCGCCCTCTCATTGTCCTCCACACCAACATGAGCAGGCACCCAACAAGAGCGGACTGGCTTACCACCTCTCTGTAATAGAAAAGGCCACTCAAGAACGGCATGGACCAAGGAATGAGCTGAATTAAAACACTCAGGGGTCAACAGGGCACTCAAATCACTAAGAACAGTAAAAGAAGTCTCTTCTTGTGCTAAAATCAGTTTAAGAGCTAAACCAACAGCAGTCAATTCTGTAGTTTGAAAAAAACAAAACAAAAACATAACAAAGACATCTAGAGGAGGACTTCCTCCCCTCACAAAATTTGGGAATACTATCCCAAACCCACACCTGTGTCAGAATTTGAAGTATCTGTATACACAGGGACTATGATTAAACTAATGTTTCAAAAACAAATCATTCTGGAAAGAGACTGAAGATGGAGTGATCCTCAAGATCCAGACAGAGCACATCCTGTACCCAAAAAGATGTGGAATGCGAGGATGCAAATCACAAAACTGAAAAAAAAAAAGACTTCAGACACATACAGCTGTGAGTCTGGCATATGTCTCACACGGTTCCAGAAACGAATGATTAATGACTCGCACTACAGATCTAAAGGAGGCACGCCAGCCTTCACCAGTAAGCTAGGAGCTGAGGACGACCTGAAATCCCCAGTAGCAAGTCGCATACCAGCATGATGCGCAAGATCAAGAACCCTAAGCCGTGCTGCAGTAGCAGAGGAGTATGCCTCGCAACCACTGGCAAGTTTAGATCCCACAAAGGCATGATACAGATGTAGGAATGTCTTCCTTTCAGCACCCCACGAGTTGCGAGACAGTAATTCCAGCTGATTCATTGCATGCATATATGGCACTCATAAGTCTCAAATGCTAATCCCAATCAGCCAGCAGTCAGACGTTACAGACGTTAACACAAGAAGCTTGGTCTCTACCACACACTGTAGCCAGAACCCATTCAGAGATAAGTGAAGGTCTGGGTAAATTCTTCTAATTCTACAAAAGTGCATAGCTACGATTTTGTCAGAAAAGAAACATTGAAACCTCTCTGATTCGCCCGGCTGGCCAACCTGTCCAACACTAACTGCATTCTATCCTTAACACCAGACATCCGGTAGCCAGGAAACGGTATTGTTAAGTCACTCCCTCCTTATAAAATCCATCAGACAACTTATTAATGTCTTCTGCCATCTCCAAGTCTTTCCTTACAGCAGTGCTGAACAGGAATCTAGAACAAGTCGCACCAAACAGGACTTCCTTAGACTGGTAAGTTTCTATAGGGTTCGGGGGATCCATATAATCAGCAGATCAATAGAATCTATACAGTCTCTAACTTGGCTCAGATTCTCGTCCTTTTGCAATTTATTCCACGTAGCTCATTGCCTACAAAAGACTAAGGCTCTAAACCTTTTCCATAGTCCTTCATCGTGACTAGTATCGTATTCTAGTGTCAATGTACTGCTACAAATCAGCATTCAGGGTGGAGAGATGGTAATTTTAAGCTTTGATAGAGTAAAAAAAAAGTATAGTGGCATCCCTAGCAAAAATGTTTTCTCTGTCTCATGAACAACTGCACACATACCTAACCTAAATCTCAGCATGTGTGAAAGATCTGGTATAAGTGATGGATCATTTAACAGGCTAGTGTTTTTATTGTTATGTGCAAAAGAATCAAACACAGCTATTTGTTTTACCTTATCTTGTCATAGAAGTTTGTCCTTTTGCAGCTTATTTCACGGAGCTCAGCGCCAGAATATGGCAGTACTGTGGCTCTGCTGCCTTTCCATAGCACTTCTTCGCGACAGGCATCATATTTTATTGTTCAAGATGGAGAGATGGCAATATTACGCCAAGTTAGAGTAAGATGAGTATGGAAAGTGTAATCTTATTCTCTCTGAATACACCATTATGTTCATAATGGTGTACTTTGCCAGGTATTGAAGGTTCCGTACTATCAATCTTCTCGTGAATCTTCCCCTCAGATACATGTAAAATCCTTCATAATACGCCATGTGTTTCTCCTGCTCGCATTACAGCTGATGATGCAGCGTAGTCATTCTCCACAATATTAACCCATGAACAGTGGTTAACTGATGATATTTGTTTTTCCAGGGAGGCTGACAGCATATTGTTGATCAGTGGATCTGTAGCACAGAATTGTAGAAACGCTCCACAGTCAGCTTTGATTCAGTGTTAGTTACTTTTGAAGGAACACCAAATGTGGTCCAATTCCTTTAAAACAGTTGTTCTTAAACTCTTTCGTCCCCGATACCCCCAGGTTCAACTCCAAGTCAACATGATACCCTTTCTCTAATATTATTACTCCTTTCACTTTCAGTTTCCTCTGAAAAGAGAAAAGAGAATGCAATGGCTGACATTTATTTATAGTTACCATAAATGAAATTCTTCATTTTTTTTTTTTTTTCAGAGCCTTCACGGATACCCCCAGGAACCCATATGGATACCCCGCGGGGGTTCTGAGGCACTACTTTGTAAACAACTGTGTTAGTAGTAATAGTTAGTGTGTCATTTTTTTGACTTCCTGCATCGTTACTTCATCATAGTTACTTGGCCGTTTGTGAGTTTTGGGCGACTAGGACGTTGAAAATATAGACATTGATAATTTTCGTAGTACCAGCATAAATTTCGTGTAAAACTGAAAAAAAATAAAATAAAAGCGTGAAAAAAGCTTGCTCAGCAAATACTTGATATTATGACAACGCTGACTTCACACGATATTCACCTGTTTAAAATGCATTTTGCGCTAATACTACGAAAATGATCAGTATAAATATGTTGAACTTTCTTGTTGCCCTTAACTCGCAACTTCGCAAGAAAGTCAGTTCTCAAAACGCTTCACAGCCAGGTTGATTCACCGTCCATTTCCGCTGAACCAATATGGGATGGGGAAAATGTTCTTGTTACTAGTTCCAGGATATATTTAGCTTTGATGCATGGGTTATTTTCAGACACTTCTCACATTGTTACTTCATCGTTAATTTGGGGAATAAGAACCTGTTCCCGCTTGGGAGGAAGGATTTTTAAAAAATATGCCACCCTCGCTATATTCAGACTTGGCTGTAAATATATCGGCTCCACCTTCACTCTGATAATTTAAGAATAATTTTAATTATCTTCTGTTAATTTGAAGAATCAGCTTGTTTTATACGGCAAGCCTTCAATACCCGTTCTTTCTGTGTCCCATCTGCTTGTACAGACACACAAGTATCTTCCCCAAGTTTGACGAATACATAGCAGAAAAATCGAACCACTTGAAATACGTAGTTGTAGAGATGTGGTAGTCAGTGTGCTTGCTATTTGTAAATTTTCTTCACACAGAACTAGGCAATAAGCTGTATCTTTGACTCCACGTAATTATGTAAATGTTTACTACCACCCATTTTATCCTGTATGTCTTCCTTCGGTACAGATTGATTTCGGTAACAGTACGTTGCTGACTGCCTTTGATTCTCTCTCTCTCTCTCTCTCTCTCTCTCTCTCTCTCTCCATAGCTCCTCACAGTGTCTGCCCTTGTAGTAACACACGGTCTCATGTAACCAGCTGTACCTTGACAATTTTACTGTGATCTTTGGCCAAGAAAGTTGTGCATAAAGTGAACTTTTAAGCTTGTGTTATATAAACGTTCCTGGGCAAATTTATAAGGAAAAAAGGAATCGTTTATGCTTCTGTCGACGGTACAGTTTACCCTTCAAAATTTTTTCTTTGGTTTACTAGAAATTACTGCTTTATTTCCACCTACATTCATTCAAGAGGTTCCCTTATCCTCTCCCTTCGACTGTTCTTGCATCCAGATTTTCATTGAGAGATTTTTTCCCCACCTGGCAGTGTTGCCGTTTGGCACGCACCTTCTGGTTCGCATGTCCATTCTCTGATTAGTGTCTTGAGAGAGAGAGAGAGAGAGAGAGAGAGAGAGAGAGAGAGAGAGAGAGAGAGAGAGAGAGCATTTAAGGGGTAACTGACAGAATATCGCATTAGAGAGAGAGATAGATAGAGAGAGAGAGAGAGAGAGAGAGAGAGAGAGCATTTAAGGGGTAACTGACAGAATATCGCATTATGAGCGAAACTGATTTTAATTATATATTAAATCCATGTATACTGTCGAATATTAGTGTCTTTAGGGACAATGTCATTTAACAGAAATATTATGGGAAACATTAAGTAATTAAAGATTACGAGTATACCGACGTAAAGTATTTCTAGAGATAAGATGATTATATATATATATATATATATATATATATATATATATATATATATATATATATATATATATATATATATATATGGCAACAAGTGGGTTGGCGGAGGGTTAATGGCCCTCACCGGAAAACTAAAAAAACAAAAAAATACAAACAAGAAGCCTCAGACCAGGACTGACCAAAAGGTGACGACTAAGGACCGAACAAAGGACATGATACGGATTGCGACCTGGAATGTAAAGGGTGCAAATGATGAGGTGAAAGAGAGATTGGGTAGGTGCTTTAGGGTGCGAAAGTGGATGCATGTGGATTAACTGAAACAAAATGGAGCATAAGAGTGTAAGAGAATGGGAGTATGGATGGGGTATATGTGCGGGAGTAGGTGAGAATGAGAGGGCAAAAGAAGGAGTGTGTATTGTAATAGATGGAAGGAGAATATAAGAAAGTTTGGAGTAGTTGGCTCAAGGACTGTGTGGGTAAGATTGATAGTTGGACTACAAATATGGTCGACTTTGTGCGTGTATGCACCAATGCAAGATCGTACAAGCAGAGTGAGAGAAGAGTTCTCGACAAACGTGGAAGCATGCATGGAAAAGTTTGAAAGGAATGAGAGAGTGTTTTTGATTAGCGATATGAATGGTAAAGTAGGGAATGTGAAGGTGGATGGAGTAGTTGGTAAGTGGGGTGTGCCTGCTGAGATAGATGAGAATGGCAGTGTTTTAATGGACATTTGTGCCAGGAGGGGGTTAATGATAGACAATACCCTCTTCAGGCACAAAATGATCCTTAGGTATATGTGGCGAGTGATGAGAAGGGTGGGTGGTGAACTGAATGAACGGAAGGCTATGATTGATAATGTGTGTGTGGATGAAAGGATGCGAAGGTGTGTAATGGATGCAAGAGCATATAGAGGTTGGAGGACTGGACTTTCTGACCACCACTTGGTGGTGGAGAGAATCAAGGTCCAAGTGAAATGGAGAAATAGAAGGGAAGGACAAGAGGAAGTAGTATATGCAAGGAGGAAGGAAAGGTTACAAGAGAATGAGAAGAAGGCAGAATATAAGAGAGAAGTGGAGGAGCGATTGGGTAAATATGGATTGGAGCGGGTGGGGGATGTGGAAGGTGTGTGCAAGATATTCACAGAAGAAATTTGTGCAGCATGTGAGGTGGTGTGTGGAGTGAAGAGATGACGAAAGGGGGGTGTAAAGAACAGCATGGTGGAATTAAGAGGTGAGGGAGGCTGTGGCACAAATGAAGAAAGCATTCTCGTATAATGAGTGGAAGAGAAACAGGGGCGTGGAAGAAGTTGAGAGAGAGAAGAGAGAGAGTTATATGTAGAGAGGAAGAGAGAGGTGAAAAGATTAGTAAGAGAGTAAGAAGAGAGTGGATAAGGAATTTGGAAGGAATTTGATTCTATAGTGGAGGGAATGTAAGGAAATGTTCTGGAAAGAGGTAAAGACAGGATGGCAAAGAGGTTAGTCGGACAGTGAAAGATAGAAATGGTAGATTACTAGTGGAGAACGGAGAAAAAGTGAGCAGATGGATGGAACATTTTAAGGATTTGTTGACCAAAGAGAATGAAAGTAATGAGAGTATAAGTGGCTGGGGAATGGCTGGGAGACGGAGAGATGTGAGAACAGAGGAAGAAATCAGTAGGATGGAAGTTGTGGAAGCATTGAAGAAGGTCAAAATGGGGAAAGACCCAGGAGTGATGGAGTGTGTGGTAAAATGCTGAAGCATGGGGGAGAGATAGTAGTAGAATGGATGTGGAAGATGTGCAGATTGGCCTGGGATGAAGATACAGTCCCGGAGGATTGGAAGTCAGGTACAGTTATTTCCTTGTACAAAGCCAAAGGGGAAAAAGAAGTGTATGGTAATCATAGGGGCATTTGTCTTCTTAGTGTAGTAGGAAAAGTATATGGCAGGATATTTATTGGCTGAATTAGGGAAATAACTGAGGAATTAGTTGGAGAAGAACAGGGAGGCTTTAGAAAGGGAAGAGGTTGTGTATATCAGATATTCATTCCTAGAACTTTAGTGGGAAAGTTTCTAGAGAAGGGACAGAAAGTTGTATTCGGCCTTCATGGATTTCGAGAAAGCATATGACAGTGTGGATAGACAAAGATTGTGGATAGTATTAAGAACATACAGAGTTGACAGGAAGCTGTCGAATGCTGTGAAGATTATGTATGAGGATGCTAAGGCTGTAGTGCGTGTGGATAGTGTACTGAGTGAATTTTTCTACTTGAAGGTTGGATTGAAACAGGGATGTGTCATGTCTCCATGGTTATTCAATCTGTATATAGATGGGTTTATAAAAGAGATACAAGGTAGGCCAGTGGATGTTGGAGTGGCCCTAATGAGAGAGGGCAATGTTTGGAAACTCCCTGTAATGTTTTTTGCAGATGATACTGTGTTGCTAACTGAGCACGAAGGGGAGCTGCAGAGCTTGCTGGATGAGTTTGGGAGAGTGTGTAAGAAACGGAATCTAAAGGTGAAGGTAGGGAAGAGTAAAGTTATGGTCTTCGAGAGAAGTGAAGTCAGTGAATGTACAGTGAGGTTGAATGAGGAAGAATTGGAAAATGTGAGTGCATTTAAGTGCTTGGATAGTGTGATGAGTAAGGATGGAAGTTTAAAGGATGAAGTGCTTGAAAGGGTACAACAAGGAAGAAAGGTTGCTGGTTCCTTGAAAGTAGTGATAAGAAACAGGGAAGTGAGCATGGAAGTGAAAAAGTTATTACTTGACAGTATTGTGAAACCAGCTCTAACGTATGGAAGTGAAGCTGGGACCTTGTTGGAGGGACAGAAGTCAAGAGTGAGAACAGTGGAAATGAGTTATTTGAGCTCATCACTCCAAAGATGAAGCAGCTCAGCTGCTTGCAGAACTTCTTCAGGAACACCTGGTCTTTTGCAACCTCTGCACCATCCACACCAGACCCATAAAGAAACACATTCTGAAGCTCTATGGAGACTGTGACTCTAGTTCAGACATGGAAACTGAGACAAAACCACAATTTTGTCAAGAAAGCAGAAACCTTCAACATTCATGCACAAGAGGTCTTTGATATCTTCTGCCTGGACCCTATAATACGCAAGAAGCTGGAACAGAAACATGGGGTAAGAATGACCGATATGGAGTGGGACTTTCTACAAGATCTGAGAACCCAGAGAAAGATGTACTGTGAAGACTTCATTGATCGCAAATAGATGAAAACAATGGAATGCAGGCAAAAGAACTTGCAGGCCCTTGACAAGATGAGACAAGATGCAGAAAGAAAGAACGAGTTGAGCAAGCCAGTTACCTCATTTGACTTTAGAAAGCAGTCAGACTCAGAGGAAGGTCACCAGAGTATGGATACAGATGGAGGCAGAACTTTCTCTTCCAGTGATGAAGGTACCAGTATGGGTGAGAGTGACTCAAAAATGCGTCGCTTGTTCTCCACAGCTACGGTTACTCAGCCAAGTGATGAACTACAGCAAAAATACCAGCATATCCATGAGAGCATCAGGAAAGTGCGACCAGAGTATTATAAGACAGTTGATTAACTGAAGAGCTGCTAACACATGTCTGAAGCTCTGCCTGTAGCAGCCATCACCACAGTTAGAAACTGCAAATTTGGCAGAAACTGGAAGGCACACGATGAACAGAGGTCACTGATCTGGACACCCTGCCAGAATCCAAGTGTGTCAGGGAAACAGGCAAAAGCATTGAGGTGTTGGCACTAGACGAGACTGTCAAGATCATGAAATCCGATGAACAAGTCATGGTGACCTATTCTAATGATGTCTCAAAGAAGGAAGGTGCTGGGTCATTTTTTGTTCAGGGTATCACCATTAACAGAAAATACAGGTCATTGCCCCACAATGAGCATTGCTTCAGAGGCCAGAAAGAACTTAGCTGCTCTCAAGGTGGCAGTCCTTGAAATTCTGGAGGCAGCAAGTGGCGCTGCAGCCAAAACTCTGTTCGAGAAAATTGACTTTGTGATCACAGACCAGACAGTTCACAATATCAAAGTGGATGAACTGGTGGCAGAGAATCTGGTCTCTGAGCACATTCGTGATCATCTGTTGTGCAGTGTGCACTCAACTTTGATGTCCAACAGGGTCATTACCAAGCAGTGGGCTGAAGCAGAGAACACACTGGATAGAGACAAGAACTACTTAAACTTCCTTGTCAATGCAACAACAGCAGCAACGACTGTCACGGTACAAGCCCTGGACGGCATGACTAGATTTACCAATCAAGATTTTCATCACAAATCATGGAACAAGTCGTATGAATTTGACCTCCACATAGCCCAATGATCAAACAAGTCTGTCTGACTCAAGGATGAGCATTTCAGATGCTTGACGCTGACCTGTGCTATCAGTCTGTCTCTTTTGGATGATGTGGCATCCTATCTGCAGAAGTATGAGCATGTTACCAATCAGCTGGCCTGCATTGTGAAGTGTTTTCTGGACTTAGATTTTCTGAAGGTGTTGTACCGTGCAGGTGCTCTCTTTGAACTTCATCTGGTTGAACCATACCTGTCTCTGACTACATCTGCTGAAACAACATTCAGCAAGATCATCCCAGCATTTCAACAGCTGTACCAGGAACTGATGGATGTAGATCCAGTCACCTTGTTGCATGCAAAGGAACCAACATTTAAGTTTGTTTCTCAGGAAAGGTTCCAGCATACAAAGTATGATGAGGATATCTGCAGTGCCATACTTGAAGTAGCAACCTCATTCCAACCTGGGGTAATCAAGATCTTGAAGATGATCATCCCCAAGCTGGCTACTGGTTTTCAGAAGCAAAAGGGTGATATTTTCAGGTCTGGAAACTATGACGAGTCTGCAGAAAGTTCTATCACTCAGGTGGATCCAGAGAAGTTGGAGAAGGCACTAGTTCACAACCTGAATGCAGATCGCAGAGTGGGCTTTGTTAACTATGAGCTGTCAAGTACGGGTGCCAAACAGCTTGAGAGTGCATCTCCAGCACAGGTGAAAGCCAAGTCCTCAGACCTTATTGTCCGAAAACAACCAGGGTCTTTCAAGAACTATGGCAGCATGATCAGGAAAGGAAGAAGGATACCAGAAATTATGCTGGCGTGGAACAAAAAGCAAGAGGAACTGATGAAGCAGGGCCTGCAAGACAAGGAGATTGCTAATGTAGCAGAAGATCGTCGGAGAAACAAAGACCTTGTTACACTGAAGGGAGTGGGAGGCCCTTTTACATCAGCTGCTGAAGTTGATGAATGTGTTGCAGCCACTGACATAGATGAGGGCACCAAGGTAGGACGGCTCTACCTGGAGGTTCACTATGCTCAAGACACAACACTCTCCCTCCCAAAGTCCAGTGATCTGTTCTGTTTGATGAAAGACCACAAGCTATCAATGAACACGTATGCAGTCAGTCTTAAGCTGCATCTTTATAACATTAACTGTAATGCAGAGGTGACCCTGAATGACTTTCAAGCCATGGACACAATTTTGAGCCAGCAGAACTGTCGGTAAACAGGCTATGTACACACACTCAAAAAAGTATCGTTACACTGTTATGAGTCCATATTATAATTACAAATCATAATAGATAGATAGATAAATAGATAGATAGACAGCTCTATGCGAGCCTGGGAATGGGAAATAATCTTGCAAGTTACACTGAGGAAAAGCTGACGACAGATTACGAAGTAGCCAGTCAGTTAGTTGTCAGCAATTCACCAGAGGAACAAAGCCTTGTTGACCATACACACACATACTCACACACAGGCTTCTAGAACTTTCCAATCACAGGGAACACACGTGATACGTCTCCTGTTTCACCAGAATTTAGGAAAGAGAGCTCAGAAGGAAGCTAGCCATAGAACAGACAGGTCGCAGGAAGAAGGGCTTAGCAACTTGGGAGAGAGAGAGAGAGCGAGACAGGGAGACAGGGACTCCACTCATACTCACTCGTGAGTGAGAGATTTGTTAATATTTCCAAGACAAATAAAAATAGTCCCATACTATTCTTTACCTCTCCTGTCATTGCACGACAAATGGGAAAAAAAATTATCTACTTACAAAGCTACTCAAGTATAACAACCGCTCGTCCACAAGTCTAATATATATATAACTTCTCTACAAAGGAACTACAAAGTCATTGTATGACATTTGGTAGCAGCGAACGTATGCGATCCTCGTCTACGAATCAACATTGAATTCCTACAAAATATCAAGATTGAAAACAAGAATACCTCTCACAACCAACAACTCACAAATAGCTCCTGTTAGTATTCTCTCCAACCAGCCCCCTCCGTCTCCCCGATCATCACGCTGATGTAGAGGTGAAGAGGTCACAGGACGCCTTGCAAGTAGTTTAACAATATATTGATACAAACAATCTTGAAACTTCTACGATGAACCAGCGAACTACAACCATCTACAATCAACTACAAGTAACAACTCTACGAGTCGTCTGTATAATCTTCTACACGCACCTACAAGTAGCGGCAGTCTTCATCCTACAACGAGTAAATCACAAGAGAAAAGGACCGAGAAAACATCGACAAAGAAAAACAAAACAAACAAACGAAGAGTGAGACACGACTCGATACCTCATAACCACCAGACCTCACCCTCCTCTCTCTGCTACATCCACCCAACCCCCGACGCTGACGCAGGAGTCAAGAGGTCAAGACGACGAAGCAAAAACCAAGTCCATATTCACAACTCATCTTACTCACTCATCTTCACTCAAGTTACTCATCGCTACTCATTTACTCACCACAGCTACCAGTGTAGGAAGCCGACGTCACCATATGCTGAGATGACATCACAACGCGAGTCTGCCATGCCAAGCAACGTGTGACTGACACCAGGCACCTCTCACCCACTACTCATTACTCATTATTCACATAGCTCCTACTCATACTCATTTATTTTCACAGTTGAGTTGGAAATTCTATGCTGAGGTTTGCCTGGGACAGCTGTTAACCACCACAAGCACCAGGCCATGGAATTTCCTGAGTAATATCGTCCATCAACACACCACTAGAATTATCAAGAGATCTTCAATCAAACCTGCATTTTTCTTCCGAGATCGACTTTTGTATCGACACACCTCTACGATCTGTATCAAGTGGGTAAAATTATACTTACTCATTTCTTCTCAGTGCTATATTCAACTTTTTTTTTTACTTATTTCCATATATACACTTATACACTCACTATCTATCATTTATTTCAACTTATTTACTCATCTATTTTGTTAGGACATAAATAAACAAGAGGCGTATTTCATAACACCATATCTTAATGACAGGAATATTTTTGCCACCACCCACGTTAATACCAGATGACACACAATTTGCCACAACAACAGACTCACAATTAAGAGAGCCCCAAGGCAACCCACCCCTTTTACAAACCTCACCACACACTAAAGATCAAGAAACAAATACGGCAGTTTCAGATGATGAGTGGGAAATCCCCTCTGACGTAGCAAGTGCGGACTTTGTCGCTGACTTGCCCACGTATGCCAATATACTTAACAGGGTTCACCGGTCCGGTTGTACATATTCCACCATTCCCTCACACAACGATAAACACGTCCAAGTTGAATTAACAGAGCAAACAGTGAAAATGAATCAAGAAACAAATACCGCTGATCTAACAACCACACCTCAAGTGTTTGTGTATCACGAGGATAAAACTGCCCCAAAATTCTCTGGCACAGACAAAGATCGCATTGATGTCATTTCATTAGTCAGTCAGTGCGAACAAATGTTCATCAAGTGCCACATACTAGATGAACAAGAGAAAATTGCTATTTTTTCATCTTGCATAAGCCAGGAAAGATGTCCAGGGAGCAATTTGCTTTGCTCCGACAAGCTCCATCGTGCTAGGACATATGATGAATTTAAAACTGAATTTTTGAAGAAATTTTCTGGAGGTATGAACTTCTTGCCGGGTATAATTCCAGAATTACATAAAATTGTAGATCTTGTAAGGGAGCACACTACAAACCATGTGCTCAGTGAAATAACTGCTGATGTCTCCACAATCAAGAGAACATTGTTAGTTACTTTGGAAAATTCTAATTGGATAACAGATGATGGAAAGATGTCCCCAGACCTCGTCGTGGACATCATTGGTTATGTAGCTGCCTTGTGTAAATTACCTGATAGGACCCTTAAGATCGCCAAGACGATCGCGTACACCCCAGGAATGTGCTTGCTAGACTTAATGAACGAGGTAGAGATGCAGTGCAGTAAAGCAGGTATGGTCGACACACATGCACATTCTGGTAGAATGAGGGTACCTGAGACAGTATCAGCTGTGAAAACATCTACACCGACCCCAAACAGAGAACAAAATCGATCGCGACCAGAAAGCAGGCAGACCAAACAACCAAACATGACAAGGCCTCGTTCACAGACGCCTTGCTACAGGCAGTTTCATAAGTTTTCGCGCAGCCCGAGCAGGTCTCGCGCCATAAACAACACTTCTTATCGGAAATCACATCGTAGGTCACAGTCAAGGGATAGGTCCATTCTATGTCATTATTGTGCAAAACCAGGACACACAAGGTATGAATGCTTTATCAAGGCAAAAGAGGACAAACAAAAGACACAAGGATTTGGTCCTTACTGTAGGCATCATAGATACCAAGGGCACAGGACCAGTGATTGCAAAACAGTAGAAAAAATTGTGTCTATGTTCAAATCGGGGGAAGACCAAGTCATGACAAAAAACGAACAAACGTAAAGAAAAACAAGTCTAAACTTCACATAGGAGGCATGTTGGGAAAAGAGTGTATCTTGATACTAGCTGTATGTGAGGATCAAAACGTTTCCTTATTTTTAGATACAGGCTCTCCAGTGAACTTAATAACACATGAAGAACTAAATATAATTCTTAAATATAAAAAGAAAGTAACTTTTCTGGATGAAACTGATTTAGATTTATACACAGTAGATGGACAAGAGATTACAGTGAAAGGTATGATAAGATTAAATATCAGTTTCACAGAAACTACAAGACCATTCTCTGCATTTTTCTATATCGTTGAAAACTTAGCAATTAAAGCTCATATGTTACTGGGCTCAAGATCCATGAGAGCTGAGAACATAACCATACTCCCACAAATGAATGGAATAGACTTTGACAATGAATTCATAGAGGAAATAACTTCAGAGCCCTCACCGATTGGTAGAAGTGAGCCAAAAAGAATTGGTAATATTAAAGGCCTAAACAAACATACACAAACAGATGAGTGTATAGATCCACTCCCACCACCAACCCCATCCTCCAGAATTAGTGACCCAGATAACAGTACTGATTTATCAATTTTTCCAGCCCATCTCACTAATGATTTAGTTATACCACCTAATTCATACATGAAGGTTACCATAAAGAGCAATTTACGGAATAGTACTGTTCTTGTCTTAGAAGAATAATGTAAAGTAAAGGGATTGTCAGTAGAAAACGCATTATGTCATACGAACGACGAAGGGCAAACTCAGATATTCATAATTAATTACATGAATGAGGAAGTTCAGTTGAAAAAGGGAACTTGCATAGTTAATAATGAAAAATGTCCCGCCCCTGTGAAGGAAATAGTTATAGCTGGAGTGACAAGTGAGATAAAATCTACGGATAGAGAAAGAATAAAAGAGAATTTAATTCACTCAGGTGAATTTGATGAAGAAAATGATTTGTTAACCCTGCTGGAAACACACAGGGACACCGTAGCATTGCCCGGAGAACAATTAGGGTGTACTAACTTGATTAATCACATGATTAATGTGCACCCAGAAACACCACCAATTTTCGTACCAGCTTACCGCATACCACACTCCCAACGTACACTTGCAAATCAGTATGTCGATGAAATGTTAAAACTTGGAATTATTGAGCCTTCAGTCTCCCCGTGGAATGCCCCCTTATTCTTCGTGCCCAAACGAAATGGAGAAATGCGTGCGGTAGTAGATTACCGTAAACTAAATAATCACACAATCCCAGACAGATTTCCCATGCCATTGCTAAGCGATGTTCTACAGAATCTTGGTCCTGAGAATAATATATTCTCGACCATCGATCTCCTAAACGGCTATTATCAGATTCCGGTATCTAAGGAGTCACGTAAATACACTGCCTTTTCAACAAACAGAGGCCATTATCAATATACAAGAATGCCAATGGGACTGAGGACAGCCCCAGGCACATTCCAGCGTCTTATGAATTACGTATTGTCCGAAATTTTAGGACAGGGAATATTTGTTTATCTTGATATTATAATCGCAACGAAAAATATTAAGGATCATCTCAGGAAATTAGACTTACTCTTACAAAAGCTTAGTGATGCTGGTTTAAAAATTAAACTTTCTAAATGCAAATTTTGCTTTAAGGAAATAAATTTCTTAGGCCACAAATTAAGTTCTGATGGTATTCACACCACTGATGACAAAATACAGGCAGTGAGAGATTTTCCTGAACCCACTACGACTGACGAAGTTAGACAATTTTTAGGTCTGGCTGGGTACTATAGGTCATTCGTACCACAGTTCTCTCATATAGCCTTTCCTCTATTCCAACTATTCAAAAAAGATGCTGTATTCCAATGGGAAGAAGAACAAAAAAGGCATTTAACAATCTACAAATTAAACTAACAAATGCACCTTGTTTAGCATATCCAGATTACACAAAATCATTTCTTATTTGTACAGACGCATCAGTTAAAGGATTAGGGGCTGTACTGATGCAGGAAGATAAAAGAGGAAAGAATCAACCAATTGCATTTGCCAGCAGACAAACAAGAGGTGCAGAGAAAAATTATTGCACTACAGACTTAGAGGCACTTGCAGTGGTTTTTGCATTACAAAAG
This sequence comes from Coenobita brevimanus, assembly GCF_032717465.1. NCBI lineage: Eukaryota > Metazoa > Arthropoda > Malacostraca > Decapoda > Coenobitidae > Coenobita > Coenobita brevimanus. Next base: position 40,362,958 of record NC_136999.1, on the reverse strand, counting down.
TTTCGAGATTTGGTATATGGTTACGAAAACCACTTATTCACCGACCATAAACCACTGGTGGGTATGTTTAAAGAAAAACTCCTTTCTGGGAGGAGAGCAAGATGGAAATGTACAGTTGAAAACTACAATGTACAAATTCATTATATACAAGGTAAAATGAACATAGTAGCTGACGCATTATTTAGGAACCCGAACACAATTCAGGTCGGGGCATTAGATCTCAAAGGAAATATCCCAAAACACGAGATTATCGCAAAGGCACAAAGACTTGACCCAATATGGTCTAAAGTTATATACAAGTTAGAAAGTGGAGATGACATACAATTACCCAAACTGCATGTCCCACTTGAACAATTCACAATGGTCAATAATACATTATACAAAATTAACTCTAAACGACCAAAACGGCAAAGAAATACTAACCAGTTGGTAGTACCTAATGACATGATACCCCAAGTATTACGATTGATACACGACAGCCCACATGCAGGACATCCTGGAAAGGATAAGACATTCAACCAAGCCCAGCTGTTATATTACTGGCCTTCATTACGAAAAGATATAAACAATCATATAGACAAATGCGAATCATGTGCGAAACACAAAGGATACCCAATCACACCTGCACCGATGGGTAATTACCCTGTACCACATCAACCATGGGACGTTGTCGCTGTTGATTTACTCAAGATGCCATTATCATACAATAACAACCTATACTTATTCGTAGCAACGGATCATTTTTCCCGTTATGTCATTTTAGCTCCAATTAAAGATAAAACAGCAGAGACAGTAGCAAAGGCAATAACAGATAATGTAATATGTCGCTTTACTACCCCAAAGGTACTAATAAGTGATAATGGAGGAGAATTTAATTCTGAGATCTTACAAGAAATATGTAAACAATACAACATCAAAAAGGTTAACGTTTTAGCCTATCACCCAGCATCGAATGGGTTGGTAGAGAGACAAAATACAAAAGTATTAGATGTGCTACGACACATTCTCAGTGAAAATTATGGAAGCTGGGATGATTGGATTCCCAGAGTAGAAGCCTCAATTAATGGATCTATAAATAAATCCATAGGTGACACACCACATTTCATTATATATGGCACAGATAAAAAATTACCATATGAGCTCCTAGAAGGTGACAGCATGCCCATATACAATTACGATGATTACTCTAAACTCCGTTTACGTGAATTCCAGGACATTCACAAAAGAGTTAAAAAACAATTAACGATGTCCAAGGAAGAAATGACGGAGGCATTTAACAAGAAGGCAAGAGATTCACCTATCAGCTTAGGAGACATTGTTTACAGTGTCATTCATACGAGAGACAATAAATTATCCCCAAAATTTGAGGGCCCATACAGAGTAATTAACATAAAAGCAAACAAAGTTTTAATTAAGTCACTTTCAAGTGGCGAGGAGAAACAAGTTCATATTGACCATTTAAAACGAGTTTCAAGGGAATTATCCCATAATTATTCAGCCTCGGATACAATCGAACAGGCGAACGTACCTCAAGAAACCAAGCAAGAAAACAACAATGATTACAAAAAGAATTAAGATCATATACCAAACATAGGTGCAACTGTTCCAATCAAATCTAAAGTACATCATTTACGAGAATTAAATATCGATTTAAACTCCTTCTATAAATGAAATAACAATCAACCGTAACGCACATCATCACTATCATCGACCACAGCATGACCATATTAGGAAATTAATAGATTTTTTTTTTTCGGTAGGTTACGATGAAGGGACTTATGCTATGGATTCTCCTCTACATAGCAAGAGGATATGCGCACTTAGACCCCCAACACATAGTATGACAAGGATGCCTCATAGCTCCAACGGCCACGACTACAATCGTTAAGGACGTCATGAGTACTGAAATAAGTCTAGATTACTTGTATGAATTACCTACTTATCTAGACAGACTTGCAACGCTGATGCGAACTCTGGACTTCATGATAGGAAATTATGTTTCACAAGCACATAACACCAAGGAAGTGAATTAATGGTAAAGTTAGCGAAATGGAAACTAGATCAGGCAAAGTCAACTATGCTCATCATGATCCAAGATCTCCCATCTTATGGAACGGAGGTACTCAGTGACAGGAACATCACACGCACTCGCCAAAAGTGCGGTTTGTTCGACCTGGGTGGCGCAGTTCTTGGGAACATCTTTGGATTGGCTACAGAGGATGACCTTAAAGAAATAAACAACAAATTTAATAAGATAGCTCAGGTACTAACATACCAAGATAAATTCATCACAGGACAGAACTCAGCAATGAAGACAATTGTGAAAAATCTGAAAAAAAGCAGAAAACATAGCTCTCGAGAGTGTAGATAAAATATATGAAATGGAGGGAAACGTTACACTTTTCCAACACTTCTCCATCATCACAAAACATATTGACACGATTCTACTACAATTAGAGAACACTAGAGATCGTTTCAGGGCGTTATGCAAGGAATTTCGAATGCTGGTGATGGCAAGATCACAACTGACTTACTCCCAGTTCATGAGCTACGTCAGATAGTTAGTCAAGGCATACATAAACATAAATTGAAGCCGTTGTTCCGCAGTAGGGAATCCATGCAATATTACCCATATTTAGAAGCAACACTAACACCAACATCAGTAGTAGTTCATGTACCATTCATCACTGAAGACCTGTTCACAGTATACCAAATACATCCCTTCCCCTATAAAAATAACAACACTTTGGTCATCATCAACATCAACACAGACACCGAATTCATCATGGTCTCCAAGAGACGGGACACTGTCACTTTCGCAAGTGAATCAACGATTGAACGAAAGTGCCGCACATCCTTACATGCTGTTCATCTTTGTCCTGCGTACATTTTCACGTTTCAGCCTACTGATACAGTCCCTTGTGAAATGGCTATCATCAGAAATGACAATATTCATCATCATTGCAACTTCACTTTTGCTCCAGATAAACTTGTACACCATCAACGCATTGGACACTCACAGTTTTTTTATTTCCCTCATAACACATCAGTTTACACAGTCTGTCCAGATATACCACCATCTCATACATCAGCATCAGGATTATACATAGTACCAGACTACTGTGCGGTATTTACACCAGCCATGTCTACTTTATCCACCATCAATCACTATGCCATTCTCAATCATACACACAAACATTTCCACCCACTGCCTGATATGAACTTAAACATGAGCACAAGTAATAAGTAGACTTCACCCTAGTTTGAAACTATGCAACTGATCAATGAAACAATGAAGCCCTGGGAAGATTTGAGTTTGAGTATGTTCAACCCATATTATGTGTATAGCCCAGCACCTACTGTCTTTATAATCGTCTGCATTGTAGTTGCAGTACTGCTGTTCGCAATGCACAGAATGCATGCAAGAATTGCTAATTTGGAGTCATTATTTAGTGGGGGGAGAGTTAACATCCAAGTTAACCCCCCTGAATGAAGTGTACATATTTTGTATATAGTATTAATTATATATATAAAAAAAAAATACAAAGAAGAATGACCCATGTATGGCATACCAGTACCATTATCTTTAAATGAAATATTAATAACTCTTACCATAATCTTAATTTTAAACTATTTTTTTTTCTTGCATGTATGCATTTCACTACAATAACCCAAGTACATACTGTATTACAGTTAAATAATTTACTTTTAATGAATTTATTCAAATATGTATACAACCTGTTTAAAATGTAATATTACTGAATAATCACTATTTACTATAAATATTATATGTATACAATATTATAATCAATATTATGTACTAATAGATTAGCATGTGTCAATGATAATTGCTGTTGGAGGTCCTTCAGCTGCGTGGACCGAGCATATGTTATGAGTCCATATTATAATTACAAATCATAATAGACAGATAGATAAATAGATAGATAGACAGCTCTATGCAAGCTTGGGAATGGGAAATGATCTTGCAAGTTACACTGAGGAAAAGCTGACGACAGATTACGAAGTAGCCAGTCAGTTAGTTGTCAGCAATTCACCAGAGGAACAAAGCCTTGTTGACCATACACACACATACACACATACTCACACACAGGCTTCTAGAACTTTCCAATCACAGGGAACACACGTGATACGTCTCCTGTTTCACCAGAATTTAGGAAAGAGAGCTCAGAAGGAAGCTAGCCATAGAACAGACAGGTCGCAGGGAGAAGGGCTTAGCAACTTGGGAGAGAGAGAGAGATAGAGTGAGACAGGGAGACGAACTCCACTCATACTCACTTGTGAGTGAGGGACTTGTTAATATTTCCAAGACAAATAAAAATAGTCCCATACTATTCTTTACCTCTCCTGTCATTGCACGACAAATGGGAAAGAAGATTATCTACTTACAAAGCTACTCAAGTATAACAACCGCTCGTCCACAAGTCTAATATATATATAACTTCTCTACAAAGGAACTACAAAGTAATTTTATGACAACACCTTACGCGCGATACAAACTGACACACGGATGAAACATTTGATAACAGCCTTCCTCCAACCCTACCAAGACAGCAGGATTGTTCAGTATGAAACTCATCGCACCCCCCTGAGTGTGTGTACCTTAACCCGTCCCATCCCGACGTTTTCTGGGCAGTGGTACTCCCCAGTCCCGACATTTTTGGACCTCTTTTTTTTTTGGCTCAAACATCCGCTTTTGGTGAGAAACATCGAAAATTCATAGAGAAATCGCTCACCTGAGGTTAAAAATACTCGATCCAGGTAGGAGTATCTCCTTACCTTACAGGGTTTTCTATCAGGCTGGCTGCAAAGAAAACAAGTTCTATGGGAGGATAACTATTCTACACAACTCATGAACGGTATTTATTTATTTATTTGGTACGAATTTATATGCAGTACGAGAGTATATTGGTTTTCAAACGGTAATATAGGCATTATAAGCATTGTTTCACTCACTAACTCATCACCATTCCTGACCTTTTTTTGCCACATTACCTGATCATCATTTCTGACTGTTTCTTCCTCTAATGTTTGTCCTCCACATTGTCATCGATTGGGGAATCACTCTGGCCCTGAATTTCGTATCGTGGCATGACATGGCTTTACTGGCCAGGTCACTGATAACAGGTGAATTGCTGAGAAAAGGTCATGCAGGGGGGGGAAGGAGGTCATGCTGGGTAAGGCATTTTCCCTGCCTGGCATCTTGTAGAGGAAGGTGTCCTGTGTATACGTGCCAAAAATCACTCGCAAAAATTTAAAATTGTGCAAATTAGGGACCTTGCAATGTTGCCGCGTTAATTTACGTCTCCGGGATATGAGTGCACATCATGTGAGGACGTGAATTCACGTCTCCGGGATGAGGCGGGTTAACACAAACTGTGGATTGGGCTCCATCAAACTGATCATTATGGACTTAAATCCTAGCATTATTCTATCTGAACTGTATGTTTCCTGTTAATTAGTGTTCTGCTGTTTATTCCTACTGTCTCCTGTAAAAAAAAAAAAAAGAAAAAAGCCACTCATTCAGTTTTTTGTGTCGAATATCAATTTTTACGACTATCGAGAAGCATTTTGAGAGGGTAAAATGCTATATCTGGGAGGTCCACATTTCAAGGGGTGTGTTGTACAAGGGAGGTAGACTTGATTCTTTAGCCAACCAATGCTATTTTCTCACTCAGATAGACCATCTCCATATTTTAGAGGGGGTATCTGAAAATTATGGTACTAACACCACCCCCTAATTAATGCAATCTTTTTTTCTGGGGGGGGGGGAAACGGTGCCTAAAATACTTGTTGCTGAGAAGCGGGAATTGCTAGATAGGAAGTACTGAAAGGTTCTCAGTATTTCTCGTATTTTTCAGTTTTGAGTCAGAGTTGACAGTTAACCTACAATTTGTGAGGGGAGATATTTTGTAAAGTTATGCAGTCATCGAGACTGATGTGGGTGAAAGCGAAATTTGAACGTGAGTTATGGGTGTTTGTGAGTGCATATGGGCCTGGTAGTGAAAGAGATGAAGAAGAGAGGGAGTCTTTCTGGAATGATGTTGATGAGTGTCTGCAGAGTTTTGGAGTGAATATAAATGTGGTAATGATGGGAGATCTGAATGCTAGAGTGGGAAATGTAGCAGTTGAAGGTGTAGTTGGTATGCATGGTGTGCCTGGAAGAACTGAAAATGTGGAGCGAATGATAGCGATGTGTGGTGAGCGAGAGATGGTGATTGGAAATACGCTGTTTGAGAAGAAAGATATTTATAAGTATACATGGGTGAGACAGGAGGGTGGAAGGGTTGTTGATAGAGCTTTGATGGACTATGTGGTTGTGTCTAGGAATGTAATAGGAAGATTGTTGGATGTGAGAGTTCTGAGAGGGGAGGATGGATGTATGTCTGACCAGTACCTGGTGGAAGAAAAGTTAAGAGTAGGTAAGAGATGGGTGAGAGCTAGGAGGGATAGGTGTGGCAGGGAGGTTTTGAAAGTGAGTGAGTTGGATAAAAGAGAGAAAAAGATAGAGTATCAGGAGAAATTGAAAGATGAGTGGAATGCAGTGAAAGATCGGGAAAATGGCAGTGCGAAGGAGGAATGGCAGTTATTTAAGAGTGCTGTGGTGGGGCATGCAGAAGAGGTGTGTGGTGTGAGACGTGTGGGTGGTGGTGTAAGAAAAGGAAGTGAATGGTGGTGTGAGGAAGTAACTATGGCTGTGGCTGAGAAGAGACGTGTATATGAAGTGTGGCTGGAGAGGAAGGATGAGATGTCATATGAGAGGTATAAGGAAAAGAGGAATAGGGGGAGAAGGGCTGTGCGTGATACTAAAGTAGCAGCAGATGAGAGGTGGGGTAGGCGGCTGACAGAGAATTTTCAACAGAATAAGAAAAATGTTTTGGAAGGAGGTGAAAAGGGTGCAAAAGGGAGAGTCTGGGAAGGAAGAAAGAGTAAAAGCAGAGGATGGATGGATGTTAATTGAGATGGATGCAGTAAGGAAGAGATGGGCAGGTATTTTGAAAGATTGTTAAATGTAGAGGAGGAAAGGGTGGCTGAGATTGTGGCGGATGGAAGGGTGCAAGGAATAAATGTGTTGGGAGAGTTGAATGATTCTTTGATCACGAAAGAGGAAGTGGAGAAGGCAGTAAAGGAGATGAAAACAGGGAAAGCCACAGGTATGGATTGGTGTGCTGTGGAATACCTGAAAGGTGGTGGAGTGACTATTGTTGACTGGTTAGTAAGATTGTTGAATGTGTGCTTGATGAAAGGTATGGTGCCAGTTGACTAGGCAAGTGCTTGTGTGGTCCCGTTGTATAAAGGCAAGGGTGATAAGTATGAATGCACTAGCTTTAGGGGTATAAGTCTGTTGAGTGTTGTAGGTAAGGTGTATGGTAGAGTGTTAATTATGAGAGTTAGAGAGGGTACAGAGGGAGTGATTGGTGATGAGCAGTGTGGCTTTAGGAGAGGGAGGGGATGCGTGGATCAGGTGTTTGTGGTGAGACAAGTGTGTGAAAAGTATTTAGCGAAAGGCAAGGATGTGTTTTGGGCATTTATGGATTTAGAGAGAGCGTGTCAAGTGGGGTTGGTGGAGGATTAGTCCCCCTCCCTGTAAAACAATTAAGTCTAAGCCCTTGGCCACCCCGTTTGGGATACATGGCGTCTGGCAATGAATGAATGAATGAATGTATGATAGAATTGATAGGGAGACTGTGTGGACTGTTTTAAGATTGTATGGACTTGATGGTAGGTTACTAAAAGGGGTGAATAGTTTTTATGTAAATAGTAGAGCGTGTGTAAGAGTGGGAAATGCTGTGAGTGATTGGTTTCCTGTGAGAGTGGGGCTGCGACAGGGATGTGTGATGTCGCCTTGGTTGCTTAATATTTACATGGATGGTGTTGTAAGGGAGGTGAATGCAAGAGTTTTAGGTGGAGGTCTAAGTCTGGTGAATGTTGATGGTGGAGAGTGGAATCTGAAGCAGCTGCTGTTTGCAGATGATACTGCACTGGTGGCTGATTCAGAGGAGAGATTGAGACAGTTGGTAGAGGAGTTTGGAATAGTGTGTGATGGGAGGAAATTGAAAGTAAATGAGAATAAGAGTAAAGTGATGAAGTGTACGAGGTTGGTAGATGGTAGGGGGATGAATATTGTTTTGAATGGCGAGTTGCTTGAGGAGGTAGAGTGTTTTAAATATCTAGGGTCACATGTTGCTGTGGATGGAAGAATAGATGCAGAAGTGAAGTTTAGAATAAATGAAGTAGGAAAGGTGCTGGGAGGTATGAAAAAAGTGTTTAGATGTCGTTCGCTTAGAATGGATGTAAAGAGAAGGCTGTATGAGGGTGTTGTGGTACCGACTGCATTATATGGGGCTGAAACATGGAGTATGGGTGTAGCAGAGAGGAAAAGTTTGAATGTAATGGAGATGAGGTGTCTGAGGAGTATGTGTGGAGTGATGCGTATGGATCGGGTGCGGAATGATGAAGTGCGAAGGAGAACTGGAGTTGTTCGGGAGATGGCTGGTAGAGTTGAGCAGAGGGTGTTGAGATGGTTTGGGCATATGGAGAGAATGGATAATGGGCGATTGGCGAAAAAGATAACTAGATCTGATGTGAGAGATGTAAGGCTGAGAGGAAGACCACGAATAGGATGGATGGACAGTGTGAAGAGAGTGCTGGATGCGAGAGGGATGTCTGTTGAGCAAGGAAGAATGGCTGTGCGTGACAGAAATAAATGGAGAGAAATTGTGAATGATTAAGTGATGACGCAGCCCTGAGGGGATATTTTCCCACATTTGGTCTGATCAGCTATTTCAGGTCATGTGCGGGTAAGGGGATGAGTCCGTTATGATGTGGCAGGGGTAAATCAGCTCTGCTGTCGGGCCCTGCTGCGGATGTCACTGATTGCATTGCACAGTTGACCATTGTGCGGTGTGGTGCAGTGAGGATCTGTCCGTTCTCCCCTTTGGGGCTAAGATGCGAATGAATGTGTTTGAATGGATGAGTAAATGGGGAGTGTGTCGTCCTGTCTCGGCTACCTCCCTTTCCTTGGGGGAAGCAGCCTAGGTATAAAGATAGATATATAGCATTTACCAAAACTTATAAACATGTTTCTCGAGTAAAACTTATCTTCTAATTCCAGGGCTTAGCGTTTCTCTGTAGCATTAACACTGGTGATGTTATGTTCTGCAAATTGATTGATTTTTATTAGCTAATATTCATAGCAGTCATACACACACACACACACACACACACACACACACACTTCTGTATGCATCTGACACCATACATAGGCTAGGTAACACGTTTTCCAGATCTAAGTATTACACCTACTAGAAACCAGCTGAGGATTGCACCCTGCACCCCTCACAAGGCACCCAGCATCTGTGCACTAAGAAGCCAGCTAACTGTCTCTCCTGTGCTGCGCTAAGGTTAGTATTCTGATGTCTAGTACCTGGGGATTAGAGATATATTTATCTATGCCCAGTAGGTGAAGTGATGATGGACAGCAGAGAAGGAGGCATTATCTAACGCAGATACACACACTATTCCCTGTAACAGCCGAGGTCTAACCGACGACTAAAACAATCCCCAATTCGCCTCTCTTCCCACTCCACCGCCACATCCCACTGTGCCCATACTTCCCTGTGACCACCCTGAAGGTGAATAACACCATCTATGACGAGCCCGTGTCCTCGCCAGGAGTTTTTCTCATGTAAGTAGCTCAGCCAGTTATGATCCGCGTTTCCAACATCATAAACGCATGGCTAAGCTATGGATTATTGACTTTGCAACAGAAGACATAGACTCCCTGTACAACAAAGAGTTTACACTAGATGAACTGCTCCTTGCCCTTAAATCCTGTAAGGACACCAGCCCTGGACCAGACACCATCATGTACGGTATGATCCAGCATCTTAATCAGGACAACCTGATTAAGATGTTAACATTGTACAATGAGATTTGGGCATCTCGAACGTTCCCAAACTCATGGCACTTTGCGCACGTCATACCGATATCCAAAGAGGCTGGTCGTCTTATGAATCCCACTTCATTTCGTCCTATTGTGTTGACTTCTTGTCTATGTAAGGTCATGGAACGTATGGTAACAATAGGCTTCTTTTTGTTTTAGAGTCGAAGAATTTGTTAAATGATCAACAATGTGGCTTCCGTAAATACAGAAGTTCACTAGATCATTTAATGAATTTGGAGCATTGTATTGCAGAGGCATTTGCCAATAAAGAATTCATGATAGGGGTGTTCTTGGAGATCCATAAAGGCTATGACATGACATGGCAACACGGTATACTAATGAAGCTCTATGCTTATGGTTTAAGAGGAAATTTGCCTATTTTTATTTCAAATTTCTTAAGGGACAGGACTTTCTCTGTCAAATTGCCCCGTAACGTAACATTGGATATATTTATCCAGGAAAATGGGGTGCCGCAGGGAAGTGTGCTTAGTCCTACTTTATTTAGTATTATGATCAATGATATTCTGTCATCAACTCCCATCCCGAGGAATCTTAAATACTCGCTCTACGCTGACGATTGTGCAATATGGCACTATTCCCATAATGCACAATTTTCGGCTGGACGGATTCAAGCAACCCTTGACTCCGTCCACCAATGGGCCTTGCAGTGGGGATTTAAGTTTTCCATCCGTAAGTGTGCCGCTATACTTTTTACGACTCGTAACGTACCTAATTTGTGCTTAACTTTGGATAATCAGGCTGTACCTTTTCAAAATTCTGTAAATTTTTTAGGAATACATTTTGATCATAGAACGAATTTTAAACTTCACGTTAATACTTTGCTTGCTCGATGTGATTAACCGTTAAATGTCCTCAAGTACCTAGCGGGTACTACCTGGGGTGCCGACAGAAAATCTTTATTAATGGTGTATAAGTCCCTTATTCGATAGAAGCTAGACTATGGCGCACAGGTGTATGGCTCGGCATCCGATGCCATGCTGAAAGGATTGGATGTGCTACAGAATAAATGTTTGCGAATGTGTCTTGGAGCTGTCCGGTGTACCCGTGTGGCTCGTATGGAAGTGGAGGCGAATGTGTCTCCCCTCCGTATTCGCCATGACCACCTGGCCTTATCGTATGGCATACGAACATATAGGAAAAGTAATATCGGCAATGTGGCCTGTACCCCCCTGCATCAATACCACCACCTTATGCGGGGGATGCGTCGGCCACTTGCCGTTCGCCTCCGCATACTAACTCAGGAGCTTGGTGTGGACCCCAGTGACTGTGACATGTTGGTGCTTAAAAATATAGCGCCTTTGGAGAAACCTGGTTTTACAGTGGATGTATCATGGCTCCCAGCACCAAAGGCCAAGGCGCCGGATCATCGTGCATCACTTGGGGTCCCATCAATTGTACACCGACGGCTCCAAGTCAAGTCAATGTGTGGGTGGAAGTGTGTGGTCGACTGAATGTGCATTAGGTATCGGTTGCCGACTCATACATCTGTGTTTACCTCCGAACTTTTTGCTATTGCCAAGGCCATAGACTATGCTCTCAATTCTAGGCATGACTTATTTGTCATATTTTCAGATTCAAAATCAGCCCTTCAGGCAATTGCATCTTGTACTACGGACTCGAACGAGATCCAGGGCCGCATCATTAATAAGTTGCATTCATGCAACAAGTCATTCACACTGATCTGGGTGCCTGGTCATTGTCGCATCTACGGCAATGAGCAGGCTGACACGTGTGTGTGTATATATACATACATATATATATATATATATATATATATATATATATAGATAGATAGATAGATAGATAGATAGATATAGATATATATCTTGGTATGAGACCAGAAACTCCGTTTTTCATCGTTATTATTTCCGACACATAATCTCTCTGATTTAAGGGCTGGGTACAGTAGTCTTAAAAAGAAGAGTACTGACACCATCTACAGTGCTCAAATCTATCAATATCGAAATCAGCATCATTTGAATAATCCTGCTATTACAACTGGTACTCGTGTAAAAAAGATAATCTAATCACACACACACACACACACACACACACACACACACACACACACACACACACACACACACACACACACACACACACAAAACCAGAACTACCTTCAGGACTTCCGTGCTATTGTGCTTTACACCTATGAGCGACCACCATTCAAGGAATAGGATCTGCAAGCTATACTGTAGCTTTAGGGAATGAAAAAACATGCCACCGAGGAACGCTAAGGAACGTTTAGCTGCCTGAGAAAAATAGTTTTTAATGTCCATAAGCTTGTGCACCACCTCCCTCCACACATGTTCCTCTGGAACGAGAGAAGATAGTAAGATGACAGTAAAAAACATCATGAATACAGGTTCATTGCTCCACTAAACTTCAAAATTCTGCACGAAAATGGAAATCATAGAACAGATCCGATATAATAAAAATCTTTAAGCATTAATAATGCCGTGGCTACTTCACAGGGTTCTGGCACTCGTGGAAAGCGGCCTAAGCGAGAGATGGTTCAGGTTCTTGCAGCCTAACACCACCTCCAGCACCAACCCCACCATGATTATCACCGTTAACACCGTTCTCTCTCTTACCAATTTATGGGTAAGTTTGCTGTCTGTCTGTCTGTCTCATCCACGCATCCACACACCCATACTCACACCCACCCACCCACCCACCCACACACACACACACACACACACACACACACACACACACACACACACACACACACACACACACACACACACACACACACACACACAGGCACACACGAAAGCACTGATATTTTCTTTTCTGCCTGTCTGTCACACACACACACACACACACACACACACACACACACACACACACACACACACACACACACACACACACACACACATATTCAAACGTCAGTAAAAATGTACGTAATTTAAGTTTTTGCTTATAGATAATACTGAATGGGAAAAATCTGCGTTCTTTGTCTTCCGTCTATGAAGAGCGTGTCTTTTTCCCTATAGTCTAATTAATTAAATTTATAAAAGCAGTATCACGCTTAATTTTGTACACTTGAAGCACGAGAAATACCAAAGACAGGGAGAACGACTGGTCAGGCTTGGTATAATTAAACAACATAATTTTGAGTGTATGTGAATGTAAGGATGTAAACACCAATTTGTCCATCTACCTACTGTATCTATGTTTATCTAACAATAGCTATCTCTTTTATATATCAAACCGTACGTATATTTATCTATATCTATATTTACATCTATCTGTCTATCTATTTATCTATACCATAAGTACGAATATATAATTTTTCAAATTCCAAATACTGAATATAACATTTTTTCATCGCAGCAACACTATACTCTGCTTACTAACTTTAACTTAGCTAAAATTCTTGTCCTTTTTCTGCCCATTTCACGCAGCTCACTGGCAGAAAAAGACAGTGCTATGGCTCTACTCCCTTTATGTAGCACTGCCTCGTGACTAGCGTCATATTTTAGTGTAAATCTATTGACATAATTCAGCAACGAAGTTTTAGGCCAGGTTAAAATGAACTCAGTATGGTATACATTTCTTGGGCTGTAATTCAGACTATATCTTCAAGGGCAACTGAATGCTTACCCTTATGATGTGTCGGCTGGAAATAAATAAATAAATACAATATAAATATGCAGTGGATTATGTCAGTGTTTTATGCTGATATGCAAAAAGTGCTTGCTAAGTTTTGAGATTAATTATTAATATAGATGGCAGCCTGTTTAGTGATAGTTTTTTACATTTGCAGGGAATGTTTGTGGTTCTCGTGGATGGTTTCCTTGCTGGGCTTGTATTCTTCGTCGCCGAAATGGTCAGTGTTAGATTTAACTTCTATACAGGCCGAAAAAGAGCAAGATTTTCCCCTGACGAAATATAGAACTACTCAGTCTTCTGTCCTACCTTGCTTCGAACTTAAATATTGTTCGTCCTGGTTGGTCATAGGTAAAATGTTCCAAACTACACAGATAAGTAAAAATACTCTCCTAGATTAGTCTTGTAACAGGTAAATAATAAAGAGCACCATGATACGTGGAGTTTTAGTATAGAGTGAAATAAATGTTATCCCTGTAAACATCGGTTGATTTTAAGACCATTACGCATGCCATGTGTTTAACTTACGTGATTGATGACCGAATGTATTGTAAGGCAATTATGTTGTGAGTATATATTAAAAGAATACATACATACATATATATACATATATATGAGTGTGTGCGTGTCTGTGTGTGTATTTACATATTTAATCATAACATACGTAAACATACATACACGTAAAGCAAATACATTATAATAAATATATATGTGTGTGTGTCTATTGACATGTTCGGTCGTAACATATACATATATACGTACATACGTAAATACATGTAAAATAAATACATGTAAGATAAATATATAATAAATAAAAAAAACAAATATACTTGTGTGTATACATAATTATATGCACATATATAATCAAAATGACATACAATTTTCTCCCAGGTCAAATTGTGACTGGTAACCAGTAAAACTGGTGTTATTTAAGAAGAGTATATTTGGTTTTCTTTTATTTTTGGTGGAGTGGGAGAGGCCGTTGGAGGGAAAAATGAATGGTGAAACGTAAGCAAATCCATCTGTTGATTGACAGGCAGACTTTCCAGGTTTACCTCAGACATTATACAATTGGCTGGTGGGGTGAGGAGGGAGCTGTTGCTTGTGTCTGGCAGTGTTTATAAAGGGGCGGCGGGAAGCGGGTCAGCACTCAGTGTGCTCAGGTGGTGCTCCTGGTTGAGTCCCGCTTCGGCCTCAGCTTCCCCCGCACCTTCACAGTGAGTCAGGTGGCACCGTGTTACTACGCTTTGTTGTCAGTCATGTGGCACCGTGTTACTATACACTTTGTTGTCAGTCATGTGGCACCGTGTTACTACACACTTTGTTGTCAGTCATGTGGCACCGTGTTACTATACACTTTGTTGTCAGTCATGTGGCACTGTGTTACTATACACTTTGTTGTCAGTCATGTGGCACCGTGTTACTATACACTTTGTTGTCAGTCATGTGGCACCGTGTTACTACACACTTTGTTGTCAGTCATGTGGCACCGTGTTACTATACACTTTGTTGTCAGTCATGTGGCACCGTGTTACTACACACTTGGTTGTCTATAATATGACTGCCATGAAAACACTTTTCTGCGAATGAATGCTGTATTTTCTTATTTAACAATGGAGCGTATTATTACACTACTGCAAATGTGGTAATAGTGCTTGATTTATCTGCAGTGTGCAATGACTTACTTGTCACGTATTTTAAATGACCAGTTCATAAAACAAACTCTTGTCAGTCGCATCACACTGTCATCAGCGGCTAGAAAGCTTCAGACACACGCGTATGTAGTACATCATCTGATGAGACTTGAGAATACAAGGCTCAGGAAAGTGGGAATTGATCAAGCCGGCGGTGGTCACGTAACACAGTATTGATATGTTGACCCAATGGACGGGAGCATCTTCACAGGCTGAGGCAGGGAACATTATTGGAATGTTAATTTCGCTAAACTTCATAACTGACCCTCATCGAGAACCGCCTAATGGAAGCAAAACGTTACTTGCATCATATCTTCCCTATATTACACAGCATTAGAATGTATTCTGTATGGACAGTTCGTATCAGCATCCATGAGGTGGCATGTGAAGGCATGCGACGCCATGTACTGCGCACAGGACGATTGCTGGGACTCAGAGAACAGAGTATATACTGCATGCACTGAGTTGGATACTCAACACACACACACACACACACACACACACACACAACGTCGATTTCATTATTTTTGATACAACATGGATACCCTACAACGCTACATATTTAACTTCACTAAAATGTACTACTTTCGGCAATTTTGTTTGTAACAAAACACACCATGAACATTTGGGCAGGTATTCTCGTCGGTTAAGGAAGCTCCATATCACCCCTTTATTTGCAATTTATTTTTAGATAGGGGAAGTTAATATCTTTTGTACGTTATTTATCCAGACTATGACGACATTAGAAAGATTTCTGTGACTCAGGGGATGTCCGTAGCGAGCAATAGGGAAACTAAATCACTTTATAAAAGGTGTTAGGGAGCTTCCCAAACAGAAGAGAATACGAACAGGAATCCGTGGTTATCAGGCATAGACAATGACCTGATGGCGTAACTTGCATTTTAACGACTTAAGCACTATTAACAGGAAAATTACCGTACTATTTTCACTCTAACCTGGCCTAAATTTGACATCTGTATCTTGAATGCTAAGTTGTAACTGGAGATTATCACTTGCATATGGTGCTAGTCACATAGTAGTGAGATGGAAAGGATGTAGAGCTATTGTCTTTTCCTGTCACTGAGCGACATGAAATAAACCACAGAAGGACGATAATATAGGTCAGTTAAGGGGAAAAGAGTATAACGAATGGCAACACTGATTTTAGATGTACCCTGAGACAGAACTTTGTGAAATGAACTGAGAAGAAAAGGTAGAAATATTAACTGGCACTGGGAAGAAGGGAAGAGTATGCAAGCATACTGAAAATAGTGCTTTTGTGCAGATCAGCAAGAGGGCAAATACAGTATTTTGTCTCGTTTACAGAACGATGGGAGAAAGTTATGTATAACTGAAGGATTATGTAGAGCAGAAAATCGGTTAATCCTTCAATATTAAATGATAATAAGTGTAATATCCAAAACTTGATGCAGATGATGTGCTGTTTGCTCATAGTGATCTTACGGTAAACATGATGGAGAGAAAGGATGTGAAACTCGTTCTGACTGGCACCCTGTTGATGTTCTTCCTTTTTGGTTTTACTGTTACTGTTTCTCGATCCCTACCTCCTCAGGTAAGTAGGAAAGAGGGATGAAATGATGGTGGTGATGCTGCTGCTGCTGCTGCTGCTGATGATGATGATGAAGGTGATGATGATGATGATGACGCTGACTTAGTACTGGTGCCCTGATTTGACGTATTTACAGACTCGATATATCCAGATTGCAAAGATTACACTCTGATAGAAGACTGAACATGAAGAGAGAAAAAAAATGAATAAATAACTGTATTTTTTAACCTCAACGTCGCCCAGATCTTCGTCCATTTTCCAGCTTTCTTTTCATAGCTCAGTGTCTCAAGTAGACAATACTACAACTCTACATCCTTTCCATTGCACATCTTCGTGACTAGCATCATATTCACGTGCAAATCAATTTATATAATCCAGCATCAAAGATGAAAAGATGGCAGTTTAAGAGTGAAACAAGTGTAGCTCCTTGTGCGTCATTATGGCGGTGAAATCGAGACAAGGTCATGAATCAGGGCGGAATAACAAGTGTGTATTATATATATATATATATATATATATATATATATATATATATATATATTATATATATATATATATATATATATATATATATATATATATATATATATATTAGCCACGGACTTGTTGCTTGGAAAGCGCAGTCTTAATAGGAAGAAAATCACCAGGGCTTTTATATACATCTTCATCTCTATTGGCTACCGTTTCGGTAGTACGGTAAGTTTTACCATTACCACAGCCTATAAAAGAATTAAAGGACTGTACATGTAATATTCTTCCGTACCGCATTTTAGTCATGTGATAAAATAAAATTTCATTAATTTCAGCATAAAAGCCTTAAGGTAAAAAGTGCAAAATGAATAATTTTGGGTGAAATTAACCTACCTGAAATAATGAATTTAAAAATTCATTCCAGGTCAAATAATGATAACAAAAATCTGAAATCGGGTCAGGTAAATAAAATTACTATTAAAACAAAGTAAATACGTAAAGTCACAAGTTGTTACAAAGTGTGGCAAGAATTCATTAACGTATCAAAAACTTACTTAAATACTAGTATAAAAATCTCAAAAGTAAAAAGAAAATGAATGCATTAGACGACACAATAGTTAGCAAAACTTTTTTTTTTTTTTTAAGAAAGAAGAGTTCTAGACATAGAATTACAAACACAGTAATTCTGTAGATACCTCATTATTGCAGATAGTAGGGTTGCCCCTGTATGACAGAAGGGACTCCAATATTAACTGGTCACTGTCTGAGAAGGAACTAGTCAGCAAAGAAAAGCTCTCCGTAGACATCGTGTGGTCGTCTTTTTTTTTTTCTTGTTTTTTTTTTTTTTAGACTTTATATTATAAAGAAAAACCTAATCTAAAGACCCTAAAACTAATCACCTCACTGACAAATCGCTAACCTATACTAAATCCTACGGAGACAAATAGCTAGACCTACTGTACACTAATGGTAAAAATACCTCGACTAACAGAACACCATCGACTGCAGATAAGTAATGCCTTTCTACATTACATACCTATCACCTGCTGACTGTCAGTCGAGGTGCAACCTAATATAGGGGACATCAATATATGAAAAGGAACCAGACGAGTCAGGAACATTTCCATATACGTCAGCTGTTGGCCCTAATTAGAATAACTTAAACAAGGTGGTATAATGTATTTCCATAATACATGCAAAAAGTGAAGTACCTCGCCCAATAGACCACCATCGACTGCAGGTGCCCAATACCTTTCTATATTGCACACTTGCACTCATCAGTGGTGACTGTCAGTCGAGGAACGGGGTTTAATGTAGGGGACATCTATATTAGAAATAGATCAGTGGGAAGGAGGAACTATTTCAAATATGTCAACTGTCAACCCTAATTAATAGTACAATATATATATAATTACAGTCTAAAAAAAAAAAAACATATAACAAAAAAAGTCACATCACTCTGATCAGTCCAGTCTCTCTCAAGAAAGCCATCAATTTATCAGTCATAACAATGTCCCCATCACCCAGGATGGTGGAAAGGGTGAGCGGGATGTCTGCTGCGCCACAGTAATTTATAAGTGAAGCGCGTTCACGTATAAATCATCAACAGTGCAGGATGATATGACTGATAGATAACACTGCATCACAGATGTCACAGTGTGGTGGGAATTGTTTTTCCATATAAGGTTTCATGTGCGTAAGCATGGTGGCATTAAGCCGTAATCGCGCCAACACTTTTTCTTCCAGGCGACTGGGACGGTTGGCAGTGCCCCAGTCGCCCACGTACAGATTACACGTTCAAATATTTAGTCTGGTCCACTGACCTTGCCACAGAAAATTTATTGATTTCTTTCCGAGAGAGAGATTCGACAGTAGGTCACAAGGAACGTCCCAAGTCTCCTCGAGCTCTACATTCAACTTTGCAAGTAAGTCACCCTGCTCATTGCCATAGATGCGACAATGACTAAGCACCCAGATCAGCGTGAATGACTTGTTGCATGAATGCAACTTATTAACAATGCGGCCTTGGATCTCGTTCGAGTCTGTAGTGCAAGATTGCCTGAAGGGCTGACTTCGAGTCTGAAAATATGACAAATGAGTCATGCTGAGAATTTAGAGCATAGTCTATGGCTTTGTCAATAGCAAAAAGTTCGGAGGTAAACACAGTGGATGAGTCGGCAACCGATACCTGAGGGCACATTCAGTCGACCATACACTAGCACCCACACATTCACTCGACTTGGAGCTGTCGGTGTACAATTGGTGGGACACCAAGTGACGAATGATGATGTTACGAAACAAGTGGTGAACATCCGCCTCCGGTGCCTTGGCCTTTGATATTGGAAGCCATGATACATCAACAGTAAATCCGGGTAGCTCCCAAGGCTCTATATTTTTAAACACCAACTTGTCACAGTCACTGAGGTCCACACCAAGCTCTTGAGTTAGTAAGTGGAGGCAAATGGCAAGTGGTCAACGCACCCCCCGCAGAAGGTGGTGGTATTGATGCAGGGGGGTACAGGCCACATTGCCGATATTACTTTTCCTTGCTGTTTGTATGCCGTATGATAAGGCCAGGTGGTCACAGCTTATACGGAGGAGAGGCACATTCACCTCCACTTCCATTCGAGCTACACGGGTACACAGGCCAGCTCCAAGACACATTCGCAAACATTTATTCTGTAGCACATCCAATCCTTTCCGCGTGGCATCGGATGCGAAGCCATACACCTGTGCGGCATAGTCTAGCTTCGATCGAATAAGGGACTTATACACCATTAATAAAGATTTTCTGTCGGCACCCCATGTAGTACCCGCTAGGTACTTGAGGACATTTAACGGTTTATTACAACGAGCAAGCAAATATCAACATGAATTTTGAAGTTCAAACGACAGTCAAAATGTATTCCCAAAAACTTAACAGAATCTTGAAAAGGTACCGCCTGATTATCCAAAGTTAAGCATAAATTAGGAACGTTACGGGTTGTATAAACTACAGTGGCACACTTAGGGACAGAAAACTTAAATCCTCACTGCAAGGCCCATTGGTGGACGGAGTCAAGGGCTGCTTGAATCCGCCCAGCCGAAAATTGTGCATTATGGGAAGAGTGCCATATTGCACAATCGTCAGCATAGAGCGAGTATTTAAGGTTCCTCAGTATGGGAGCTGATGACAGAATATCATTGATCATAATACTAAATAGAATGGGACTAAGCACACTTCCCTGCGGCACTGCGTTTTCCTGGATAAATATATCTGATGTTACATTACAGGGCAATTTGACAGAGAAGTGCTGTCCGTTGAGAAATTTGAAATAAAAATAAGCAAATTTCCTCTTAAACCATAAGCATAGAGCTTCAGTAGTATACCGTGTTGTCATGTCATGTCATAGGCCTCATGGATCTCCAAGAACACCCCTATCATGAATTCTTTATTCGCAAATGCCTCTGAAATACAATGCTCCAAATTCATTAAATGATCTAGTGAACTTCTGTATTTACGGAAGCCACATTGTTGATCATATAACAAATTCTTCGACTCTAAAACAAAAAGAAGCCTATTGTACCATTCGTTCCATGACCTTACATAGACAAGAAGTCAACACAATAGGACGAAATGAAGTGGGATTCATAAGACGACCAGCCTCTTTGGGTATCGGTATGACGTGCGCAAAGTGCCATGAGTTTGGGAACGTTCGAGACGCCCAAATCTCATTGTGCGGTGCTAACATCTTAATCAGACTGTCCTGATTAAGATGCTGGATCATACCGTACGTGATGGTGTCAGGTCCAGGGCTGGTGTCTTTACAGGATTTAAGGGCAAGGAGCAGTTAATCTAGTGTAAACTCTTTGTTGTACGGGGAGTCTACATCTTCTGTGGCAAAGTCTATGATTTGTAGCTCAGCCGTGCGTTTATGGTGTTGAAAACGCTGGTTGTAATTGGCTGAGCTACATACATGAGAAAAACTCCTGGCGAGGATGTTAGCAACGTCCACGGGCTCGTCATAGAAGGTGTTATTCACCTGCAGGGTGGTGACAGGGAAGTATGGGCCTTTATTATTTAATTTTCTTATGGCGGACCAGACTTTACTCAATGGTGTTGTACGAGTCATCATGGACACAAAGGACCGCCAGGAGTCACGTTTGGCCCTTCTTATTATTCTCCTTGCCTCACCCCGTGCCTGTTTGTATGTAATAAAATTTTCCTCAGTGGGCTGACTATCAAAAATCCTGTATCTCCTATTGCGTTTCCTTAATGCTTGTTGGCAATCCGGCGTCCATCAATGTGCTCTATGCTTCGCATGAACTGTAGAAGTCTTGGGAATAGCAGTCTCAGCTGCGTGTAATATGGAAGTAGTTACATTTTTTACCTTAACATCTATGGTCTCCCCAGATATATCTAAATTGGTGATCCTTGAGAAGGATCCCCGATCTGCTTTCTTATAGTTAAATTTTGGAAGTGGAGGGGTCCGAAATGATGTCTCGTGTATAAGAAAGACAGATGGGTAAATGATCACTTCCCAAGGAGTCGTCATAAGGGTCCGATGAGAAATCTTGATGTATACCAGGGGAGGCCAGAAATAAGTCAATGGCCGAAAAGTTACCAGTACGATCATCTACATGAGTCACTCTACCATTGTTCAGAAGACAGACGTTGGACTGTAGTATTAGGTCGGCTACTTGCTTCCCATGACCATCAATCCTCAAGCTACCCCATTGATAGTGATGGGCGTTAAAATCGCCCAACACTAACTTATTGCCAGGAAGATGTTTAAATAGTGAATTTAAAGCATCACTATCAGTGTGGAGGACAGTACAGAGAGCAAATAGAGAGATACATGTTATTAAATTTTACTCTGCACACAACAGCTTCCAGAGTAGAATTTAGAATCACTTCTGTTTGTGGGTGTGATTTGTGTGTGTATATGGCAACTCCGTGACCTTCATATCTTCTATATGAGTGGTAGTGTTTGAACTGTGGAGGATCAGGGTGATCCTCCAGGCACATCTCCTGTAAACAAATAACGTCTGGCCTGTGTATAGAGAGCAAGATTGCTATATTGTGTAATTTATTCCCAATACCCCTACAATTCCACTGTAATATAGTGAAAGCGGAGGTTTAAGATTTACATTGGGGGCCAGTGTTCTTTGTCTTTTTGTGTTGCCCGCCGACAGGCGAGCAACTACCGGGGGACCTGTCCCGGTGCTTGCTGACGGAAACCTGCATTTGCTCATCAATAATGAGGCTCCCAGAGCCCACCGAGGAAGAGCTACCCTTTCTCTCCCTCGCTTGACCAGGAGCAGGTAAGACATGGGGTCGTGACTTGGTAAGGGCTGTCAAGTTAGTTTTTTCAGGTTTGTCTGACTTCTGCTTAGGTTGCACTGCCAGAGAAGGAGCAGTGGCCAGAGAGTATGAAGATGGAGCAGGGGCATCAGAAGAAGAGTTGGAATGTACAGGAGGAGCAGATAATGGTACAATGTGAGTGACAGAAGCGCTTGGTTCTGGGTCAGTCTGAGTCTCCACTGTGCACATCACAGGCTGGGACATAACCGCCGATGCACAGGAGACATTAGGCCTGGGAGTCACATGAGACCCCCTTATCTTCTTCCTGGCATCATAATAGGATATGCCCTCTGTGGCTTTCACTGTGCAGATCTCTTACTCCTCCTTCCATTTTGGGCAATCTCTCGAGGAAGTGGAGTGAGCACCCTTACAATGAAAGCAACTCAGAGACTCTGACGTGCAGTGTTCAGCATCATGACCCTGAACTGCACACCTACCACACACTGACTGAGAAGCCCGACAAACCTTTTCTGCATGCCCATAAATCTGGTATTTAGAGCATCTAAGAGGATTGGGGATGTAGGGTCGAACATTTAGAATTTCATATCCCACTTTGACATTTGAGGGAAGTGAGGTTCTGCCAAAAGTTAAAACAATCATCGCAGTCTTCTTCCTGATGCCTTCCATAAATCCTGTGATAAAACGTGCATCAATAACATCTTGACCAGTAAGTTCCCGTACAATATCGTCCTCATCCATTACCACGAGGTCCCTGCAAGTGATAACTCCCTTGCAGGAATTCATGGAGTGGGGGATCCTTGGCTCAACATCGTAGCAATGAAACTTAGCTTGAGCAAATCTTTAATTTGGCCTGGGTTTAGTGTTTTGACGAGGAGGTCTTCAGAAGCAAGTTTTTTAACCTGTTCAACTTCACCAGCACAGCCGTCAATGACTTTCTTAATGAGAAAAGGATTGAGACTAGCCAATGAAGTAGAACCAGTCACGTGTAGGAGAATGTAGGTAGCATATGTACAGGGATGTTGAGTGGAGTTCTAGTCTGGGGGCGGTCAGGCATGACGTCAGTTGGCGAGAGAGTCGGGGGTCCGTCAGGACCACCTCCCCCCCTGAAGGGGGGGAGGCTGAAAGGTCGTCTGCCATAGGAGCCACTTCCTCCTAACGGAGGAAGTGGGAAGGAGGAACGAAAACAACCAAAGGACAGATAACCCAGGGCAGAACACCTATGTCTGAGG
Source organism: Coenobita brevimanus (assembly GCF_032717465.1). Classification (NCBI taxonomy): domain Eukaryota; kingdom Metazoa; phylum Arthropoda; class Malacostraca; order Decapoda; family Coenobitidae; genus Coenobita; species Coenobita brevimanus. The sequence continues at coordinate 40,339,086 of NC_136999.1, read as the reverse complement.
TTGCCCTCTCAAACCACTCCAGGGAGGCCCGACCGTGACTATGCACTCCCCAGAGCGATCAGTGGGGGGGACCCTCCGTGGGCGAGTAAGCAAAGGTAAACTCAAGAAAAGACACGAACACCTATTGTATCTCTAAACAGGAAAGGGAGGAGAATGAGTACTAGCTAGCCTAACTGTGAAACATCGCCCTAATGGCGAAAAAAAAAGAAAAACTAATGCCAATGGGGCAGCCCTATAGCTAGAGGAGAGCTCAGATTAAAGACGTCCTCACTCCCTGCAACCATGCATAAAAGTCCCCCGGTCGTTGTCGTGAGCATGTTTACTAATAGCTGAGAAACACGGGCTGGTGATAGGGTAGTTTGTTCGAACAGACCAACCAAAGTGTTCATAGATGCGTGTTTTGAGGTGCCGTTTCGTCTAAATTGATATACACTGGACGATCTCCTCAGGAATCGCATCTTTGAACTTAAACAATGACTGGAGAGTTCAATTTGCCTTAAGAACTACTCTAAGATTTAGTTGTAGATAAAATTCACCTGGTTAAGCTGCTTAGACGTTTATGGAGTGAATAGCTGCCTTTCCCAGCAAAAACAATAGGGAAATAAATCTAATCTCTAGGTACAGCAGGTGATTTAATAGATGGGCATAATAATTTACTCAGTATTTTATCTCTCTCTCTCTCTCTCTGTACATATATATATATATATATATATATATATATATATATATATATATATATATATATATATATATATATATATATATTTATATATATATATATATATATATATATATATATATATATATATATATATATATATATATATATACATATATATATACATATATATATATATATATATATATATATATATATATATACATATATATATACATATATATATATATATATATATATATATATATATATATATATATATATATATATATATATATATATATATATATATATATATATATATATATATATATATATATATATATATATATATATATATATATATATATATATATAATTTAATTGAAATTCATTCTTAAGTAGTAAATTTCTCAGGTATTGGAGTTCAGGATCAAACTTAATTAGTTTGCACAAATATGAGAAGCTCGTGTAGCATGCATTACCAATAGATTTCGTTTATATTCAATGATCATCAAAGATGTGAATTTTGAGCACAGACCCGTGAATGTTGTTTTCCTGTATACTGACGTCGTGAAAGAACTGGACTGCCTATTTATCTTGATATCGAGAGAGGAGAGAATGTTGTTTTCCTTGGTTGTGGAAGTGAATTCTATTCTACTATGCTGAGAGTTAAGATACTCTAAAAACTGCGGAACATGGTCAGCACACTTAAAAAGCAAGAAGGTGTTATCAACATAACGCCTATAGAACAACGGTTTAAAATTTTGTGGGCAGTTTTCAAGCCATTTTTCCTCGTGGTTACACTGAAAAGCATTTGCTAATGTTGGCCCAAGGGGGGAGCCCATCATTACACCATCTTTCTGTCGATATGTGGTGCCATTAAATAAAAAGAGACAGTCACCTGAATACAGTGTTACGAGTTCCTTGGACTGGGGTTTACTTATGCCATAGACTTTATCAGTACCGTTAAAGATATTTCCGGTACAAATATTAATAGCCTCCATGAGCAAGATGTTAGTAAATAATGATTTTATATCAAAACTAGCAATCACGCAGCCGGTAGCACTTAAGTTGAAGATTTCCTTAACAAAAGAGAATGAATCCTTTACAGTATATTGGTTGATAGTTATAGGTGAAAGGGATGGTATTAAAAATTTTGCTAGATCATAGTTATGTGTACCGAGGGCAGAAAGGATGGGCCGTAAGGGACAGATTTCATTATGAACTTTGGGTAAGCCGTACATGATGCAGGGTCGTGAACGAGATAAGTATAATTCAGAATAAGTTTCATTGTCAATGACACCAGCAGATTATATTTTCCACAGGAATCTGTTCAATCTGTCCTCATACTTCATGATCAGAGTAATTAAGTCTCAGTTAACCTTCTCAAATTTGGTTCTGTCTTAGAGTATATTTAGCATTCTGTCCAGGTAAGAATATTACATGTATAGTCCTTTAACTCCTTTTAAGGCTTTGATGAGGGTAAAAGTTTGTACCGAAATGTTACCCAATAAAGATGAAGATGTATATACAAGTTCTGGTGATTCTCTTCCTATATATATATATATATATATATATATATATATATATATATATATATATATATATATGCATCAAAGACAGTAGTACCAATAGCTAACTTCAGTTCAGACAAGTGAAATACCTGTGGTAACACCAGACGAAGTAAATAATTCTTTCAAAAATATGAAAAGAGGGAAAGCTCCGGGGGAAGATGGAATAGTGGCAGATTTACTGTTGGATGCAGGAGTGAAGTACAAACTAGGCTTGCTCACATATTTACTCAATGTATAAAAAGGAAGAAAATTCCCAAAGCATGGTATAATGCAATAGTTATTTTACTTAGCAAAAAAAGTGACTCAAAAGACCTTAAATAGTTATTTTACTTTGCAAAAAAGGTGACTTAAAAGACCTGAGTAACTATCGACCCATTTGCTTGCTATCAGTCATTTACAAACTCTTCACTAAAGTCCTTACAAACAGAATAACTACAAATTTGGAGGAAAACCAATCTCGTGAACAGGCACGATTCCAAAGCGGGTACTCGACTACTAATCATCTACACACAATAAATCAGCTAATTGAGAAAACTACAGAGTATAATAAACCACTGTGCTTAGGTTTGGTTGATTACGAAAAGGCTTTCGACTCAGTGGAGCACATAGCAATTATAAATTCATTGCGAGAACAAGGAGTGAATGAGAAGATTGTGAAACTGCTCGGAAACATATATAAAGAGGGAACTGCTACAGTTAAATTACATAAGGACTCAGAGAAAATTATGATTGAGAAGGGCGTGCGTCAGGGAGATACTATTTCACCAAAGTTATTTACAGCATGCCTAGAAAGTATTTTCAAAAAGCTAGACTGGGAAAACAAAGGACTGAACATAAATGGAGAAAAGCTAAACCATTTAAGATTTGCTGATGACATTGTCCTAATCTCAGAAACAGCGGAGACATTGCAAGAAATGTTAAATGACCTGAATAGAGAAAGTCTCAAAGTAGGGCTAAAGATGAACCGGAGTAAAACTAAAGTAATGTTTAATCCTCAAACACCAAAGAGCGTCATCAGAATAAGTGGAGAAATTTTGAAGAAGTCGAGGAGTACAATTACCAGGGACAGATACTAAAATTAACGATATATAATGATAGCGAAATAAAAAGACGCATTACAATTGGATGGAAAACTTTCGGTAAACATAGAGACATTATGAAAAGTAGCTTGCCAGTTTGTATGAAACGAAAAGTATATAACGAATGTATAATTCCAGCTATGACCTATTGTTGTGAGGCTTGGAAACTGACAAAATCGATGGAAAATATATTAATTCGTTCTCAGACAGCAATGGAAAAGTCAGTGTTGGGAATATCATTAAGAGACAGGAAATGAACTTGGGTGAGAGAGCAGACTAAGGTCAAAGATATTATAGAAGTTATAAAAGAACAGAAATAGAGGTGGGCAGGCCATGTAGCAAGAAAAAGGTATAATCGATGGAGAAGAGGTTGACTGACTGGACACCAAGAGACTGTAAGCGTAGCAGAAAAAGGCCAGACAGGAGTTGGAGGGATGATATAGAGAAATGTGCAAGGAAAACGTGGCAGATTGGCTCAGTCAAGGAATTAATGGAGAAGGTTGGGGGAGGCCTTTGTTCAGCAGTGGACTTGTAATGGCTGATGATGATGATGATATATATATATATATATATATATATATATATATATATATATATATATATATATATATATATATATATACTGTATATATATACTGCATATAGCTGTCTATCTGTCCTTATCTATCTACTGTATATTTATTAATCTATCTCTCTATATTTATTTATCTATCTGTCTATACTAATCTATCTATCTATATTTATCTATCTATCTGTATATTTTAAATAAGATACCCTCAAGCTAACCAAATTGCCAGTCATATAAGTGGAGAGAATCATATTGCATCTTTTTTACGAAATATATACCAATTGCACAAATATGCAAAGAAAATATAGTCAGAGGGAAAATAAATAACGTATAATATTTTTAGTGGTGGCGGACTGATTGACTGACTGTCCGATTGATTGATTACATTAAAATCAGTTCATAGAAACGTAATAACAGAGGTCACTGTCACCTCAGAACAGTAAAAGCAGAATAATGATAGAGTGTATGCATAAGTACTCACTTGATGTAGATCTGCCTACTTCTTCCTTAGCCTTTATCTCTCTTTTTCCGCTTTTTTTCTTGTTTCTGTGCCTGCCCTCCTCTCTTCCTATTTCTCCCATCTTTCGTGTCACTTCTTATTGCTTTTCTTTCCTTTACAGGTGGCTTTACATTGAGTGACAAGCCAAGTGGTTTCCTGAAACCCAAGAAAACATTTACAACGCTGGGTGGTAACCATATAACCAAACCATACGTGCTCCCTACGTGCCAACAAGTGGGTTGGTGGAGGGTTAGTGCCCCTCCCCGTAAAACAAATAACTCAAAGTCAATGGCCACCCGTTATGGGATTATGGCATCTGGCAATAGATAGATAGATAGATACAAACACTTAAAACAGTATAATAAATAAAACATATAGTCATCTAACATTAAAATCGAGAAATACACAGCTTGTCCTTGGCCTGGATTTACTTCATTTTGCATCATCTTTCACGTTATTAAAGTGGCAGAACAAGGCAATGCTACGGCCCTGCGTTATTTCACTAAAACTTCTTCGTGACTAGCATCATATACTAATGAAAATCTCTTCAGACGTATTCAAGGTGGAAAGACTGCAATTTTAGGCCAAGTGAGAGTAAAAAGAGTAAAGTACTGAAACAACGAATTTTCCAAAGTGGTAATATTACTCGATAACTATTCATGGGATGGGATTCTCAAATTTATTTACGACTGTTACGAGAGGAAAACTGTCATAGCTGTTGTTCTGGATGGAAGGACAAAGAAAAGAGTAGAAACTTTTCATGGCCCGTGTTCTGGTCAGTTAAGAAAGCTCCCTAACACCTTTTCCTAAGCGATATATTCTGCTTATCACACCTTACTGTTCTCTGTGTGATGTAAATAACACACAAAAAGATGCCAACTAGCAATAACCTACACTTCCTTTTCAAAATTAAAGAAAAATGGCGTACCACAACCATGCCTCGGAGTCCCCCGGGAGGGGGCATAAGTGCCCTCACCATCCGTCTCTCTCCCGGTGATGACTCAATATGCCTGGAACCACTGTCTGACTCACCTTTTCTTCATTCTACAACATTCGCGGCCTTCCTTCTACCTTTTCTCTCTGTTGAACACCACCTTTCCTCCTCTAAACCTCATCTTCTCCTCTTGACAGAGACCCAGCTGTCTGAGGCAACTGACAGCAAACTTTTTTCTTTATCCTCCTACTTTCTCTATACTCGTATTCATCTCAAAGCCAAAGGTGGCTGTTGTGTATATGTGCGCAACAACCTATCTTTCGTGTTCCTGAACTTCATTCTTCTGAATTCTCTACTCTCTTGCTTCGACTCATTCTCTGACTAAATATATCTGCTCTGTTTACTTATCTTCTAATTCTACTATCTAAAATTCTTCGACTATCTTACTTCTACGATGGAACATATTCTATCCATCTCTTCTTGTTCTGGAATCTCCATTCTAGGAGATTTCAATGTTCACCACCACCTTTGGCTCTTCCCTCCTTTCACTGATCCACCTGGTGAACCAGCATACACCTTTTCTATCCTTAATGACCTAGAGCAGCTTGTAGAGCACCCTGCCCGTATCCCTGACCGCCTTGGAGAGAGCTCCAACATACTTGACCTCTTCCTTACAACTGATCTTTCTGCTAATACTGATAATCTTTTCTCTCCGTTAGGCACCTTCGATCATAACCTTATTACCTTAAGCTGTCCTATTGTTCCGGTATGGCCTGTGGACCCTCCAATGAAACGTCATCTGTGACACTTTGGAGCTGCAGATAGGGAGGACCCTCAGGCAGTACTTCTTTGATTTTCCCTGGAATGATTATTGCTTCCATGGCCGGAAGCCACCTGAGTGTGCCTTGCGCATTACAGAGGTTATTCTCTCGGGCATGGAAGCATACATTCCTTTCTCATATCCTTTGACTAATGCAAGAAAGCCTTGGTTTAATCACGCTTGTTCTAATACTAATGCTGTCTGCAGCAAGAAGAGGGCCTACAAAAGGTACCAGAGCCAACGCACCCCTGAATCACATCTTTTTTATGTTTCTGCCCGGAATCGTGCTAAGTCTGTTCTTTGCCCTGCTAAAAATAATTTCATTCATACTAAATGCTCTCAAATCTCCAACTCGAATTCTTCCCACTCCTTCTGGCACATTGCCAAAAACCTTTCTAACAACTTTACTTCATCATCCTTCCCTCCTCTTTTCTACTCTGATGGCTCTGTACCTATTTCTTCTACTGATAAAGCATATCTCTTCACTCAGACTTTCTCCTCCAAATCCACCTTAGACGATTCTGGTGCTGTTCCTCCATCAACTCCTCCCTCTGACTTCCTCATGGCTGATATGAAAATTTCTTCAGCTGATGTGTTTTCTGCCATCACTGGCCTCAGTACTAACAAGGCATATGGGCCAGATGGAGTCCCTCCTGTTATCCTCAAGATCTGTACTTCTGTCCTTACACTCTGCCTAGGTAAACTCTTTCGCCTTTGTCTTTCGACTTGTACCTTACCTGTTTGCTGGAAGTTTGCTCTCATTCAGCCGGTCCCAAAGAAGGGTGGCCATTCCCAACCCTCTAACTATCGTCCAATTGCTTTAACATCCTGTGTCTCAATAGTTTTCAAGCCTATTCTTAACAGAAACATTTTAAAGCATCTTCCCTATCACAACCTTCTTTCTGATCGTCAGTATGGATTCTGTCCAGGACGCTCTACTGGCGATCTTCTCACCTACCTTTCAGACTCCTGGTCATCCTCCTTTCGGGACTTTGGCGAAAGCTTTGCCATTGCACTTGACACCTCAAAGGCTTTCGATCGAGTCTGGCATAAATCTTTCATTTCCAAACTGCCCTCAGACAGTTTCTATCCTTCTGTTTTTCCCTTCAATTCTAGCTTCCTTTCTGGTCGTTCTATAGCTGCTGTTGTAGACGGCCATCGTTCTTTTCCTAGATCTATCAACAGTGGTGTTCCTTAAGGCTCTGTCCTATCACGAACTCTCTTTCTTTTATTCATCAATGATCTAAGCTGTACATCTAACTCTATCCACTTGAACGCTGATGATTCCACCCTTCACCTTTCCAATCGGTTTCCACAACGTCTATCTCAGCAGTTACTTCAACAAACAAGGGATGAGGCTACGCCACACCTAATGTTTGACTTGGCTCGTATCTCTGACTGGGGTAAAAATAATCATGTTGTTTTTAATGTATCAAAGACTCAGTTTTTACACCTATCAACCTGTCAAAATCTTCTACAGGAGTACCCACTAATGTTTAATAATATCCAGCTCAATCCTGCATCATCCTTGAACATGTTTGGGGTTTCATTCACTCGGGACCTATCTTGGAATAATCATATTGCATCCTCATGTAAAATCTGCTTCCAAGAGATTAGGTATGCTAAGCCGACTCCGTTCCTTCTTTACCCTTGCACATTCGTTGACTTTATACTCGGGTTTTATTCGTCCCTGTTTAGAGTAGAACTCTCAAGTGTGGGGAGGTTCCCCATATACCACTCTTCTCAATAGGGTGGAGTCAAAGGCTTTTCGTCTCATCAACTCTCCCCCTCTTACTGGCTCCCTTCAACCTCTGTCTCTTCGCCGCACTGTTGCATCTTTATCTCTTTTTTATCGCTACTTCAATGGTCACTGCTCCTCTGAACTGTCTGCTTGCATCCCTCCACCTCTGCGACGAGTGCGTACCACCCGTCTAGCAACAAACTCTCATCCCTTTTCTGTCCAACTCTCTAATGCAGAAGTTAACCGTTACTCCCAGTCTTTCATTTATGCCATATTCAACTCTGGAACTGTCTCCCTCTGTCTGTATTTCCTACTTCCTATGATCTCTAGTCCTTCAAACGCAGTGTGTCCCGGCATCTCGATATGATCCGATCTTGAATTTGACTCTCTTCAGTATTGTTTTTGTTTTTTCTTTGAAGGAACTGTTTAGCGGGCTCAGCCTTTGGTTCCTTATTCCTTGCACAAAAAAAAAATAAGGAAGAGGTGTCAGGGGGCCTATTTGCTCTACGAGAATATGGGCCCGTGCCTTCAGTTCTTCTTGCAAAGACATATCAATTGCGAATGGGACTCGATCGTTACCATACCCGAGAACCCAACCCCAGTACTCAAACACACACTTCACGTGAGCACATTTTTTATTTTTATTTACCCAGTGCAGTCCATGATGTTACAATACATCGTTTCTCACCGGATCACCAATACACGCTTATTGTTGCACCTACCTTTCTTCAGAACTGTTTTACGTCCATGCTTTTACCTACTATTCTAGCAAAATCCCCCCTCTCATGTCAAGAATGATAATATACAGGAAGGTGGGAGGGAGACCAAGAATGAGATGGTGAGATCGAGTGGAAAGATATGAGAGAGGGTGTGTGTGAGTTGGTGGAAGGGTATCCAAATGGAGGAGGACAGGCCGACGTGGAGAGTGAGGGAAGGAAGGGGAGAGCAAGGGTAAGATGGAGGGATGGAGTGGAGAGATACGATAGAAAGAGAGGGGGAGGGGGAGAGGTGGAGGGCTGGCAGCCAAGTGGCAGAGGACAGAGCGACGTGGAGGTCTATTTCTCTGTGGCCACGCCTTTCAGGATTAAGGCATCTGGCAGAAGATAGATAGATAGAGGAATATATATACAGATAGACAGACAAAGAGATAGATAAATCTAAGTGTAACTGCTTCTGTACCATAAAACAATGCCGTATATCTGGCACACCACCCACTGTCACTAAGATTCTGTTTCCACTTGACACTCTGTCACAGTATCATTTTATACTTCAGTTTTCCGTTGTGCGGTATGCAGAATGGGCCGTGAATAGTGCACCACTTGAAACTCGCGTGGTAGTATCTCATGAGTTGCGGGTAAGGCTCAGTCGGCTAGTGTGGGCGTGGTTGTGGCAGTTTGACTAGGAAATGTGTAAATGACACAGGGTTGATACTGATAACACTGACTGAGCCGACCCACAACACATGAAAAATTTTCCAGCGGAATGGGGGTAAAGAGTATTATATAGGACAGCCTGAACAAAATGTAAAATTCACTGGTGTAAGCAGCTTTCATAACAATCGAATCTGTTCTTACAAAGCATTAGTTTTTATTCTTTCGGTGCCTTCTCGTCAAAGCAGCAAATTGGCGAGCAATTATTATTCTTGCATATAAAGGATAATTAGTTTTCATATCACATTATTATCTTTCATGTGTCTGACTCTGGGCAAAGGCTTACCATCCTAAAATATGGGCTTATTATTATTATTATTATTATTATTATTATTATTATTATCAGTAGTAGTAGCAGTAGTAGTAGTAATAGTTCAATTCATTTCAATTCAATCCAGTTCAATCAGCTTTATTTCGTATCTCTCGAAACATAGAAAATAATACATTTCACCATCATAAAGGTAGTAGTAATAATAGCAGCACCAGAACCGTATAAGCAGTAGCAGCAGTACATTCATACCCGGTAGTTATACAAAATACTGTACATATGCACATTACACAGTAGTTGGTGCATTATACAATTATTTATAAAAGAAAAAAATACATCAAAAAACCTGAAGGCATCACAGTGCACATACAGTACACATTATTATCCTATTAGAGAAAAAATAGCATCAATAAAATATTTGAAAAGAAATGTCCAAAGAAAAAACAATGCTGTCATCAATACAATTAAAAAGAAGTCCTAGGTGAAATATACACGCTAGCATCAATAAACAATACAAAAGGTCCAGTAAAATATAAAAGATAGCATCAATAAAAAATAAAAGGTCCAAACAAAATATCAAAGCTAGCATCAAGAAAAATAAAAAAGCCCAAATAAAATATAAAAGCTTGCAGCCATAAAGAGGTCTAAATAAAATATAAAAGTTAGCAACCATAACAAATAAAAAGGTCCAAATAAAGTACAAGAGCTAGCAGCCATGAAAAATAAAAAAAAAAAGTCCAAATCAAAAACAAAAGCTAGCAACCATAAAAAATAAAAAAAGTCCAAACAAAATATAAAAAGCTAGTGACCATAATAATTAAAAAGGTCCAAATAAAATAAATGAGCTAGCAGCCATGAATAATAAAAAGGTCCAAATAAAATACAGTATAAAAGCTAGGAACCATAAAAAATTAAAAGGTCCAAATAAAGTATAAAAGCTAGACACCATAACAAATAAAAAGGTCCAAATAAAATATAAAATATAAAAGCTAGCAACCATAAAAAATAAAAAGGTTCAAATTAAATATAAAAGCTAGCAACTACAAAAAATAAAAAGATCCAAACAAAATATAAAATATAAAAGCTAGCAATTATAAATAATAAAAAGGTCCAAATAAAATATAAAAGCTAGCATCCATAAAAAATAAAACAGTCCAAATAAAATATGAAAGCTAACACATGGTAAACAAAAGAAAATCAATTAAAAGTATAAAAAAGGTACAGTATACAAATTTAAAAAAAATCTAAATAGCAATTTTAAAAGTCTTCAAAAATATCAGTTAAAAAATTACAATATATACAATGCTAAAAATATGAAGAAATTCAGGATTCCGTATAACACAAGCTAAGGAGTATAATGCCCTAATATCGAAAATAACTGCATGGCCCATGTCTGTCCTCATGTCTCTGGATCCAAGTCAAGCGGGAGGCTATCACATCCAGGTCCTCATTATTTACATATATTAAACAGTCATTTATTAATACAGTGTGAATATGCTGCATAAACAATCCCTCCTTAAAGTATAAAGTATTCAGCCTGCGTATTGGATTGGTAGAGCTCTTTATCCTTTTATAAAACCTTGCCTGCGTTAGAGCAGTTAGGTGTTTAAGCAGAAACTGATTACAGTTGGAAGCAGTTATGTGACTGCTGGCATAAACAGGTACCCCACATATTTTCTTTAAAGCATTATTAAATGCAATATTAAAAGCCTTAAAGATAGAAGATCTAAAAGTGGCCTTGCTGTTCCACAAGCATAATCCATAGTCTGGACAGCAATATTACTTAAATAAAAAAAGCAAAGCATCCTTATTGAAAAAATTTAAATCTCTAAAAACTGAATTAAAAGAAGCATAAAAACTGTTGAGTCTTAACTCAACATCTTTACTGTCCTTAAAATCAAATGAAATATAATGTAGTAGTAGTAGTAGTAGCAGCAGCAGCAATAGTAGTAGTAGTAGCAGCAGCAGCAGTAGTAGTAGTAGTAGTAGTAGTAGCAGTTGTAGTATTATGGTTTTGTTGTTATTATTATTATTATTATTATTATTATTGCAATCATCATCATCATCATTATCGTCTAGACCTCCTTTCCCACCACTAAGGCAAAGTGAGGAGTACCAACGTCCAGACAGCCCATATTTGCCCAATCCAATGGGCTACCCTTCCATTCATTCATCATTCAAGCCCCCAGAATCCTGGCTTTATCTGATACGCCAAAAACCATATAGTAACAATATAACCGAGATTCGTGGGAGGGTTGTGTGCCCCAGATCCCCCTATCCAAATCACTTAATCATGGCAGACGTTTCGGAGAGCCTCGGAGGGCCCAGTAGCTGCCCAGGGCCCCATTATTTTTATTATTATTATTATTATTATTATTACTATTAATGTTAGAGTGTAACTAGAATATTGATTGCCTAATAACACTTTATTTTTAAAAATGTACTCTATGTCAAACAATGCATTGAAAAGATTTATATTATCAGTTATATGGCAGTGAGTAAAAATGAGATTAGTAAAATAATTGGTGAATAAATTTATTACACAAATAAGCCTTTCTAGAACAAAAATTCCGCTACATTGGAAGCAGGTATATGGCGAAGGGGAAATCATGCAGTGGCTTCATGGATTATATAATCAGTTTTGGGCGGGATTGGGAAGTCTTTTATCGCCGTGCTCTTCAACCTGTGGCAGTGGACGTAGATGCGCATACTCCCTTTTGTTTTCGTTTCCCCCTCCTTTCTGTGTGTGTGTGTGTGTGTGTGTGTGTGTGTGTGTGTGCTTGGAAGGCAGATAAAAACCAAGGGATGTTTGACAGTTCGATTATTCCTGTCAGGGTATTAGCTTTCTTGAAAATGCTTCTTCCTTCCCTAAGGGTGGGGATTTTACGGCGTGTGGTTCGCCATAGGAACTGTCTAGCCTTACGATGGGTAGTGAAATTTGTCTTGCCTTCTCCACTGACAGTGGTTAATAGTCAGGCAAATATTTATCAGAGGGGCAACTGGGAGGACGTACGCCCTTCCCACACATCTTCCTTCATTTTCGGCCGACTAGTGAACACTCATAATAAAAGAATAGCATGATTTACTAGAACATAGGCAGTGAATTTCTTATATAAATGTTATCAAGCAATTATTTTAATGGAAAAAGGGATGTGGCAAAACATTTTTGGGACTTAAAGAATGAGTGATCATGCTTTAAATTATTCCACTAAGAATCACGTGGCCTCCCAGTTTTCGAAAGTGCTGGGTCCGGTCCTATGCTACAACACATAGATATCACTGAAACTGTTGAGAATATAGATTTTTTCTTTTTTTCCAACAGAAGCTACTGATTGTTAGGGTAAACTTTTATAAACAACAATAATGCAATACTTTTCAGTGCCATCAAATAATATTAAACAGCTGTTATAGTGATACGGTGTACAAACAATAGCTACAAGGAAAACCATTGAAATTGTTATCTGGCATGTGTACAATCAAGGCGAAGTCGTATGACATACAACTGTCAGTGTGATGAAATATACAATTTCTATATGAAAATACGGTGTACAAACGACAACAGCAAAGTAAATCGTAGGAATTATGTTAGGCAGCATACGTATGATCAGCTACTCAAAGGAAAACATGCAGGTTGAAACCAACTGGGGGGAAAGAATAATTCATTTTTAGTACTTAAAAACGGTAAGCAGTCTACGGACAAGAAAAAATGAGCTGCTCACTAGGACACATATGCATTTGCATTTGTTACACATAAATATCCAAATAAATTAATAAAATATCAGCCTCTAAAATTTATCGTCCTTTACAAGTGTATGGAATTCTATTTCCTATAACCTCCTATAACAACAGAATCATAGAAAATGATTTTTGACAAACTGGGGGAGGGTCCAATCCCTTATAGAATGTACACAAACAATATTTGGATACCTATAGAAAATGAGGGAATTGCTTTACGTGTTATTGTTTCAGTATTTAAAAAAAAAAAAAAATCCCTATAGTAGCATGAAACTAAACGAGTTGCTGATGAAGCTGAAAATTCATATTTTGCAAAAAATTTACTGTTTTATCCTTATTTCTTTTTATGGCCTACCATATTCGGTTAAACTTTATTATATTGTGCATAAAACTGATCCTTCGACTTGAACGAAAAAAAAAAAATTGCAAAATATATTACATTATCGTAGTTCCACACCATCTCGTACAAGAATTTCGTACCATGCTCCCTGCCCCCTCCCCCTCAGAAAAATACCGTACGGCGAGCTTTACTGCCAGATTAGTTCTATTCAGATATTAGATCTCTTGATGTGACGTATTAATTATTTACCTTAATATTCATATAAGAAGGAACATACAATTTTAAAGGCTTGAGTCATGAATAAATGCACGGGGTGCTAATTATCACTTGGGAATGATGATAAATGAGCCTTACCCGTATATTTATGTTCTGTCCTTTATTCACTGATGGATTCTACCAACAATATTAACAACAGTGGGTGTAGATTGTTTAATAGTGATGGTGATGATGATGATGATAATGATGCAAACTTCGCTTACAATAATGATTCTCTGATCGCAAAACATTTCCAGAGCTAGGATGCAGTTCCCCCGGGTAACCAACTTGAGTGATCGCGTGAACTTCGTGTGGCTGTGGGTGGGAGGCATGTCTGCCCGTGCCATTGCCCAGGAGACAGGCACCAGCGTCGCCACCGTCTGCAGGTGGATTAAGCGCTGGAGGCAGGAAGGTCACGTCCATAATAAGCCACGTCATCGAAGAAAACAACACATATGGAACTCTAGCATCAGCAACAACAGTTTACCGAATCATAATATTTCCTATTTCACACCAGAGACTGGGGGGCACTTTATATGGTCTCTCGCCAAACCAGGTTATGGAGCAGTGACTCCATTCATGCTATACCATGATATCTGGACTTTACATTATGAGGATTACCACACAAGACATCTGACTCCTGGTTACAGAGTCGACTACAGCAGTACTATACCTTCCTTCAGGTAACTTGTCTCTTAAGCCCCATCCCCTTCCTGAAGTGTCCCCGCCCCTCCTCACCCACTCTACGGGCAATGGGTGGGGAGGGGTGGGGCTTAAGAGACAAGAAGCCTGGCGACGAGTATTAGAGCCAATGAAGGTATTAGTAACACTTCAGATTCCTTTAGTTAATACTGTAAATTTTTTTTAGATCACCCTTTTTGCTCTAATTATGCCTAAAGCTGCCGTCTCCATCTTGAATGTTGCGTTTTAATAATAGTTTAACAGTGGAATATAATATTAGTCATGGAAAAGTGTTATGAAATGAATATAAAACAAAACTGTCTTTGTATTTCACCGAATCACGTGAAATAAGCTACAGGAGGACGAAAGTCAAGGCTAAGTTAAGGGAAACGAGATATAGTGTATATGAAACAAATTATATAAAGTGATTAAGAATGAATATAGGAAAATGTTACATTATTTTTATTAGGTAAATATTAAAAAAATTAGTTGAATCAGCTTGCTGCATCTTGGTATCGAGTACTTAAGAACATCCACATTGGCCTTTATTGTACTTCTGTAGTGGCCAGTGGAAGCTGCTCGGGTGAAGGTCATGGCATATTTTCATGATGCCAATGGGGGCATTTTCCTTTTAGTATTACAAATAGTGACATATGACAATGAACTTTCTGTTGATGAAACTATTCTATGGTAACAGGAGTGAAAATGTGATTGGGCTGCGGATGCGGATAGATGGCTGAGGCTGTAATATCATGGGTCAAATTATTCGCTAGTTGGACGTGAGTTGTAGGTATTTGTGAGCGCATTTGGGCCTGGTAGCGAAAGGGATGCAGAAGAGACGGCGTCTTGCTGGAATGATGTTGATGAGTGTCTGCAGAGTTTTGGAGCGAATGTGAATGTAGTAATGACGGGAGATCTCAATGCTGGAGTGGGAAATATAGCAGTTGAAGGTGCTGTTGGTATGCATGGTGTGCTTGGAAGAAATAAAAATGGTGAACGAACGATAGGGATGTGTTGAGCGAGAGTTAGTGATTGGAAATACCTTGTATGAGAAGAAAGATATTTATAAGTATACATGGGTGACACAGGAGGGTGAAGGATTGTTGACAGAGTATTGATGGACTATGTGGTTGTGTCCAGGAATGTAATAGGAAGATTGTTGGATGTGTGAGTTTTGAGAGGGGAGGGTGGAGGTATGTCTGACCACTACCTGGTGGAGGGAAAGTTAAGAGTAGGTAAGAGATGGGTGACAGCTAGGAGAGTTAGGTGTGGCAGGGAGGTTTTGAATGTGAGTGAGTTGGATGAAAGAGAGAAAATTATAGAGTACAGTATCAGGAGAAGTTGAAAGATGAGTGGAATGCAGTGAAAGATTAGAAAAATGGCAGTGTGGAGGAGGAATGGCAGTTGTTTGAGTGCTGTGGTGGGGCATGCAGAAGAGGTGTGTGGTGTGAGACGAATGGGTGGTGGTGGGTGGTGGTGTAAGAGAGGGAAGTGAATGGTGATGCGAGGAAGTAATTATAGCTGTGGCTGAGAAAAAACGTGCATATGAAGTGTGGCTGCGGAGGAAGGATGAGGTGTCACATGAGAGGTATAATGAAAAGAGGAATAGGGCGAGAAGGACTGTGCGTGATGCTGAAGTGGCAGCAGATGAGAAGTAGGGTAGGCAGTTGACGGAGAATTTTCAACAGAATAAGAAAATGTTTTGGAAGGAAGTGAAAAGGGCGAAAGGGTGGGTCTGAAAAGGAAGAGTGAGTAAAAGCAGAGGATGGAAGGATGTTAATTGAGATGGATGCAGTAAGGAAGAGATGGGGAGAATACTTTGAAAGACTGTTAAATGTAAAGGACGAAAGGGAGGCTGAGATTGTGGCAGATGGAAGAGTGCAAGGAATAAATGTCTTGAGAGAGTTGAATGATTCTTTGATCACTATGGAGGTAGTGGAGAAGGCAGTAAAGGAGATGAAAAGAGGGAAAGCTGCAGGCATGGATGGGCGTGCTGTGGAATGCCTGAAAGGTGGTGGAGTGACTATTGTTGAGTGTCCAGTAAGACTGTTGAATGTGTGTTTTGTGAGAGGTATGGTGCCAGTTGACTGGGCAAGTGTTTGTGTGGTTCTGTTGTATAAAGGTAAGAGTGATAAGTATGAATGTACTGACTTTAGGGGTATAATTCTGTTGAGTGTTGTAGGTAAGGTGTATGGTAGAGTGTTAATTAAGAGAGTTAGAAAGGGTACAGAGGGAGTGATTGGTGATAAACAGTGTGGCTTTGGGAGAGGGAAGGGATGCGTGGATCATGTGTTTGCTATGAGACAAGTGTATGAAAAGTATTTAGCGAAAGGTAAGGATGTGTTATGGGCGTTCATGGATTTAGAGAAAGAGTATGATAGAATTAATAGGGAGACTTTGTGGACTGTTTTGAGATTGTATGGACTTGATGGTAGGTTGCTAAAAGGAGTGAAAAGTTTTTATGTAAATAGTAGAACATATGTAAGAGTGGGAAATACTGTGAGTAATTTCCCGTGAGAGTGGGGCTGCGGCAGGGATGAGTGATGTTGCCTTGGTGTTTTAATATTTATATGGATGGTGTCGTAAGGGAGGTGAATGCGAGAGCGTTAGGTGGAGGTTTGAGTCTGGTGAATGCTGATGGTAGAGAGCGGAATCTGAATCAGCTCCTGTTTGTGGATGATACTACCCTGGTGGCTGATTCGGAGGAGAGACTGAGCTAGTTGGTATAGGAGTTTGGAAGGGTGTGTGAAAGGAGGAAATTGAGAGCAAATGACGATAAGAAAAAGTGATGAAGTTTACGAGGTTGGTAGATGGTAGGAGGATGAACATAGTTTTGAATGGTGAGTTGCTTGAGAAGGTAGAGTGTTTTAAGTATTTAGGGTCACATGTTATTCCGGATGGAAGAATAGATGTAGAAGTGAAGTTTAGAATGAATGAAGTAGGAAAAGTGCCGGGAAGAATGAAAAGAACGTTTAGATGCTGTTCACTTAGAGTGGATGTAAAGAGAAGGCTGCATGAGGGTGTAGTGGTACTGTGTTATATGAGGCTGAAACACAGACTATGGGTATAACAGAGAGGAAAATTTTCATAGTAATGGAGATGAGGTGTCTGAGGAATATTTGTGGAGTGACATGTATGGATAGAATGAAAAATGATGAAGTGCGAAGGAGATCTGGAGTTATGTGGGAGATGACGGATTGAGTTGAGCAAAGAGCGTTGCGATGGTTTGGGCAAATGAACAGAGTGGATGATGAGCGATCGGTGAAAAAGACAACTGGATCGGATGTGAGAGGTGTAAGGCTGAGAGGAAGACCATTAATAAGATGGATGGACAGTGTGAAGAGAGCGTTGGATGCAAGAGGGATGTCTGTTGAGCAAGGAAGAGTGGCTGCACGTAGCAGGTAAAATTGAAGGGAAATTGTGAATGAATAAATGATGACACGACCCCAAAGGGATATTCTCCCACATTTGGTCTTATCATCTGATCAGATCAGGTGCGGGCAAGGGGATGGGTCCATTATGATGTGGCTGGGGTAAACCAGCTCTGCTGTCGGGCACTGCTGTGGATGTTGCCGATTGCACTGCACAGTTGACCCTCGTGTGGTGTGGTGAGGTGAGGATCTGTCCCTTCTCCCTTGGGGCTAAGATACGTATAAATGTATGTGTTTGGATGAGTAAATTGGGAGTGTGTCATCCTCTCTTGGTTACCTCCCTTTCTCTGGGGGATGCAGACCAGGTATAAAGATAGATAGATAGTTTTCATGATACCTCTTACATTAATATCCTTTTGTATTTATTGATGCACTGTAAAAAAAATGGAAATATAAATTAATAAATACAAGTATCTCAAACTTAATCTGAAATGAAGAAGTAGGAAGGAGATGCTTGCTGAACCTTCTGACTGGACGGGATGTTTACACTTGATCTGATGCAACCTAACATATAACATTATTAGAACTTATAATAATCATTAAAAACTCCACATTCTGTGGAGTTGTTATTGATATTGTAGATATTGGATCTTTTTTTTTTGGGGGGGGGGGATGAAGAGGAAATCTAGAAGGCTGGCATTTCAAGACCGTTCGAGAAAGATTCTTGAAATTTTAATGAGTGATGTATCTTGGTTGTTTTCTTCTTTTGGCACCGTTTTTCCTAGCACCAGCGCTGAACTAGCGCCCTCTTTTTTTTTTCTTTAATTTTTGCTCCCGTGTGCATCTAAAAGTGTTGAATCGATTGCTTTACAAGTGTTTTACTACGTAGTCGTGAACATATCCTAATGCACCTGGGTATTGATACTGAGATCCAACAAATACTTTTTGAGATATTGAGGCAAATAAAAATGGCCGCCTCATGCCTGAAAGAACTAAATCGGAAAGTATTTGGCCAATTTTGACCAAACTCGGAGCAAATGTAGTGGGTCACGAGCCAACATGATCTGCTTAATATGAATGACCTTGACCTTGATCTCAGTGTTATACCAAAAATCCCTTAATATTAGGTCTACAATGAGAGTAAAAGTATATTCATCAGGAATGTGGAGTTCTTTGAATATTGCTTCAGCAATTTCAGAAGTCTAGTTATTTTTGTTATTAATATTGTTATTATTATTATTATTATTATTATTATTATTATTATTATTATTATTTAGTATTTGCCTTCTTTGTGTGATTTGAAAAATATATGGTAGAATACTCACTGTAGGTTTAGGCATATAACAGAGGAGCTAGTTGGAGAAGAACAACGAGGATTTAGGAAGGGAGAAGAGTGTGTAGACCAGATTGTTCTAAGATGTTTAGTGGAGAAGTATCTAGAGAAGGGAAAGAGAATGTATGCTGCCTTCATGGACTTCGGGATTGCATATGACAGAGTAGATAGGCAAGGTATATAGAAGGTATTAAGAATATGTGGAAAGGATGGGAAACTGTTGAGTGCTGAGAAGAGTATGTATGAGGGAGCTAGGGCTATGATGAGAGTGGATGGTGGGATGAGTGAGTTCTTTGATGTAAATGTGGGACTGAAACAGGGTTGTGTGATTTCTCCACGGCTGTTTAATATATTCATGGATAGGGTTGTAAAGGAGGTGCAAGGTAGGGCAGTGGATGTGGGAGTGGCTCTAATGAATGAGGGTGAGGTGTGGAAGATTCCGGTGTTGCTGTTTGCTGATGATACATTATCGTTGACTGAAGATGCGTGGGAGTTGCAAGGTTGGTGAATGAATCTGGGACACCGTATAAGAGGAATGTGAAAGTTAATGTAAACAAGAATAAAATTATTGTGTTTGAGAGGAATGAAGTCACAGAATGCACAGTGAGGTTGGATGGTAAGGATATGGAGAATGTGAGTGCATTAAAGTACTTGGGTAGTGTGATGAGTAAGGATGGAAGTTTTGGGGATGAAGTGCTTGAAGGGTACAGCAGGGAAGGAAGGTTGTTGGTTCACTGATAGCGGTGATGAGCAATAGGGAGGTCTATGGAAGTTAAGAAGTCACTGCATGATAGTACTGTGATCCCCACCCTGACGTATGGAAGCGAGGCGTGGACCTTGCTAGAGGGGAACAAGTCAAGAGTGAGAGCAGTGGAAATGAGTTACCTGAAAGGAGCGTGTGGAGTGACATGGAGGGACAGGTTGCTGAATGAAGAAGTGAAAGAACGTTGTGGGGTGGATGTGGATGTGATTGAGAACATTAGGAGAAATACACTGAGGTGATTTGGACATGTGGAGGGAACGGAGAATGAAAGACTGACTAAGGGGGTGTATATAGGTGAAGTGGAGGGAAGGAGAGGGAGGAGGAGACCGAGGATGAGGTGGAGGGATGGAGTTGAGAGGTATATGAGGGAGGGGGGAACGAGATGGAGGGAGGGCAGTCAAATGGTGGGTAACAGAGCGACTTGGAGGCGTTTCGTCTGCGGCCACCCCTTGAGGGATTAAGGTGTCGGGCTATGGATGGACAGATTATTATTACTATTATATTAGATCATCATTATCAACTTGTTATAGGTTCATAGAATCAATGGATCATTTTGTGTTTCACATTTTTTTACATTCACCTTATTAACAAATAACACCACATATTAAAACTTATGAAAAGCTGGGCTCTCCTGGGCTGGTGTCAGCCTGGGGCTATGATCGGCCACAGTGCGTCTCGTTGTACACTGCATAGCTTCGGTTACTGCAGCAGCTGTGGGGGAGTTCTGGGGGGTGCTGACGAACCAAGTGACACCAGCCAGACGGACCAGTAAAAGGGATGGTAGCTGTGTTGCCAGGGAAAGGCAGATCCCAGTTCGATGGTAGGCAGGCAGGCTTCCACCCACCAAGGACAGAAATGAGAGGTACAGCCTGACACAGGGAGCACCCAGGCTGGTGTCTAGTGAAGAGTGGCCTCACAGTACCGGTCCAGTCCCATAACCGCTTAACTGACCGTGTGATCCACACGTAATCGTGTCTGTGGCGAAACTAATGTCTCGAACCACCCATCTCCGGACTCACGGACACCAAATCACTGTATGTAATTAAAACCTTAATGACTTTTCTGATATTACCATACATCATAACCCTGTTCCACATGTCTGCTAATTAAAATGAAGTGATCAATATACGGACACAGGAAGGCGGGGATATGGCACTAGAAATGTTTTGAGTGTGCCCAGCGAAAATGGATGACATCTTAACCCAGTGTTCGTTAAGATTTTCAAACTTTCTGGTTCGAAACCTAAAACACACACACACACACACACACACACACACACACACACACACACACACACACACACACACACACACACACACGTACACACACATTATACCAACAACCAATACTATGCAAAATCATTAGGCTACTATAACTGAAACACCATTGCGTTATACATGTTAGGTTTCTAGCCTCGACTCAAGAAGACAAGAATATTATCTCAGAAGACAAAATGACTAATAAAATCACCGCTGATCTGGCAAAGGTAATACTTTTCTTTTGTCATTGTAACTGGATTTTATTCGAGTGACAGGATTAAAAAATTGTGTTGATGCATTTGTTTAAAAATACGTAATGAATATTCAGTCCCCTGCATCGGCAGATAATAACATGACCCTTTTTTCTCCCCTCAGGTATCACCAACAACACAGTGAAGTACAGTAGGCAACATATGAGTAGCGGAGGTCTAGCATTTGGTACACTTGACATCCTAGACATAATCACATGTTTGCTGGTGGCACTGACATGAATGCGCACGGGTGTCAAATATTAACTGAAATGACCAAGTATCTGTGATGCATGAATGTCGAAAATTGTAGGTAGACCCACATTTCACACACTGTCCCAGGTTCATGTGTGATCAACTGTACCTTTGTTGAGACCTGTTTCAGAGTTTAATATATCCGTATGGTGCCGTATTCCTGTAGTTTACTCCTTCTCCCACCAGGCGATATTACACAGCCTAGTAGAACCCTTGGCAATATAGGATTTAATAAAATCCCTATCTAAACCCTCCATCTTATATCAATCACGTTGAAATAATCTTATGGATAGGGAGATCAAGCTAAAAATCCCTTCAGCTTCACAGGTTACAGTGATAAAAGGCAACTCTATCCCGCACAGTTAATATGGATAAAAAAAAAAGTTGTATTTCAGATATTCCACATAGATTTAGAAAATGTCCAGTATTTCATAGCCCGCTGTGTACTTCCTTAAAGATCTTATGGCTGATTCGTAATGATCGTTCTTCCTATCTCTCTTTTGAATTTGCTGGGTCCGTGTATTAACCTGTCTCTTTTCGCCTGTCTGTATTTCTTTCTATCAAACCATCTATCTGTCTATCTATCTATAACCATCTATTCATCTGTCCGTCCATGCATCTATCTATCCTTCTACTGTTTATCTAGTTATCCATCTGTCTATTTATCCTTCCATCCATCCGTCTAGTTATCCATCTATCTGTCTATCTATACGCACATCTCTCTATATGATACACTCTGTTTATCTCTCTGTCTCTGTGCATATCTACCTATCGATCATTGTATACCATTCGTTTGACATGACAGTATCATCTATCAATCTGCCTTCCCATTTCTGACTATTTCTGTCAATTTATGTTTTTATATTCAACCACTTAGCTACTCTAACATGGCCGAGTGGTAAGTGTCACTGCCTTTGAATCCTGGTGCGGGCAGCTGGTACAACTCGACTCAAGTGTCCATCAATCTTCAGCTTTACCTTTATGTAACTCTGCCTACCTGCGCCTTATGTATCTCTGCCTACACCGCTGCCTACCTGTGCCTTTATGTATCTCTGCCTACCTGTGCCTTTATGTATCTCTCCCTACCTGCACCTGAATGTATCTCTGCCTACCTGTGTCTTAACGTATCTCAGCCTACCTGTACCTTTATGTATCTCAGCCTACCTGTGCCTTTATGTATCTTTCCCTACCTGCGTCTTGATGTATCTCTGCCTACCTGTGCCTTAACGTATCTCAGTCTACCTGTACCTTTATGTATCTCTGCGTACCTGTGCCTGTATGTATTTCTGCCTACTTGTGCCTTTCTGTATCTCAGCCTACCTATGCTTTATGTATCTCTGCCTACCTGTGCCTTTATATATTTCTGCCCACCTGTGTCATTATGTATTTCTGCCTACCTGTGCTTTATGTATCTCTGTCTACTTGTGCCTTTATGTATCTCTGCCTACCTGTACCTTTATGTATCTCTGCCTACCTGTACCTTTATGTATCTCTGCCTACCTGTACCTTTATGTATCTCTGCCTACCTGTGCTTTATGTATCTCTGCCTACCTGTGCCTTTATGTATCTCTGCCTACCTGAGCCTTTATGTATCTCTGCCTACCTGTGCCTTTGTACATCCATCTTCGTTTGTCAGTTGATCTGTCTGTTCGAGGAGATGCTCTGATTGAGGAACTTGAGAGCCAATAAATAAATCAATTAATTAATTGATTAAATATCCAGATAATGTTCTTAAAGTTCTGAATCTTCTCTAATTCTTCCATTGCAAGGCCTTTAGGAGGTTGGAAATATGGTAAAAAAAAGTCTGACTTTTTTCTTTATCTATTTCTTATATCTATTATCTATCTGTCTGTCTGTCTGTCTATATCATAAGCATATATGTTAACAGTCAACCTAACTCGTGTCTCTTTCTCAGTATTGGTTGCAAGGGCATGTTTACGATGTTTGGGGGGTTGCACCATCACCATCACAGAAATGAAAGAAAAAGACTCAATCTCCTTCCAGCAATAAAAGAAAACTTGCACAAGCTAAAAAAAAAAAGCACCATGAATGAAATGATCAAAACATGCATGAAAACTGGAATAATGTGTGCATACCCGCGATGACAGAAGGAACAGCCGAAATTCTTATAAAAAGTATCAATACTGACACGTCCAAATAAGCAAATCACGGAGCGCTTCAAAGTAGTGATGGACTCATTCGTAACCAACGCACGACCTAGCAAACTTCTATGCATCAGAAAGCCACAGCATACCTGATGGCACAAAACAGGAACATCACAAAAAAAAAAAAGAAATACAAACACTACCCCCATTCATCTCATAACAAAAATAGCAAATTTTATCAAAAGCACAATAAACTCCACATCAGTAGGATAAAACAACAAATCAATATCCACTTAAAACACTTGGACCCCATGGCAAGAAATGGCCTCGCTGGTATATAGAACTTGTCCCCACGAGAAAGAAACTCAGACACTCCAGGGCCTACTTTGGATACACATATCATCTTTCCCCAGCATTAAAGTAACATCAGAACTAAAGACACTCACAGGCACTACCCCTAGACAACAAAAATTATCTTTGAAAATCGTCAATAAATAATTCATTACAACAACAGTGATTAACGGTAGGCCAGGCTGTCCGTATACCTTAACACAAGCACGAATAAGCTATATAATAATAATCATCATCATCATCATCATCATCTCACAAAAAACAGCCTTCTGAGTAAGTACAAGATGAAGTAAGACCACCAATAAAGATTGCCCACATCAAGAAACAAAAATATTTCTAATTAAGAATGATTTAAATACGTGATGCACACAGTTCTTCGCTTCAACTCAAGACCCATTATGTCCCTTTTATTTTTATGGTGAATCATCTCCCTCCACGGTAGGAATAAACCCACAAACAACCACCCAGCATTACACTACACAGAGTATCTCAGCAACATCCCTCATCCTCCGTCCAGCATTACACTATACAGTTACATACCTTAATACATAGTCACTAGAGCCATCCAGCATTTCCTGTCAAATAGCATCCTCCATGAAGCATCACCAGACATCCAACTCTTAGAGTGTTCCCTACTCAGAGATACACGAATACACTTAGCCGAACTGCAGTGCGGTAACCGCCTTCCCATGTTATATTACCAATTCAAAATACAACTCACAAAAAATCCACTATGCCCACACTGCAATGCTTCCTCCTACACACACATCTCATGCTTCATACTATCACAGCACAAACAGTCCTTCACCACAACCTCAGCTACACCTCTGGAAAAGACTGGCTGAAGTGGCCGGTGTCGTGCAGTCTGCTGGGCTGTCGTCCAGACAACAACATTTATCACCACCACCAATGTTGTCAACAGGATATTGGTATCTTAAGATACCTACCACAGCCAGGCATCATTTCTATAATCCGAAGTTTGCGTCTGTTTGTCTGTAACACGAACTATGTGCGGAGTATCACGCAGTAGTTGTAAGAGATATCAACGATCTCTAAAAAATATTAAAGACCTTTTAGAGTGTAGTTAGAAAATACGAAAGTGTCATGGCACTAAGTAAAGCTAGTCCGAAGGTAAACTACGGTAGGTCACCAGCTTCGATTTCAAAGCTAGGTAAGAAGTGATCCAAATGTGCATGAATATTCTCTCTCTCTCTCTCTCTCTCTCTCTCTCTCTCTCTCTCTCTCTCTAAGGTCGCACCTACATGTTTGTTCCTCAGTCTGTATGTAATGCGGACTTCGTGTGGAACATCACGCAAACACGGCAAGATGTATCAACAAACTGCTAAAACAATAGTTAAGGCCCTTTGGAGTGTGCCTCAAGCCATTGTACCAACAGCAGACATTTAGTGATTTATAAGGAGATTATCTTTTTTCTTACGTTATCCTTATAGCTAAATCACCAAACCTATTGGAGATACCTATTCTAGTGAACAAGAGGTTTTCGTATGGACATTAAGTAAAAACGATATTACCACTTATTGCTTGATTTTTATACTCGTATACGTAACGACTTACAAGTAGAAATTGGCCTGTATATACAGTATATGCGTCCCAAACAAATACAAACAAATTGTCTCGTGATATCCATGAAGTTTACAGTATGTAGGAGGCTGGACTATGCAGAAACCTTATGCCTTCTTTTACATTTCTTTTTCATAATACACTTGTAAATTCTTATCCTTTATATATACATGTTTCTAAATCAGATTCCTGCTACAGAACTGTGCCGTGGGCAACCCCGTGCTGGTGGCAGTGTTGTGGTGATGGCAGGTGCTGTGGGAAGACCGTGGTTTAGCCTGGTTGTGTCCTGCCTCATGGTCCACGCCCGCCTGCCTCAGAGTTGTGGTATGTTGTCCGTGTCTATCAATTACATTCAGTATATTCCAACTGTACATTGCAGATATCATATATTAGGGTCGTGTGCTCCTGTAATTGTAGTGGGATGCAGACCTCCAATTATTTTATGACGATTTTTGAAATATGTGGTGACTTAGAACGTATTTGGTCTTCTGATATGGTTGCTGGATGCGTTCTGTAATATGGATGGAGGCTGACCATACTTAATAACCACAGGTGTTCCATAAATGACCTTCCTTAATTAAGGGTTTGCATTTCACTTTACCATTTAAGGTTTCGGCATATGATCTTTATTTATGACTTTGTACTGGGTCACCATGAAGGAAGATATAGGTCTTCTGCTATGCCACACCAGCTTTTACACGATAATGAAAAGTCCCCCTTGGGGCTAAGATGCGAATGGATGTGTTTAAGTGGATCAGTAAACTGGGAGTGTGTCCTCCTGTCTCGGCTGCCTCCCTTTCCTTGGGGGAAGCAGCCTAGGTATATAGATTGATAGAATATAACTACCAATTTCTGAACTAAATAATGGAGAATATTTACCATCTTTAGAGTGCACAATACAAGCAGAAAAAAACAAATGGCGTAGATGATGTGTGTTGTAAGACCTATGATGATTTTCACACCCCTACCTACTTGTGGTGTGACAGGGAAAATTAATGGAGGAATTCTGGTACTCGAATAGTTTTTTAATTGTGTGTTTTGGTCGATGATAGTTTTTGTCAAATTTATTTCCCCTCCTACTCTCATAACGGAATTCGCTAACCTCTGTAAATAAATAAATAAATAAATAAATAAATAAATATATATATATATATATATATATATATATATATATATATATATATGCAAACGCCAATTAGACGAGTAAAGAAGATCAGCACTGCATATTTCGCATATTTTGACAAATTTCAAGTTACATGACAAAATGTACAATTGAGGTACAGGAAGCCATTGGTGGGAAGAGCAAATATTAGTGGATATATATATGTTAAATTGTAATACTTTCATTCCATTTTACGGTAAGTCACATATTGCATGTTTATTTTGTGCAATGAACAGGCTGGTGGTGTTTACTGCATTGACTTGACTTCTTTTTTTAGTATCTTTATCTATGTATCAATATCAATTTTTCATAGCTATCTATCTATCTTCCTATCTATCTACCTATCTACCTATCTTTGTATGTGTCTGTCTATCTCTGTCTATATGTATCTACATTCATCCGTCCATCCATCCATCCATCTATTTATCTGTTTACCTACGTCTGTATGTATCAATATCTATCTGTCTATGTAGTTGTGTGGTGTTATAATGAGGTACAAGGTAGGGCTTGGATAGTGAAGTATTCCTTGTGACGCAGGGTGGTGGGTGGAAATTGCCTGTACTGCCGTTTGTTTACACATGTTCTTTAAATAATTACGAGTAGGAGCTGCAAGGGTTGGTGAAAGAGTCTGAGCGTGTACAATATTTTACTGTATATTTGAAAACGACATTTGCGATTAAATGTAGGAAAGAATATAATTATTGTTTTGCGAGGAATGCCATGGAAGACGCATCGAAGCCTAACCGTCAGGAAACGGAGAGTGTAGACACCTCCAAGTATCTAGGCAATGTGATGATCATGAATAGGAGTTTAGAGGGCGAGATACTAGAGAAGACAGAGCAGAAAAAGAGGGTTGAAGCTACAGTACAATGACGATAGTGAGCAGGAACAGGGTGGTGATCATTAGTGACAATAAGTCATTGCATCAGAAAACTGTGATCCTCATTATAATATATGGAGAGGAAACTTGGACTTTCCTGGAAAGACACTAGTCATGACTGAAAGGAGACGGGATGAGTTAGCTGAGTATATCGTGTGAAGTTACTAAGAGAGTTAGAGGGATAAACAGACATATTTGTAAGTCTGAGAACGTCGTGGTGTTGATCTGGATGTGTTAGAAAATGTTAAAGGTACCTCGAGATGGGCTGCCCATGAAGAGAAAATCATTCATTCATTCATTGCCAGACGCCATGTATCCCAAACGGGGTGGCCAAGGGCTTAGAGTTAATTGTTTTACAGGGAGGGGCACTAATCCTCCACAAACCCCACTTGACATGTAGGGATGCCAACAGCATCTGGTGTTCCCAGGCGGTCACCCATCCAAGTACTAACCAGACCCAACGTTGCTTAACTTCGCTGATCGGATGGGAAGCGGTGTACTCAACGTGGTATGCCGAGAGAAAATAAGTAGTGAAATATTGACTAAAAGAATGCATGTTTGGTGGAGGAGGGAGAGGAAGACCGAGGACAAGATAAGGAGGTGTATGACTGTTTTGGGATTTGGAGGGACGACAGACTGGCTTGGATACTAATAAACAAGAGACAGCTGCATAACATTTTATCAACAGCATCCCTTAACACAGTTTAAAGATTAATGATGATTACAAGTTAGACAGAATTCCTATTAAACGATAACAGCACTCAAGGTTCTAAGATAGCTTCACAACAGTGTCGGTTAACACACATTCCCTGGGCTGCAGCATCTGTCGAGTTGTCCATCTTGCCGAGCCAGAAGAAAGACTTGAAGACAGCTAATCACTCGAACCAGCGTCAAATAAGGTGCTGCGAGAGAGGTAGTGTGATCGGGAGGCGATGTCGGGTGGTCTGTCTGGTTTGGCGTTAGGCAATTGGCTGGCTGCACTCTCTCGCAATGACCACCACCTCACTTTGCCGTGCACTCCTCGAGATAGTGAAGCTCCTGGCGGGCAACCGTTTCTGGTGGAACTCGAACAAATGAATGATTAGTCTATATTCCTTTACTCCACGGAAAAGTGGTGAACTGCACGAGGAAAAGAAGGCAATATATTAGTGACCATGGGATGTGTGGTTATAGATTCATACATACGTAAACAGATTTGGATTTATGCAGGTTCTTTCCTATACTGTAATTTTCAGTACCATCATCATCATCATCATCTCAACATGCTTCCCATTAAATGGACTTCTTAGGGTTGGATGGATCCAGAAAGAGCAAGATAGAAAAGTTAGAGCATTATAAGAGAGCCATTAATATGAACTACACTTCTATTCACTCATTCTTGCCTCCAAGTCCTTGGCATCTTCTCACAGCCTAAATCCTTCCCCCAGAATTGAGCTTTATAATTCATCTGAGAAAAAGATCAGTCAGATAATGCAAACTACCACGGCATTCAGTTTCCAAATTTTCGTTTGTTATAGACCTGAGCCAATCTGCCGGCAAGCTTCATGCTGCACTGGACGCCATGTTGGCCACACAGTCATGCAGTCGCTCCTCCGTGTTTGTGCTGACAGATGGCTCGTACTGGACCTCCCTCGTGTCCAGGGTGGGTTTAATATTATGGTCCCTGTTTCACTTCCCCAATTATCGACCCAATTATCTTGTTTTGGAACATGAAGAACGGTTGAGAGATTTTAGATGCGTAAGTTATAAAGGAATCAGGTGTGGAATGGTTGAATATTATAGAGCTAACTTTATTAAAGGATAAAATGTCAGCAAAGATGTATCCATGTCAGACAGAATAGGAAGTGATGAGTTTGGAAAATTTTCAAGGCAGGACTGACAAAGAGAAATGTAGAGGTAGTTACGACTAAAGGGGCACATAGTGGAGCGCATCTCTCCGACAATGGCAACGTAATTTCCAAACCACTCTTCATAACGGGTTAGGTTTTCTCATTACTGATTAGGGTTTCGCAGAAAGTGTTTTCCGGATCCTGAATCTGTAATGCGATCCAGATCGGTCCCAATAGTTAATCGATTGTTCCTTGGGACATAGGCTATCTGCCTACCAAACTTAGTCCAAATCTCTCTTTTACTTTTGAGTAATCCTGCTGACAAACAAACAAACAAACAAACAGAAGTGAAAACATACTCTCCTTGTCGGAGAGAGAAATGATACATACAGTGGAAAAGAGAGGGGAAAAAAATCGTCATCATCATCATCATCATCATCAGCAGCAGCAGTAGCAGCAGCTGTTCAAGCATTAAGTACTGCCCCTTTAAGGCACACCTTCCCCCTCCACTTTGTGTCATCAACACTAGCATCCATATGGATACTCACTGGCTACACAGGGACATTACCCTCACACTTAATGTCTTGCTTTAAGTAGCAATTAATTATCCGGGGATATATATTAACTTCATTAACGAATTTCCCAAAAATCTAAATTAATTATCCTCTCTTTATCCTCATACATCTAAGCCTACAAGGCCCCGAAACCAGTTGTTCTCTTAGGTTTCGACTGGCATTTTTGAAAACATTTTGATGTTCATATGTCTTGCTTACTTTTCAGGTGTTCCTCATTTATGATATGTTTGTTTCCTTTTAAACTAACAGTTTCCTGTAATAAATATATTAACCCCTTCATCGTATTTTTGATTTTGTTCATGATACATTCACACTGTTTTATGCAGCTTTGAAGAGACATTTCGAACTAGAGTGGTGACATAGGGTTACTGGTTTCCGTGTTTCCCTACATTATAAGAGAGCCCAAAGATAAATATAATAATTGGGAGATAACAAGAATAGACCATTAATTCACGTAACTATATTCAAGAGGTTACCTTCATGTGATAAAGGCAATTTATGTTTCTACTAATATTGTGTTCCACTGGTGCAGGATCTGTATAAGCTGCGAGCACCCTGGGGACTGGGAGTGTTTGAGAGCAAGAGTCGTGACCAAGACGACAACACGACTCGCCAGCATCTTATGCAGACAGTGGCTGAAGCTCAACGGGTAAGTTGCGAGAGGAAAGATGGTTTAAGAAGAGTAACAGGAAGAGTACAACAGTGAGAATGACAAATATTTATGAATGGGACCTCTCTGAATAACAAGTGTCCGTGGTCCTTACACATAACGTTAACTTCTTTGTGTGCAGGGATTGGAGTGTTGTATTTAACACGTTAAGAAGTGTGACTCCATTCATCTGTTTACTTTTGCTGCTACTAGACGAATTTATTCAGCTCTAAACAGTCTCCTAGTATGGAATCATTTAATGAAGTCTGTATCAAGCTACTCTGCCTCAAAAAGTGTACTCAGAGCAAAATAAATTCGTGTAGATTTAGCAAGAATAATATTACTAAGGTTATCGTACTAAAGTTGTTAAAGCAACATTCTCTGCAAATTGGTCAACAATTAACTCGCCATACACCTTAGCAATTTACAGTGCTTAAACCCTTGCTTGGTTCTGCACGGCATTAAACTTTTATAAGAAGACTGTTTCCCAGTTGTTTCCCTGTAGTACTGGTAAACAGAATATAATGCAAATCCCGTGAAATGTTGAGACTTTGAAAGATAAGTTATCAGTCAGCTTCTAAGTTAGATATTCAGTAGTCAGTACGATTAATGAAACAGCGCATACCTACGAAACTACTTGGCTAGAACTGATGTTATTTGTAGCTGAGTGAGTTGGTGTGGTGCTTGACTGTGGTGGTGGTGAGTGACGAACCAGACTTCCTGTCCACTTTCGCCGAGTTCTCCTTCAAGAATCACCTGCTGATAATTCAGCGAACGAGACTGTTCGTCTTCACTCGCCTCATTCTCCATCGACTCCACAGCCTCCACCACCTTCACAAGACATTCTCCCGCACTGACTCACTCATCGCCATTATCAACGACGACGTGACAACATTCAGGTAATCATCATAGACCAGTGTTGAAAAGACCACTGAGGCAGAAAGCTAAGTTTATTAATATGCACTGTTTAATTGCACATTTCCCTATCACAGTTTTTTTTTTTTGGGGGGGGGAATATGTTGAATGCACTGATGTCTCGATTATTGATTCATATTTTGAGACACCCCAGTTTCATCATACCTCTTTCACTTAAAATACGGTCGTGTTCATAAGAGAGGATAGTCACCAATATATTTTTGCTAGAGTCCACTGCTGATGAGATGTGGAAGTATTTGTCTTATTCTCTCCGACAAGGAGAGAATGTTTTCACTCCTGTATGTTTGTTTGTTTGTCTGTTAGCAGAATTACTCAAAAACTAAAGGAGAGATTTGGATCCAATTTGGCGGGTAGGTAACCCATGTCTCAGAGAACAATTGATGCATTTTTTGGGACCAATCTGGATCGTATTACATATTCTGGATCCGGAAAACACTTTGCGAAACCCAAAGCAATGATGGGAAAACCTAGCCCATTATGAAGTGAGGTTTGGAAATTACGTTGCTCTTGTCGTTGAGATGCGCTCCACTGAGTGCCCTCTAATTGTCTCGTGCATTGATGATCAGTGCAGCAGGCAGTAAGATAAAAAGCTTCATATCTCACCAATAACAGACGCTGCAACAGATAACATCATCATCATCATCAGCCGTTTGAGTGTCCACTGCAGGAGAGGCCTATCTCGACCGAAGTGGGGACGAAACAGCCTATGTATCTCTACCAAGTGGCTTATGCTGCCTGGTAGAGATTGTATGTAGGGTGAGAAGTGCTTCTAAGTGTAAGTGTAGTATTGGAGTGGCTTTGGATGTGTGTGTAATCTGTGAACCAAGTGTAATCGGCCCGCACAAGCCGACCGGGTGCAAGCATACTTTATGGTATGCTACAATGGTTCAACCACAGCCCCCCCTACGTCCGCCAAAGCAGTACATGGTTGCAAGAACGCTTCCAAAGTTTATTACCCTGGCTGGGCGCAAACTCTCGTTCTCAGTGTACGAAAACACACACTTTACCACCGCACCACAGAGCCTCCAACACATAACATAGATCTATATCCCTATTCATGAACGTGGCTGTACCTGCATCACACACGGCAGTCTTTTTCATAAACAGTGCTGTTAATATCCTTCCTGCAACTGTTGTTGGAAAGAATATAAACTGTTTTAGTGAAATGCCTGTTGCTGAAGGTCTTTGTGGTAGTACAGGAGTAAGGTGCTGGATAGGGACCCCTTCATGTGGTGGCACTGATGTAACTTGGCGGCTTCACTGGCCGATTACACAAACGGACCTCATCTCACTCCCTATCCTCCGAAAGGAGGAAAGTGTATTGTTGGGAAAGAGTAACATAATTTTGCAATCTCCTGGTTCCACATTTCCAAAATTATTTAATATTAAATATTTATTATTAATTATTTATTCTTATTCTTATTCATATTCTTATTATTATTACCTCCACCAACGAAGTTGGAGGAGGTTATGTATTCACCTATGTTTGCCTACCTGTTTGTTCAGACGATATCTCCAGAAGTTTTTGATGAATTTCAATGAAATTTGGTGGAAGTGCGGGCCATGGGCCAAGAAAGAATGAATTCAATTGTTACGTCCTCACCCCACACTGCCACAAACTCCAACAGCAGTAGTTCAGTACAGGAAGGACGTTGCCCAGTAAGTTGTTCTTCCTATGGTCAGCCTTAAGGTGAACAGTACACAAGATCAGCTGAGGCGAAAATAAACACTGGCTTCTTAAAGTTCACTGTCTTTATTTTCCAAATAATTCCACTT
This sequence comes from Coenobita brevimanus, assembly GCF_032717465.1. Classification (NCBI taxonomy): domain Eukaryota; kingdom Metazoa; phylum Arthropoda; class Malacostraca; order Decapoda; family Coenobitidae; genus Coenobita; species Coenobita brevimanus. The sequence goes on along the minus strand of NC_136999.1, from coordinate 40,305,428 downwards.
AATGCTTTCCAACTTCTCTTCACTATTCTTACAAGCACTGGAGCTATACACACTTTACTGAATGCAATTACACTTAATGTTTACCAGCACATCACAGTTATTACACTTAATGCCTGACAACACTGTTTTCACAAGTACCGAATCTTCACTGACAGTAATTACACTTAATGCTTGCCAGCAACTCTTCACCAACTTCATTAACAGCACTACACACAAACTGAACCAAAACCGACTGAACTTCACTCAAACTGAACTGAAAACCAACTGAACTTGTTCTAGTCTCTTATCAATCCTTATATAAGCTTGCATTGTTCGAGAGTCATCTGCTTCTTCACAATTCTGGAACCTGCTGGTCTTGTACTTGCCCCTAGCAACAACAGTTACCAACTAGGAGACATCAAAACATGCTAGAGTTTTCCTACATTACATAACAATCTAAATCATTTACCATACGAACTTAAATTACATAATATAACAAGCAATCACTTAAATAAAAAAATTTAAAGAAAAAGAGCAGAAAAATAATGCATAACATACGAAATAACTACGCTCACAAACAGCAGGCAAACTGGCAACTCTGACTTGTACTGATACTGGAACTACCATACACGAAACGTCGAGAAGCTTCTCGAGCACCTTGCTGGCAAATCTAATTTTTTATCACTACCCCCTCCTTAGATCTTTGTCGTCCTGACAAAGCTACACAATATATACAAACATAAACCTTAATCCTAATGAAACATCTAACTATACACAAAACAATCCTTCAACTTATCAGGTCTCTTCTGTGCCACTTCCGATGGTGTCCTTGCTCCTCCACACAGTCCACCCCTTCTGGAAGGTCTTGGTCCTCTTCCTGATTCACTTCTTCCCTCGGGAAACTTTCACCTTTCTCTTGCACTTCAGCTAATTGGTCCTCCTCAACATCCTCGGTCGCGGGTGAACACAGTTCCTCAGAGACGTCCCAGCTGTACTGTCCTGGCCCATGGCACTGCCACAGACGGTTCACGTGTACCACCTTTGGGCGAGACTTGCTGCCTCCCCAAATCTGATATGTTAGGTCTGATAGGCGGTCTAGCACAGTGTAAGGCCCGTCCCATGGGCTTTACAGCTTTGGTGACTCCCTTCTTATGCTGATGATTGTGTAAAAAAACTTGATCACCATCCTTGAAGCGCACTGCACTTGCCTTGGCATCATACTTGCACTTCATCACCTCTCCTGAAAACTTGAGGGCTCCTTGCACTTGATGATGTACCTCAGCCAGCCTTTCCTGAAGGTGCTTCGCTTAGCTGGGGGTGCCTGTAGGCAGCTCTTCACTAGGTGGTCTCCCCATTAACGAGTCAACAGGTAAACATAACTCGTGGCCCAACATCAGCTTTGCAGGGGTGTAGCCGGTAGACTCATGGGATGCAGACCAATATGCCATCAGCAGTGCAAGTAACTTCTGGTCCCATTCTGTTTGTTCATCAACGCAGTACTTGGCCAGTTCTTGTCCCAGGGTCCAGTTGAATTTCTCCACCATCCCATTTGACTGTGGCCTTAGTGGGGTCATTCTGCTCATCTTGATCCCCAGTAACTTGCAGCACTCATGGAACACAGCAGACTCGAAGTTTCTACCATTGTCTGAATGTAGCTCTTGTGGCATCCCAAAACGACAGAAAAACTGGTCAACCAATGCCTGAGCAACAGTCGCAGCCTCTTGATCAGAGATGGCATAGGCTTCTGGCCACTTTGTGAAGTAGTCCATGGCGACACATTTATACTGGTTTCATCTCTCAGTAAGTGGCAAAGGTCCAGCAATGTCCACCGCGACTCTTTCCATCAGTGCACCATCTTGGTACAGCTGAAGAGGGGCACAACCATGTTTCTTCGTTCCCCTCTTGGCACAGCACACATCACAGGCCCGGCACGACTCTTCAGCATCCTGACACATGCCAGTCCAGTAGAACCTGTCACAGCTGGCTTAGAGTTGTCTTCACTCCCAGGTGCCCACTAATGTTCTGGTTATGGGACTCATCCAAGATCTTAGACCTCATTTTTTTTTCAGAACCACCAGTTGCCAATACTTGCTGAGGCCATCGGATGTCTTCTACTGATGCTCCAGTAGCCCGTTGTTCAAACAAAGTAGGTCCCACTGACTTCAGTAGCACTTGGTTGCAGGGCTTAACCTGGACTCTTCTTCCCAAGATGGTTGCACTGTACTCCGCTGCAGCCACTCTAGCTCTGGTTGTAAATCTGAATTCTCTTCAGGTCTTCATCTGACACTGGCCCTGTCATTGCAGTCGAGCTGCACTTCTTACTATGATTCCCATTCCTACTACACTCCTTGTATTCTGTTCTTCTGTCTTCTCGCACACTGTTCATCAAGGTTCTCCTGCATTTCTTCAGTGGTGGGCCTTCTGCAGACCTCTTCTTATCATCACAACCATTCTGATCCGCAAGAAACTCAAACTGTGCACGGTAAGCTTCCCAAGATACTCTACCATCAAATTCCTGAGTTTTCCTTTTAACTGGGCCACCATTACAGCCATGCATTTCACTGGTTTGGGGCCTAAAAACTGGAGCATCATAATTAAGGCCAGGACTTAAAACCTCTGCATTCTGATTACTCAACCCTGTAATGCTACCTTTAGATGCCTGGGATCCGTCAAGATTCACCATACACTGTCCATTCCCTTCATATGTTCCCTGTACACTAACCTGAGGCTCAGCAGTGCAATATTTCTCTACAGCCTCAATTTTCTCACTAATTTTCTTCACATGGTCAACTACATGCTTCAACTGGTTATCTACATGCTGTCTGCACTCCATCACTATTCCCTCACTAACTTTCAGCTGGTTGTCCACATGCTGTTTGCATTCCGTTACTATTTCCTCACTAATTGTCTTCAACTGATCATCTACATGCAGTTCACACTCCATCACATTATTGTTTACCTCATTCTTCTGCTGCTCTAGCTTGGCATCTACTTCCTCCTTAAGTTATTGTTGTTCTTCCTTCATTTCCCCCATGAAAGCATCTACCTGTCCTTGCATCCTTGGTTGTAATTCCCCTGTTGCTTCTCTGCTGCCTCTTGAAGGTGCTCATATGGTTCTTTTTGTCCTTCATGTTGTGCCTCTGGTTGTTCCCTATTTACCTTCAGTAGTACACCTCGTACCTGTACTAATTCTTTGAATACATTAGTTTGTTCTTCGAGTTCTTTAGTTTGTGCATGTAATTGTTCTTTGATTTCGTTCCTGAACTCTTTCTGTTCATCAATTCGGGCCGGAAATTGTTCTTTAAGTTCTTTAGTTTGTGCCTGTATTATCTCCATAATTGTCGCCAGGGAAATTTCCTCCTCCTGCCCAGCTCAAGACCTCATCTGCACACCTCCTACTTCCATGTCGAAGGTTTGGCTCACTGCAGCACTTAATCCACACTCCTGACACCAGTGTTATGTCCTCACCCAACACTTCCACAAACTCCAACAGCAGTAGTTCAGCACAGGAAGGACGTTGCCCAGTGAGTTGTTCTTCCTATGGTCAGCCTTAAGGTGTATAGTACACAAGATCAGCTGAGGCAAAAATGAACACTGGCTCCTTAAAGCTCACTGTCTTTATTTTCCAAATAATTCCACTTAATGCTTTCCAACTTCTCTTCACTCTTCTCACAAGCACTGGAGCTATACACATTTTACTTATTGCAATTACACTTAATGTTCAACAACACTTCACAATTATTACACCTAATGCTTCTCATTATTTTCACATGTACCAAAAATAATCTTCACTGACAGTAATTACACTTAATGCTTGCTAGCAACACTTCACAAACTTTACTAACAGCACTACACACAAACTGAACCAAAGCCGACTGAATTTCACTCAGACTGAACTGAAAACCAACTGAACTTGTTCTAGTCTCTTATCCATCCTTATATAAAATTGTATTGTTCGAGAATCATCTACTTCTTCACAATTCTGGAACCTGCTGGTCTTGTACTGTACTTGCCCCTAGCAACAACAGTTACCAACTAGGAGACATCAAAACATGCTAGAGTTTTCCTACATTACATAACACTCTAAATCATTTACCATACGAACTTAAATTACATAATTTAACAAGCAATTACTTAAATAAAACACTCTAAAGAAAAAGAGCAGAAAAATTAATGAATAACATACGAAATAACTACGCTTACAAACGGCAGGCAAACTAGCAACTCTGACTCGTACCGATACCGGAACTACTGTACACCGTACACGAAACGTCGAGAAGCTTCTCGAGCACCTAGCTGGCAAATCTCACTTCTTAACCCTAGAATGCTTAGGTCGGGTAAATTTCCCTGTTCGGCGATTAATTTATTTGTTATTTTGTTATGATAAGAGCTTTGGAGCTGTCCTTCCCTATACCTTCAATCCACCCTACCCCCTACCTACATAGGTAGTGATGTGGTTTCATCTTGCATTTATCACCATGATATTTGGGTTTAAAGTGTTTTTTACCCGACATTGCCCCTTTTTTCGTTTCCCCCATTTCAGGCCAGGGTGATATGTGAGGGGAGTCACCTACCTAGTTTTAAGCTTCAACGTCCCAAGGAGGGGGCACCAAGCCCAGTGGCAATTGAGCCCATAGTTAGTGTTTTTTATTTTAACCCGCCCCGTCCCGACCACTTTTCGACCACTGGTACCCCCCAATCCCGACCATTTTTCGACCCTTTTTTTTTTTGCTTAAACTTTCACTTTTGGTCAGAAACAATGGTCAGTGGCAAAGAAATTGGTCCCCGGGGTCCCTAATTACCTTAACCAGGTATGCCTTGGTCCCACCTGGCCCCATGTTCTCCCTAGGCGGTCTGAGCCTCTAACGTTTTCTATGGTATTATAAGTCTGGGAAACCAATGAAAGTAAGTAGAAATGTATTTATTACAAACATAAAAACATGTGATAAAAGAGTATATTGGATTTTATACAAAAATAGAGCAGAAATAAGCATTGTACCATCGTGCGAAACGAGCAAAATCGGCCAACTTGGTCACGATGAATCGCTAACATTCTAAAATCCTGATACATATAATTTTTTTTACTTACATAATACTTCTACAATAACATTATACCATTCTACATTTTATTGAACTGTTTTTACGTATTCACAGGCCTTTTGATAACATTTAGCGTAATGTTAGCGCTTATTTACGTAGTGAGTGAACTCGCTGTGACTGTTGTTTCAACTCGTATTGTGTTTTTTCTACTTACATAATACTTTTCTAATATTATTATACACTTTTCAACTTTATAGAACTGTTTTGAAATTATTTCAGGCCTTACGTAAATATATAGCGTAATAATAGTGCATAATAACACACACGGTGAAGTCGCTATGACAACTATTTCAACTTACAACCTATTTTTTTACTTATATAATAATACTCCACTAACATTGAACATGTTTACACTTGATATAACTGATATCACATAATTTCTGAACTTACGATGGAACTGAGCGTCATATTTGCGCGTACTTACACAGGGAGTGTTATCGCGATATCATTTGTTTCATCTTACACTAGTATTCAACTTATAAAATACCTTACTACTAACATTACAACAAATTCCACTGTATATAATTCCTATCACATACTTACTGACCAGAATGTGGGTGTACTCGTGACATCAATTATTATAACTTACACTATTGTTCAACTTATACGTTTTATTCATGCTAACATTATACCCGTTTCCACTTTATTTCCTTGCTATCACATATTTACTGACCAGATTTACACAGTGGGTGTAGTTTTGATATCAATTCTTTCCACTTACACTAATTCTCAACTTATACATTACTTTTCTGAAAAAATAACACCCGTTTCAACTTTATATTTGACTTAGCACCTACTGACTGGCCTTACCATTATAATGAGCGTCATTTTGCCTTCCCGCACAGTTTCAGTAGTGTAGGAAATTATGATACTCCTTGAAACAAGGCTGAAGGCACAACGCAACATTGCACTCGACACACTCGTATCTTGTGTCTTTTCTTTGAGTGGATGGTCTGACTGTCGAGTGCTTACATACATGGCAGCGACGCTGGGGTTTACGACGGTTTGGGTCGGAAGGGATTGCGCTGGGATAGTGGCGTCCTGCAAGACGTAGGGGAGTCTGAGCAGCCATGGGGGTGCGGGTGCGGTGTGTGGGTCTGTACTGGGCATGCTTGGTGATTATTTCACGTGCCAGCTCCCTCACAAACTCCTCAAAGGTCTCGGATACTCCGGTGGTCATTGCGTGCAGGTAGTGGGCGTTCAGGACCGTGATGTCGAGCAAGTGGAAAAAGAGTTTCTCGTACCACTTCATTGTGGTCCTGGCACAGTCAACACTTGAAATCATCGAGTCTGACTGATCAACTTGCCTCATGTTCAGATTATAGGCAAGTACAGACTCTGGTTTCCATACGTTGCGCCTCCTCTCGCTACGGTGATCCACGGAGTCTGTGCGGTGCATCAGGGGACTGTGAACAGTTGATAGGAGGCAAACTTCCCTGTTGTGGTTCCACAGGGTTGCAAGGATGTTATTGGCCTGGAAGAAAACCACCTCGTTCTTGTCAAGTTTCCTCCCTATCTTGACCATATGGCGATGGTTTCTCTTGACTGTACCACAGACTCCGGTGTCGTGTTGGTGGAGGAACCTAGTGAGAAGAGGGCTAGTGTACCAGTTGTCCAGGTACAACACATGACCACGATGAAGGTACTCTTCTATCATTGTCTTCACCACGGCCCCAGAGAGTCCTATACTCCGATCTTCTATTATATCTGTCTGTGCGCCCGTGTACAAGACTATGTCTTGCACATAACCAGTCTTACAGTCACACATAACAAAGATCTTGAACCCGAAACGGTGTCTCTTGCTGGGTATGTACTGCCTAAAGGAAATATTGCCTCTCCACAACACAAGACTCTCGTCTATGACGAAGTCTCTGTAGGGATAAAATGAGGAGCGGAACATTTGCCGTAAATGATCAAATACCAGCCTAATTCTCCTCATTTTATCGGTGTTATTTGCATTGGCTGGATCTTCTGCATCAAAAAAGTGGAGGCGGCCGAAAAAATACTGAAATCGGTTACGACTCATCACCTTTCCAAAGAAAGGTGTAAGGATGATTGGGTCAGTTGTCCAGTAGGCAGGAATTTGGTTTTTCCTTACCACACCCATCAAAATAACCAGGGCCAAAAATAGTAACATCTATGAAATAGTCAGGGGGTAGTCATACTGTTGGGAATGCCTGCTCGTGGTTCCCAAACGTTCACTTTCACGGCACTGTGATTGTGAAAAAATATTAGTTTGTTCAACTATGCGCCCCACAAACGCCTCACCAAAGAACAAGTTGAAAAAATCCACCCGTGACGAACCTGCATTTACACCTGGAGCCGTGCAACCTGACCGCCACTCCTCAGTGAAAGGGTGAATGATGGGAGTAAAATTACTCCCATCTTCCCAGTTCCACGTGACACCACCGTCTCCAGCCACGTCACCATCGTCCCCTTCGTCAGGGTGGGGAGGTGAGGGTGGTGGGGGAGGTTGGGGAGGTGGAGAGCGGCGCCTCTCATCACTCGCACTTCTCTTCCCTCTCCCTTTTCCTTTACCCTTTCCCTTCCCTTTCTTTCCTTTCCCCACATCCTGGGGCTGTGGGGAGGAAGTTTGGGAATATTCAGGGGCGAAAGAAGTGCTGGGGAGTGACTCCACCTCCTCTCCCCTAGGCCTACGAGCACCACGTGCTCGTCCTGCCTCCCTCACACCACTTGCCCCTTCACCCCGCATTACCCCCACACCACTCTCACTTTCACCCCGCGCTGCCGCCACAACACTTTCCCTTTCTCCCAGCAATCCCACCACACCACTTGCCACTTCCCCAGACAAAGTACTTTCACCATACCTTATGTGTCGTCTTGCCCCACCTTCTGATCCTCGTGGTGATATTTTCTCTTTTCCCAACCACGCGGCGATATCACGTCCTAAGCCTCCGTCATCCTCATCGTCCTCATCCTCGTCCTCATCAGATTCGGGATGGAGAGATAGCTGTGCACGTGGTTGGGGAGCAGGCTGGCCTTCCCTTGCCTTACGGTATGTCACATACCGCGTTTTTCGGGGCAAAGGGACCTCCTCATCACTGCTACTTATTTCTTCCTCTGGCTGGACGTAATCGCGATCCACCACATCATCGTCGAATGGAGAATCACTGTCTCCAGTGAAGGCTTCCAGGACGGATGCGATTTCCTCGTCTGAGAGACCTTTCCGCGCCATGTCTGACCTGGGTCACTGCTAGCAGGTGATTGACCGAGACAAGGGTGAGCGCGGGTCACGGGGGTCTAGGACGCTGCCCGCCTGGCGGCAGGTAGGGGAGGCTTGGGTACGTGGGCGAATCGAAAATCTCGCGCGAATTTTGAAAATTGTGGAAATTATGAACCTTGCAATTGCAGGATGTTGAAGTACGTCGACGGGATTAGCTGTGACATAACGTGAGGACGTGGAAGTACGTCGACGGGACGCCGCGGGTTAATGTTCATGTTATAAAAAAAAAAAAGTATTTTTTTTAGTACCTCCTAAATAAATTCTGGTAAAATTTATTTTCTGACCCTGATGGTTATTACTATGTAAGAAGAAAGTATATGAGTTACTTTTGATATCTGCATTGTCAAATTTTATTAAAATTTTGTCTAAGTATTTTTTAATAATTTTCCAAAATTGGGTAAAATTCTCCCGGCGAAAGCAGTACTGTGAGGATAATAACGTAAGCATTCTAGGGTTAACAAAATTTTTGGGCGCATTCGGATCCTGAGTAAAATATCTCCAAAAGTTCTCAATGAATTTTAATAAAATTTTGTGGAAGAGTGGACCATGGGTGAAGGAACGATTGATTAAATTTTCGAGCGGATCCGAATCCTACGTTTTCCACACAATATCTCCATAGTTCTGGCGTCTTTTTGAAGACGAAGGGGAGCTGCAAGGCTTGGTGGATGAGTTTGGGAGAGTGTGTAAGAAACGGAATCTAAAGGTGAACGTAGGGAAGAGTAAAGTGATGGTCTTTGAGAGAGGTGAAGTCGGTGAATGTACAGCGAGGTTGGATGGTGAGGAATTGGAAAATGTGAGTACGTTTAAGTACTTGGGTAGTGTGATGAGTAAGGATGGAGGTTTGGAGGGTGAAGTGCTTGAAAGGGTACAGCAGGGAAGAAAGGTTGCTGGTTCTTTGAAAGCAGTGATAAGAAACAGGGAAGTGAGCATGGAAGTGAAAAAGTTACTGCATGACAGTATTGTGATACCAACTCTAACGTACGGAAGTGAAGCTTGGACATTGTTGGAAGGACACAAGTCAAGAGTGAGAGCAGTGGAAATGAGTTATTTAAGAGGAGCCTGTGGAGTCACGTGGAGAGACAGGCTGACGAATGAGGATATAAAGGAGCGTTGTGGTGTTGATGTGGATGTGATAGGAAGCGTTATGAGGAACACACTGAGGTGGTTTGGCCATGTGGAGAGGATGGAGGGTGAAAGACTGACGAAGAGAGTGTATGTGAGTGAGGTGGAGGCGGGAAGAGGGAGGGGGAGGCCGAGGATGAGATGGAGGGATGGGGTGGAGAGGTATATGAGAGAGGGGGGTGTGAGTTGGGAGCAGGGCAGTGAAATGGCGGGGGACAGGGCGACTTGGAGGCGATTTGTTTGTGGCCACCCCAAACGGGATTGAGGCGTCTGGCAATAGATAGATAGATAGATTATTATTATTATTAATACAGATGCCATTGCTGCCACCTCAACTGTAGTCAGTTTGAAACAAGCTTCTATACCTCCGCCAACGAAGTTGGAGGAGGTTATGTATTCACTTATAATTATCTGTGTTTGTTTGTCCACCCGATGTCTCCAAAGTTCTCAATGAATTTCAATGAAATTGTGTGGAAGGGTGGTCCATGGGCCAAGAAAGAATTGATTGAATTTGGGGGCAGATCCGGATCCGGATTTGGCATTGGTGGATGTATGAACTCTCTGAATGCTTTCTAGTTTTATTCTGTCCGGTAATTTTTATTGATGTTTCCAGAGTAAGCTTGTACTCGTCGTTGCCGTACAGTGATTCATCTACTCTGCCAGAACGAGTGGCCACCTGGACTGCTTACAGAGGCCTGGTTCTTGCCCCCACCACCCACCTCTTCCCTTCAAAGTTTATGAAGTAAGTGATTTATACCTGTAGAAAGCAACATTAACCAACATAAAGCAATGTTTTACCTAAACAAAGGAATACTTGACTCTTATACAAAACAATACTTTGCCTCTACCAAGCAATATTCTGGTCATACAAAGCAATATTATACCTATACAAAACAATATTTTAACAACACAAAACAATACTTTACCTGCAGAAAGGAATATTATACTCTTACAGAGCAAAGTCCTAACGATACAAATGAATATTATAACTATACAAAGCACTATTCTAACCATACAAAGCAATATTATACCCACACAAAGTAATACTGTAACCAAACAAATCAGTATTTTTCCTATTCAAAGCTGGTCGTATATACCACAACAATATTTCAGTATCTCGTCCGTGAATTTATGGGCTATATTTAAGCGATATAAATTCTGTGTATTCACAAAGCAGGAGTGTCCCTCACTGGAAAGTCTGTATGCCTGGATATTTGAGACATGTTTTTGAATACAAAGTGGTCCACATATAACGCTCCACTTCCACTCCGCCGGGTGATTTCTCGTGCTGCGAGGACGACCCAGTCAGTGTTGTCAGTATCTACCTTGTATCATGTACTTATTCCTACTGCCACTGCCAAAGCTGAGCCAGCACTAGCCGGCAGACCCGTCCCTGCTACATATAAGTTACTTCTACGTGAGTCTCTAGTAGACGTGCCCTGTATATGTCAATATTAAAAAGATGCTGTTTTGTACAAGATGAACGCGAGAATTACATATGCTTTTAGCTAAAATTTATGACATCTAGAATAAAAGAACATAAGATATTAATGACTCTTGCACAAAGAATAATTATTCTGTTTACAGCCCCGTTAATAAGTCCTCAGTCAACATAGTATTGTCCTTCACTGTTATGACATCATGCACAAACACACCACAAAGCCAGCCAGGAGACAGGGCGTGTGTGCTGGGCAATCCCCAGGTCCTGTCCTGCCCCCTTACTGTTTTTTAACCAGCCCATACCCCACTGACCGGGCTAATGTATGGCCCGGCCTGCACTATAGGTGCAGGGAATCTTTAACCCGCGCCGTCCCGAGGACGTATTTCCACGTCCTCACGTTTTGTCACAGCTAATCCCGAGGACGTACTTCAACGTCCTGCAATTGCAAGGTTCATAATTTCCACAATTTTCAATTTTCGCGAGTCATTTTTGGTACGTATACACGGGACACCTTCCTCAACAAGATGCCAGGCAGAGACAATGCCTTACCCAGCATGACCTCCTCCCCCCCCTGCATGCCCTTTTCTCAGCAATTCACCTGTTATCAGTGACCTGGCCAGTATAGCCATGTCATGCCACGGTACGAAATTCAGGGCCAGAGTGATTCCCCAATCGATGACAATGTGGAGGACAAACTTTACATAGCATTAGAGGAAGAAACAATTAGAAATGATGATCAGGTAATGTGGCAAAAAAAGGTCAGGTATTAGTGAGTGAAACAATGCTTATAATGCCTATATTACTGCTTGAAAACCAATATACTCTTGTACTACATATAAATTCGTAACAGTAAATAAATAAATACCGTTTATGAGTGGTGTGAAATAGTTATCCTCCCATAGAACTCGTTTTCTTTGGTGCCAGCCTGATAGAAAACCCAGTAAGGTAAGGAGGCTCTCCTACCTGTAATGAGTATTTTAAACCTCAGGTGAGCGATTTCTCTATGAATTTTCGATGTTTCTCACCAAAAGCGAAAGTTTTAGCAAAAAAAAAAAAAGGGTCGAAAAATGGTCGGGATTGGGGGGTACCAGTGGTCAAAAAGTGGTCGGGACGGGGCGGGTTAAACGAACGAACGAACGACATCATGCAGGCGATTGCGGATGCTGGTTTTGTAGCTCTTAATTTGTGGTTTTCGCTAACCTAAGAGCAACCACCATCTCAATAATGCAGCCGATTCATACATGTATATAAATTTCCTCATGCTACTAAAGCCATGACATTATAGGTGAGAGAGCTGATCGAATGAGGAAGTAAGGTCATTATTGTACGTCACATACTTAACAGACTGATAAGACTGTCTAATCCTTAAATGGCCCACAGTGGTTGAAGTTAAGTGAGGATAGTGAGAAAATGATAACAGAGAGAGAGAGAGTCCTGGTGCTATGGAGTTAAAAGTGAAGGATACTTCGATTTTCACTCGACCAATATACAAACTGTTATTTATACAGCCGTTTAAAAGGCCATTGGGTAGTCCTTGAATTTAGATACAATTTTTATATCCGCACTCACGAAGCGAGACCAGGTATTGTTTTACTCGACGTGTGTGTGTGTGTGTGTGTGTGTGTGTGTGTGTGTGTGTGTGTGTGTGTGTGTGTGTGTGTGTGTGTGTGTGTGTTTGTGTGTGTGTGTGTGTATGTGGACAAAATACAGTAATCACTCGACTATCGGTCATAACAGAGCCAAAGGCATGATCGGATACGGGCAATGAACGGATACACTACCTATACCCATTCCCAGCCTATATGTACAGTACCCCTCCTACCTATACCCATTCCCAGCCTATATATACAGTACGCCCCCCAGTTTTGGCAGTATTCAGAGGTCTTTCGGCTTTTAGACATTAAAGCACACATTGCAATATGCAATATAATCCTAAACACTAAGGAAACAATGCATAAACAACATCAACAACAACAAACAGTATGCAAAACCCTACCAATATGTACAATACCCCTCGTAATTCTGGCAGTGTTCTGAGTTTTTTTTTGATGTTTTTAGACATCAAAGCACACATTGTATTATGCAATCTAATCCTAAACACCAACAAAACAATGCATAAAGAACAACAACAACTACTACTACTACTATTGATATGCACAGAACCTAATTTTGGCAGTGTTCTGCGGTCTTTCATCAGTATTTAAACATCACAACACACATGAGAATATCCAGTGTAATGATAGACACTAAGAAAACAATGCATGTACAACAAAAATAAACAAAATAATATCCTACCTATAATGTACAGTACCCCTTCTAATTTTGGCAGTGTTCTCCAGTCTTCCAGCTGTATTTAGACTTCAAGACACACATGGGAATATTCAGTGTAATGCTAGGCGCAAAGAAAACAATGCCTAAACAACAAATGTCCAAAAAAAAAATAATGAAGACCTTCTCGAGAATTCAAAAAGTTTCTGTGACAGTAAGAGTAGTAGTAGTAGTAGGTGTTCCCTAGGCAGTCCGGCCAAACAGCCCCTAGTCCCTTAGGAAGGCCATGACCGAGACCGAGCTTTCCCACAGAGCTCTCAAAGAGTGTATGTTGTGTTGTTGGCGTAGGTGATTGTGTGCAATGCAGTCTTCCATAATGTGCTTAATAGTATGGGGTGCTGTGTTGCATCCTGGACAGGCATCAGCGACGGAGTCATCCAGCCTCTTCTGGTAGCTTAAGAGGGGTGGATGGTGCCCACATCTCAGCCTGGCCAGGTGGACCCTGTCCTCACGAGGTAGATAGGATTCAGAAGGGTGGATGTCAGGAGGCCGTGGATGCAGCTGTGTGTTGTCTTTAAGTGACTGAATGGAGCGGCGAGTGATCTGGGTGTGGATATGCTTCTGGAAGCTGGTCTGAGGGTCTGAGGTGGGGGAGGGGGGAGAGATGACAGTATTTGTGTATGGTATCGTGTGCCGGGTGTTCTTTTGATGTTCCTTGTTGTGGGTGGATGTGCTACCATGTAATATAGTGGATGTTGTGGGTTTGTGGAGGCTTCAGCAAGAAACTGGGTGCCTCTCATGTCTAGGTGATCCTTGACTTTGAGGACTTTGGTTTCTTGATGTAGGTGGTCTGTGGGTGTAGTAGCTGTGCAGCCTGTGATTATTTTTAGGGCCTTGTTCTATATGGTTTGTAGAGTGTTGTAGTGTGTTTTGGTGAGGTTTGAAGCCTAGGCAGGGCTTGCATAATTCATCACTGAACGTGTGCATTGTTTGTATACTGTGGTGATGGTTTCTTTGTTGTGTCCGAATGTTGTATGGGCAAGTGACCTCAAAGCATTGAGTCTTGGTGTTATTTTATTTTTAATGTTTGTGATGTGTTGTTTAAATGACATGGATGTATTGTATGTTACACCAAGGATTGTGTGTGTGTGTGTGTGTGTGTGTGTGTGTGTGTGTTTGTGTGTGTGTGTGTGTGTGTGTAGTAGGGGAGTGTTGTTTATGGTGAGGTGTGGGATGTGACTGTGTTCTGCTGTCCAATTTGTGGGAAGGGTCACTGTAGATTTGGCTGGGGCTATTTTGAGCCTGTTTGTGGTGAACCATTCGTGTAGTGTGTTGAGGTACGGTTGAATGATGTGTGCAGCTGTGTTTGCGTTTTGGTGCATACATGTAAGTGTTATATCATCTGCATAGGAAGCTATGTGTATCTGTGGTGTGTGGGGTGTAGGTATGTCGTGCATAAATAGGTTAGAGCAATGGTGGGAAAGGGTACTGAGCTCTCTGAGAGCTCCTTCTGGATTAACATATATATATATATATATATATATATATATATATATATATATATATATATATATATATATATACAATAGTATGGCTAAGTTTCTTCGTACCCATTTCGTCTGATATGGAAAAATTAATAACTTGCTACACACGTCAGCTATTTCACTGTATCACTTGTATTGTTTTTCGTCTGCTTTTTTTTTTTTTTTAATACAAATTTTGTTTCTCTTAACTCCTAGAATCCGGGTGACGTTTGTATTTATTTATTTATTTATTTATATATTGCAGCTACAAGGCGGTTATATTCATTTTGCCAATGCATCTTTCACTTCAAGGGTTTATTCAGGCTGAGATCCGTATTTTCGTTGCTTAAGAAAGCTTCCAAGCACCCCTTCCTGAGCGATTCTTTTTCCGTATGGGTGGTTACTATTCTTTAGTATGTTATTTATGCAGAGAATATGGCGATACTGGAAGGGCTGATGTATCACAGAAGAGGACATTAAGGCATTATAAACACAATAAATCGCTTAGGGACAGAGTTAGGGAACTTCTTCAACTGACAAAAATAAAGGCCAGGTGTATCTTACCCCTCTCTTTAAAGAAAAAAATATATATCCTAAGCTGAATATGCTCGTTAGAACATGGCAAGAAATAAATGAAAAGGGTTCCTGCGGCTTTGTACGTTAATATACTCGTATAAGCAATGTTGACCTTTTTCTGAAGACTGTCTCAAGTTTTACCATTATGATATCTCCATAATTTTCCCGTTAGGTTTATTCATCGGCCACATCTGATAGTAGCGGCTGACGAATTCCCCACACAAGTAGCGGTGATGGTGGATGATCCTACAGCGCCGGGGGGAAAGCGGCTCACCTTCAGGGGACCCAGTCATAATGCAATTGAATTCCTTGCAAAAAGAATCAACTTCAGGTAGGTCACACTCCAAGATGAGTCTAAATTAATCATAGGGATATTCATTTGCCTTCCATTATTATATTTTTAAAGACAAATAAGAAAAAAGTGTATTTGCAGATTAGATAAAAACGTTTGTCTCATTTCTTTTCATGTGTCCAACTTTGGAAATGAGCTGAACAGCCCGTTCGCCAAGGCCCGGTACTTTTCCTACGTACTATACATCTCCACATGCCACCACTCTGGAGCTAAAACCCACCGTCCATACCGAATACATGCCATGGTTGTCTCTTAACAAGTCGATGAGTCTTTTGATAGGTCAGTAAAACCTGTTTAGCTAATTCAAATACCTAAAGTGTCCCCTGCCCCAGTCGGGATTCGAACCTTGTCCACTGGGTCTGCAGGCCACCCCACTACCGATTCGGCCACTGCCACCCTCATCATATCTCACGTAAACATAGCGTTACCATATCATGAAATAACTGAGAAGTATTTAAGTTGATGTATGCTGAATATGAAGAGAGAGAGAGAGAGAGAGAGAGAGAGAGAGAGAGAGAGAGAGAGAGAGAGAGAGAGAGAGAGAGAGAGAGAATGTTACGCCTGTTACTGCAACCTCTTGCAGTCAAGTGGTAGAACATTGAACTTGGCCGAAAAACTGGAGAGCAGAGCTAAGCTAAGGCAGCGAACAGTCTGAGGATATGGTTATGCTTAAGATCCACAAATCACTATTTTGTCACAAAAACACTCCCGTTAATACCAGGTTGCCGTAGTTGGTAATCAGTATCGATGGTGGGTATTAGTGCCATAGTGGTAATGCCATCTGATGACCACAGGAAATATTATTGGACCTCAGTGAACGGACGGCCTAACACATGTCTAGAGGCAGATAAAGCAGAAGATAACATATTTAGTGCACTTCCACTCAGGTACGGACTAGAAGTATTTGTAACCTGAGGCTAATTTTGCTCAGAGACTACACACCTACATACTGTACATACATGAACATACATACACATACATACATGGACATATATACAAACACACATATACATACATACATACATCCACACATACGTTTATTCATTAACAAACTATTGTCACACGGGACTGCCACAGAACATAAAGAAAAACGTTGTCATTGTTCTTTCCATACATCAATGGATAAAAAGTCAGATTTGCGATACTATATTTACTATTTATTCAAGCTAAATAAAAATAAACGAACTATAAACTATAAGGGCAATAAACTGAATTTCCCATATTTATTTATAGGAGGCCCATCACAAACTTGAGGCCTAAAGCTTCACCTTAATTAGCCTCAAGACAAAATCCGCCATTGCTTTCACTAGTGATCTTCTATACAGTAAGCAAAGACTGTGTAATGTTCCCAGTGGTGTAGATGCCATATACTGTAGTGGTCTGGCATGCTCAGGGACTGGATTGAATTTTCTTATTATTACTCGTCTTTAATCTGGGTCTGCATTAAACTATAGGGTCCATTTTTTATATATACTGGACTATAGACCTTACTGAGTTCATATAATGCCTGTAAGTCAGTTTAACAATACAGTGAAAGAAAAAACCTACCATGTTGATGTATTTTCTGCCATCACTGGCCTCAGTACTAACAAGGCATATAGGCCTGATGGGGTCCCTCCTGTTGTTCTCAAGAACTGTGCTTCTGTGCTTACACCCTGCCTAGGCAAACTCTTTCGTCTTTGTCTGTCAACTTGTACCTTTCCTTCTTGCTGGAAGTTTGCTCTCATTCAGCCAGTCCCAAAGAAGGGTGACCACTCCCAACCCTCCAACTATCGTCCAATTGCTTTAACGTCCTGTATTTCCAAAGTTTTCGAGTCAATTCTTAATAGAAAAATTTTAAGGCATCTTTCCTATCACAACCTTCTTTCCGATCGTCAGTATGGGTTCCGTCAGGGACGCTCCACTGGCGATCTTCTCACCTACCTTTCAGACTCCTGGTCATCCTCCTTTCGGGACTTTGGCGAAAGCTTTGCCATTGCACTTGACATCTCAAAGGCTTTCGATCGAGTCTGGCATAAATCTTTAATTTCCAAACTGCCCTCCTACGGTTTCTATCCTTCTATCTGTGCCTTCATCGCTAGCTTCCTTTCTGGTCGTTCTATAGCCGCTGTTGTAGACGGCCATCGTTCGTCTCCTAGATCTATCAACAGTGGTGTTCCTCAGGGCTCTGTCCTATCACCAACTCTCTTCCTTTTATTCATCAATGATCTTCTAAGCTGTACACCTAACCCTATCCACTCATACGCAGATGACTCCATCCTTCACCTTTTCATTTGGTTCCCGCAACGCCCATCTCAACAGTTACTTCAACAAACAAGGGATGAGGCTATGGCACACCTAATGTCTGACTTGGCTCGTATCTCTGACTGGGGTAAAAATAATATGGTTGTCTTTAATGCATCTAAGACTCAGTTCTTACACCTATCAACCCGACAAAATCTTCCACAGGTATACCCACTAATGTTCAATAATATTCAGCTTAATCCTGCATCATCCTTGAACATGCTTGGGGTTTCATTTACTCGGGACTTATCTTGGAAAGATCATATTACATCTCTTATAAAATCTGCTTCCAAGAGATTGGGTGTGCTAAGCCGACTCCGCTCTTTCTTTACCCCTGCACAATTGTTGACTCTATACAGGGGTTTTATTCGCCCCTGTGTGAAGTACAACTCTCATGTGTGGGGAGGCTCCCCACATACAGCTCTTCTCAATTGGGTGGAGTCAAAGGCTTTTCGTCTCATTAACTCTCCTCCTCTTACTGACTCCCTTCAACCTCTGTCTCTTCGCCGCACTGTTGCATCTTTATCTCTTTTCTATCGCTACTTTAATAGTCACTGCTCCTCTGAACTGTCTGCTTGCATTCCTCCACCTCTAAGACGGGCGCGTAGCACCCGTCTGGCAGCAAACTCTCATCCTTTTTCTGTCCAACTCTCCAATGCAAGAGTTAACCGTTACTCCCAGTCTTTCATTTATGCAACAGGTCAGCTCTGGAACTGTCTCCCTCTGTCTGTATTTCCTGCTGCCTATGATCTCCAGTCTTTCAAACGCAGTGTGTCCAGGCATCTCAAAATGATCGGATCTTGAATTTGGCTCTATATTGTATTTTGTTTCTCTCTTGGAGGGAACTGTTATTGCGGGCTCATGGCCTTTGGTTCCTTATTCTATCTATCTATCTATTGCCAGACGCCTCAATCCCGTTTGGGGTGGCCACAAACAAATCGCCTCCAAGTCGCCCTGTCCCCCGCCATTTCACTGCCCTGCTCCCAACTCACACCCCCCTCTCTCATATACCTCTCCACCCCATCCCTCCATCTCATCCTCGGCCTCCCCCTCCCTCTTCCTCCCTCCACCTCACTCACATACACTCTCTTCGTCAGTCTTTCACCCTCCATCCTTTCCACATGGCCAAACCACCTCAGTGTGTTCCTCATAACGCTTCCTATCACATCCACATCCACACCACAACGCTCCTTTATATCCTCATTCGTCAGCCTGTCTCTCCACGTGACTCAACAGGCTCCTCTTAAATAACTCATTTCCACTGCTCTCACTCTTGACTTGTGTCCTTCCAACAATGTCCAAGCTTCACTTCCGTACGTTAGAGTTGGTATCACAATTCTGTCATGTAGTAACTTTTTCACTTCCATGCTCACTTCCCTGTTTCTTATCACTGCTTTCAAGGAACCAGCAACCTTTCTTCCCTGCTGTACCGTTTCAAGCACTTCACCCTCCAAACCTCCATCCTTACTCATCACACTACCCAAATACTTAAACGTACTCACATTTTCCAATTCCTCACCATCTAACCTCGCTGTACATTCACTAACTTCACCTCTCTCAAAGACCATCACTTTACTCTTCCCTACATTCACCTTTAGGTTCCGTTTCTTCCCGGCATAAAAAAAAAAAAAAAAAAAAAAATGCAAGCAAAAGGAGAGTAGCTGTTACCCCAGACTCATCTGAGCGTGATCTTGAAGAACTGCAGGCCAAAGTTGCCATTCATCTGCACTCCATCATCTTCCTTTCTCAGGATAAGGAGAGGATTGGGGGAAGTGTGTATACAGTAGCTAGGTTGCCCCAGTGCCTGGTCATGTCAGTGATACCGTGTGAAGGCAATCCTTCCCAGCACCAGCAGAAGAGTAAATAGAGGGAAGGAACATGTGGGCTAGTATGAAAGAGGTGAATTAATCTAGGATTACCGCGACTTAGGGTTGAGCGGGGAACAACCAAACTATAAAACTGAGGGCAACAAAAATGATGGCTTGGATGTTTCAAAGCACTTCACGTCAGGGTGTAATTGATTTAGCAAGCCTAGCATATATGAGAGGCTTTATGACAAAGGCAAAGGTTCCTTTAATGGTAAAAGGTGTTCAGCAGCAAGCAATACAAATCAGATATCCTGCCTGCTTCTAAATATTCTTGCATTAGACACCTGCTACACGAGACACTTCCTAGTCACCATCCTTTCCTTTTCCCTGTAGTGATCTCTTAATTCATGGGAGCAAGGGCTGCAGTGGAAGACAACCAACACTAACGCGTGAATATCCATGAGTATCTTTATAATGACTTTTATGTCTATATGTAATTGTTGTAAATTATCTCATCTTTATCCTTGTCCATTTTCATCATTATGACGAAGTGTCTGCTTCAATATCCAGTAAAAGATTTAATCGTGCTTCATTAATGTAACTAGTAATAATTAGGTGAACCGTTGATTTTTCTTTTCTCCTATGCCAAATTCTCGGCATAGATGTGAGAGTCCATTTCCTGAGGGCCAGCTGTCCTCTTACGCACAACAAACCTTCACGTGTCGCCAGTTTCATACCGAATGCATGTTAGGATTGTGAAATTCAGACTTGTCCAGTGATACTGATGGGGATGTTTTAATGGTGGGTCGGTTATCTTGTGGAAGAATAATAAAGACTGACCAATTTCAATGATTCAAATGTCCTCTTTCTTAGTCTGGGATCGAACTCGTATGGATTCAGACAGCAGACCACTTTTCTCACCAATCGACCACACCCTCGCCATTAACACCACATTTACTTCAGGTATTCCTACGTGAGGCCTGATGACGGGGAGTGGGGCGACCAGCAAAGTGATGGCTCCTGGAATGGAATGGCGGGCCAGGTGTTCAGGGAGGTGAGGTCTTAGGGAAAAAGTTATGATTTATTAAATTATATGATGAAGATTCCTAAAGTATAAGCCAGAGCTGAGGGCATTTGTTGTCTATGCAGGGTAGCCCATATATAGCGCTCCATTAGAGCAGGGCCTGATGACGGGGAGTGGGGCGACCAGCAAAGTGATGGCTCCTGGAATGGAATGGCGGGCCAGGTGTTCAGGGAGGTGAGGTCTTAGGGAAAAAGTTATGATTTATTAAATTATATGATGAAGATTCCTAAAGTATAAACCAGAGCTGAGGGCATTTGTTGTCTATGCAGGGTAGCCCATATATATCGCTCCATTAGAGCAGGGTCTGATGTTATGTGTTGCAGGGACGGCTCAGTCTGCTGATGTGGGTATTGATGTGGCAGTGAGAAGACATGAATAAACGACACATTAGGCATTGATGACGCTGACTAAGCCGTCTCCACAAAACATCCCCTGGTAGAAGAAAAGATGAACGCTATATATGGACCACCTTTTATTTAATATAGACTCCAAGATGCGACCAAATACGCGGAATGTCTTCTATTAATGAATATTTTTTTGTTTACTTAGCCCTAGACACGTCTATCGCACAAAGTGTAACAAGGAATTGACGGTTTCTGTCTCTCACCACGTATAAACTTGCCCGTGAAAGTTAACTACTGAAATTCCTTAACTCCTTCACGGTGAGATAAGTTATTTTCTTTAAGTCTCATTGCAGGCACATCTATAGCACCTCATCATTTAGAGGGATTGTAAGATAATACATCCTTGAATATATTTGTCAAAACCGGTTTATCAGGAAGGAATATTACGCTCAAATCTCTCGTTGCCCTTCTCTTTTTTTCTTACTTATCTTAATACCTTCCAGTACAACCCCCAGCAACATAAGCCGGCCTCTTGCACTGCATTTAACTATAAACAATTTGACAATGTGCACGTGAACATGATGAACATGTTTAACCTCCCCAGAGTGCATGAGCTTTGCTGCCCCACTGCCCTGCCCCGATGGTTCCAAACCCTACCCGTCCAGGAGGAAACCCCCTGTGGGTCTACACTTGCTGGCGCTCTATACCCCATGAAGGTCAAACCCCCCTGGGGTGATGAATCCCCTGAGAAAACTCATTTTCCTCTGGAGGGCCATCCCATGCAATGGAATCATCATCCCACGTTGAAGGATCTCGTTAGGAAATTTACAACTCATGACATCAATGTTATACACTAACATCATTGTTGTTCACAGACATCAATGTTAAGTACCGATATGAATGTAGAAATGAATGTTGTTCACTGGCAGTGTTGTCTGGCAACACCAGTGCTGTTCATTACCATCAATCTGTGTACTGACACCAATGTTTTTCCCTGACATGTGTTGTGCATTGTCATTAGTTCAGTTCCTGACATTACTGTTGTTCACTGACAGCAATGAGAAATCAGATCTTCTCACATAATTCTCATCAAAGACCATGTAACTCACTGAATCGGGTAGACTAGGAATCATAAAAAGGAGATCTAAATTTCTGACATGTTTCAGTACGGTAAACCCAGGAGTAAACAAATGAGTGACAATGATATTCGCAGACTCATAGTTCTGAAAAAAAGAAAGTGTTGTTCCACGTACCTTTATCCAATTAAGTGTCTAAGGTGCACCATTCTGTGCGGCATCACAGTTCAATGATGCTTCTAAGTTGCCACCGTCCTAGATGCTACTCTCCCCCTAAACCTGGTAATAAATATGTTATTGCCAGTACTAACCTCATTATATTTCAGGAGGCTGATGTTAGCGCCGGACCATTTGCTATCACATACACCAAGAAAAAATATATGCACTGCTCTCCTGGGGTCTCCATGACCCAGTGTAAAATTTTTGCCGCCCGTGGTCGACCTAAGGTGGACCCCTGGGGCTTCCTGCTGCCTCTGTCACCGATGGTCTGGCTGGCAGTGATGATGACCCTGCTGGCAGTGATCGCTGTCATGCTTCTTATGCCTTCCTGCCTTCCACCACAAACTAACCAGCCACTCAGACAAGAGGCCAACGTCATCAACTGTATTCGCATTCTTCTACAAGAAGGTAACACGAATATCACTCTTGACATTTTTTATACTGACGTAGTTATTTGGAATTATATTAACCTCTTTTGTTTTAAACAGACGTGTCTGAGACGTCTGGGTGGTGGTGGTGGGAACGTATGGTGCAAGGAGTGTGGATGCTGATGATGGTGGTGTTAACACAAAGCTACGTTGGCAATCTCATGTCCCTCCTGGCCGTCAGACACATCGATCATCCCTACCAGAACCTGAGAGATGTCATTGACGATCCCAGTATCAAAATACTTCTCATTGCTTTCGTCACACAAATGCCATTTTTTAAAGTAAGTTTCGTAAATGCAACTATATTTATAGGTGATGATTTATTCGTGGTAACAGGCATTACGATAAAAATCTAATAAAAACAGGACCGTCTATGTGCATGAATATTTAGTTAAGACAACAAAAAGTTATGAAGAACTTACAAAACCTGTGTACTGCAAAATGTAAAAGGGTGCATGACGTTAAGCCAACAGCTATCAAGTAGAGTTGGGGGAAGTTTGTTAGCCATGGTTATCAGTCCACCTGGATAGCTGGATATGGTGCCCCCCAAAAAACACACTGCTTCTGTCCATAGGTTAATGGTAAGTTCCCCTATAACATGGGAGTCGACAAAGAGCTTGCACCCTGTTTCCATAAAAATTACCCCCTCGAATTTGAGGGTGAGGAAAACGGATCGTAGTCGGCCTACCTTGACTCAGGTTTTTTGTCGCTGGTTCCTTCTCAGTCAGAGGCACAGTGAGGCTGGCACCAGTTACGTAGGTTGGTGGGTGAAGTGCACGTGACCCCAGCAGCTGGATATAGGGATTACCACCTACCTTGCCATCTTTATAACGGTGGTCACGTCCGCGAAGAGGACACATGAGCCCATGCGAGTAGTAAACTGAAGCACCAGTTGAACCAGGCGGTACTTACGAGGTGGATGGCAAGCTGGTGACTGGGATAGCTGGAGCTCCCACTTCACCAGCCCTCTGGACTTGATCCTGACCATCTCCCTTTGCTGAACATTTTCAGTGCTTACCAGCATACTCTCTTAATACCTCTGCCTTCAACTGTCTACACCACACTACATGCACATAAGACATCACACCTATTTCCATTCCCTTTATTAATGGCCGCTGCATTAATATCAGCAAACGAGGTGGTATCTCGGATTGCTCCCACCGGGAGGGTAGGTCTGGTGGCACAGGGTCCTCCTGGTCGCCATCAAGCGACTGTGCCAGCAGCAACTGTTGCAAATTCCATTCATGCTCGTCAGTGGAGAAGTGCGGCCTAATTCTTCACCAATATCTGTCATCTCATTACTAAATTGAATTCAATAAATTTTTTCCTACAGTCCATATCCCCTCCAGCCCTGTTCCTCAGAGAACCCCAAATCTCTCCCTCTAATGACATTTTGTTTTCCTGGTTACCATCTCCTCACAAATTTCCGTAACAGGGTTGGCATCTGTTGTTATAACAAATCTGAATATGCATTTGACACTGTTTTAAACTTCACTTCAACTGATTTTGATTATTCACTGTATAAACTAAATTATCTAAGTATTACCATATATAACTGTGTAGTCTATTGCTCCCCCAGTGCTTCTTCAGACCCCAATGTATTTGACTCCTTATCCACACAGATAAGTAACCATAACCTTGCCCTTAGCACCGAAATTACTATTTTGGGTGATTTTAACGTACATACTGTTAAATGGTTATTGCATTCTGACAGGACTGACGAGCCAGGACACGAGCATGAGCTGTTTGCAGAATCATTTAATCTGATGCAGTTTGTAAAGCAACCAACCAGAACACATGATAATCCTGACCATAATGCCCATCTCTTGGATATATTACGGATGAAAAGTCACACTATCGGAAATAAGATACAAAAACTCACACTGGCAGACGAAAAAAGATGTATTTACAAACAGTTACCCTGCATATAAGCAGATTCTCAGTAATTGTATGTACCACTCTTGGTCTGTAGATCCATTGAAGAGGGCGACAGCTGTCGCCGAAGCTATTTGGAAATACATCTTTTTTCGTCTGCCTCTGTGGGTTTTTGAATCTTGGATCTGTTCCTGACAAATAATCCAGATCAGTATGTGATAAAAGTGCTGTCACCACCTGGATCTTCTGACCACAATCTCATCAAAGCCTCACTAGTCAGCCTCCCCAATTTCCCCGTTCTGAACCTGTCAGGGTAACCCAATGGCACTCTGATAAAGCAAACCTGGATGGATTAAGAAATTATCTTGCTGACATTCCATGGCAGCATTTCTTCTCTAATGATGTCAGTTCTTCCCAGTCCCTCATTAATAACTTAATACTAGCTGGTATGGATTTACTGTATTCATACCAAGTGACTAAAAGACTGAACTCTCCAAAATGGATTGATAGCAACTGTGCCAAATCAACAGCACAAAAGTCATTAGCATATTACTCTTAAAATAAAAAAAAATCCGAATTACTCTGTCAATTTAAAATTGCTAGAAACCATGAAAAAGCCGTAAGAAATCTCGCTAAATCAAACGTTCTTCAAAATCAAGCAACATAACTACTTAACAACCCTAATGACAATAGAATGTTCTGGTCAGCTCTCAAATCTTTCAAAAATTACTTTACCAAGTCTTCATGCGTACCCCCACTAAAATCTTCAGATGGCAACATTATCAATTACCCGTGTGGGAAAGCAATTATCTTTGCCCGTACATTCGCCAGAAATTCTGCCGTTAAGGAAGTCAGCCAGAACGTCAGAGTACTAGAACTTGACTTTCCCGAAATTATTCGACTTAAAATACAGACATGATATGTAAAATCCAGCCTAGCTAATTTACCAATCAACAAAGTTTCGGGCCCAGATGGAATTCCTCCAATAGTTTTGAAAAAATGTTCCCCAGAACTTGCATTTGTACTTGCTAAATTATTCGGACTATACCTATGTACTTCTTCATTCCCTAATTCAAGAAAAGAAGCTAATATCCACCCATTTTCAAAGAAAGGAAGTTCTTCTGACCCCTCTGATTACAGACCAATAGTTATCACATCTTCTCTTAGAGAAGTATTTGAAACCGTAATTAGAAAGTACATAGTTAAACATCTTGAATCCAACAACTTAATTAGTAACAGACAATATGGTTTTCACTATGAAAGATCCACCATTGACATACTCAGTCTCCTGACTCATACCATCCATCAGTTATTTGTCCAACATGGAAAAACCCATGCAGTAGCCCTTGATAATTCTAAAGCTTTCAACTGGGTGTGGCGCCGTTCCCTGCTGTCTAATCTCCCTTGCTATGGACTAACATCTTTTGTTCCTCTGCTTTCCTCATATTGCAGAGACAGAATAAGGGTAAACATAGATGTATCTTCCAATTTCCACTCAATCAATGCCGTCGTGCCACAAGGATCAGTTCTTGTGCCAACCCTTTTCCCAGTTCAATTTAATGATCTCTTATCTGTCACAACCGCATTCATTCATATGCATCTGACTCAACACTTCACAGTTCATTCACACTCAAACATCCATTTACAAAGTTTAATATCTCTAACTCTCAACTCAGTACAGCCATCTCCATAAGTCAAGACAAACAGTATCTAAGATCAGTGATTGGGGACAAAATAACCTTGTCTCATTTAATGCTAATAAAACCAAATATATACAGTTTACTAATTGACAGATATTGCCAGATTCGGATAATACTTTCAGTGCTACTAATATTCCCATTTTCAGAAGTATTGAACATCTCGGTGTTTCACTTAACAATGCCCTCTGCTGGACCTCTCATGTCAGATTACTTACTAAATCGCCTTAAAGAAACTTAGATTATTGTACAGAGTCAGTAACTTCTTCACTGACGAGCAGTTAGGTATAATTTATAAGAGTCATGTGCACTCTCAGCCAGATTATTGTTCACCCTTGTAGAATGGTCGTGGAAAGATCGCACTAAAACAACTAGACAAACTTCAGAACAAAGCTGTTGGAATTATTAATAACCCTGCTATTATAAATAAACTATCTCCCTTATCAGTAAGAAGGAATGTTGCCTCCCTTGCAATATTTTACATATACTTTTGTGGCAAATGCTCAGACAAAGTTGCGTCCATTGTGCCATCTTTCCATGCCTTCCCTGATGCTACACGAGTATCTGGTAGCACTCATGATTGGAATGTCACACAGCCATATTGCAGAACTTCTGACTATTGGAATTCTCTTATTCCCCCGAACAGAATCTCTCTGGAATTCGTTTCCTGGAGTTGTTTCCCCCCAGTCTTCAACCAACAGCTGTTTAAGTCCAACTGTTACAGATAGTTTATGAATGGAGGACGCTAGTAATCTGGTGTATAGATTTTTTTTTTCTTCATTTGTTTTTCCTTCCTCTGTTCAGTTGTCAGAAAAAAATAGAGTTTGTCTATGGGTTTGATCGTAGAAGGGCACTTTGGGTGAGGGTTTGGAACATTCTAAGCCTTTCGTAGATGATCGATTGCCTTTGTTGTCATGAGAGTTGTGGTGACTGGGAATCGTCATACCTGCACTGCTGAGGTATGGTGGTGTGGTTCTGGCGAGATCAGCAGCGGGTTACACATACTGCTGGTCTGGCTTTGACACTGAAGCTGATCTCAGGTGTGTTTCTGTGGTAAATTCTGTTTACTTTGCTTCCTCTGCCGAGAAGGTTATGTCATTGCTCTTGATTTTGTAGAACGATGGGACACCTTTAATCCCTAACCGCCGGCTGACGTATATAGCAGTCATGATTTTGGGCGCGGAACAATGCCGGTTGACGTGTATAGCTGCAAGCATCTTCCCACTACCCTTTAAACTTTAACTTATCCTTACTCATCGACGGGACCACCTAAAGACGTGGGGATACGTTCATTTGAAAGAGGAAGAGTTGTTGATTCTTATGTACCTTTAATTTTTTCTCTAGCTGTTATAGTTTGGCAGATATTAGTGTTTGAAGTAAGGGTATTTTTTTTCCGTCACGGATATCCCCCGTAGGGAGAAGCGTGAAACATCGGAAACCCCCCGGCGTGTAGGGGTCAATCATGTGACTCTGCCATTAGTTTTTGATTGTCTTGGAGGCTGTGTGAAACCAAAGATGGGTTACATCTTACCAAGGATGCTGACTACAAAGGAAGAGCATCA
Organism: Coenobita brevimanus; assembly: GCF_032717465.1. NCBI lineage: Eukaryota > Metazoa > Arthropoda > Malacostraca > Decapoda > Coenobitidae > Coenobita > Coenobita brevimanus. Next base: position 40,277,447 of record NC_136999.1, on the reverse strand, counting down.
TGTTGTGGTCAGGAGTGTGGGATCCTAGAGCATTAGGGTTATCCAAGTTTGATATCAGAGTTTTCACTCTCGTAGGTGGACTGCCTTCCTAGGATAGCAAGCTCTACCAACTTTAACAGATGCCTAACTTTTAACAGAATTCATACTGAATATATACCTCTGTGTGTGTGTGTGTGTGTGTGTGTGTGTGTGTGTGTGTGTGTGTGTGTGTGTGTGAGTGAATAATGAAACAAGTCATGGCGGTAGCGTATTTTACACTTAAAAATTCATAATTAGCTGCATATCGAAACACATTTCTTGTAAGTTTCACCTAGACGATGATGCAGATTAAGAAATGGGACAAACTTCTCTAAGTCCTTCAAGTGTCAAGCTCCTCGTAACAGTTTTTGAACTCAATGCCAAGATGACATTAGATTTTTTTTTTACCTTAAAATTTATGTCTAGAATACTGTAAGATGGTGTTAGGCACGTTTGGAATCAATGATGCATATCTCCGTATCACTTATCATGTGTTAGTGTTTGGCCGAGTTTTCAGCGAGGAATTTCGGAGAAAACGTTTGCATCTAGAAAAAACAAGCTTTTTTGATAGGTATTTATCCTTGCTCAAACAATGGATAAATTGAATTGAACAGATTAATATCAAGGAAAATGTGTTACAGTGGCAGTTCATTCTTCTTCTTTTTTTTCCCCCTGACCTTTATAATATAAAAATTACTTGTTTCAGCAACAACCCAAGCACGACTAAAATGTGCAAGCCCCATTCCACAGCAGGAGACTAGCTGCAATCACATATAAATGCACAGTTCGTCCCTAATCATCTTTACCTTGTTTTTAGTCAGAACTCTGCATTTGTTCCTCTTCCTCCTCCTCCATGGAGAAAAGCCACGTGTTACCCACTCCCAGATGAGCTAGACGTGGAGTGAGGAAAAAAATAACTGAAAATAATTGCAGTAAACCTTCTGTAGTTTTTGTAAGCAATATCTCAGCTAATGTCAGTAGTTGTTTGTTTTTCTACATATTCACCACAATTGAAATGGTCAATTCTAACAAATTTATGGTAGAAAATTATGTGAACTTTGTACTGAATACATAAAAAAAATCATACAGTTCAGCCAAATATTTCAGTCACAAGGTTACAGTAATATATATATATATATATATATATATATATATATATATATATATATATATATATATATATATATATATATATATATATATATATATATATATATATATACTTCCCTTAAACATCAAAACTCCAAAAGAAGGGAAAGAAGTTGTATGCAGCTTTCATGGATTTGGAGAAAGCATATGACAGGGTGGATAGACAAGGATTGTGGAAAGTGTTAAGAATAGATGGAGTAGATGGGAAGTTGTTGAATGCTGTGAAGAGTATGTACGATGGTGCGAAGGCTGCAGTGCGTGTAGATGGTGAACTAAGTGAATTTTTCTCTTTGAAAGTTGGTTGAAACATGTGTCATGTCTCCATGGTTGTTCAATCTGTACATGGATGGGGTAATAAAAGAGGTACAAGGTAGGGTAGTGGATGTTGGAGTGGCCCTGGTGAGAGAGGATAGTGTTTGGAAACTCCCTGTATTGTTGTTTGCAGATGATACTGTGTTGTTGAGTGAAGACGAAGGGGAGCTGCAAGGCTTGGTGGATGAGTTTGAGAGAGTGTGTAAGAAACGGAATCTAAAGGTGAATGTAGGGAAGAGTAAAGTGATGGTCTTTGAGAGAGGTGAAGTCAATGAATGTAAAGCGAGGTTGGATGGCGAGGAATTGGAAAATGTGAGTACGTTTAAGTGCTTGGGTAGTGTGATGAGTAAGGATGGAGGTTTGGAGGGTGAAGTGCTTGAAAGGGTGCAACAAGGAAGAAAGGTTGCTGGTTCTTTAAAAGCAGTGATAAGAAACATGGAAGTGAGCATGGAAGTGAAAAAGTTACTACATGACAGTATTGTGATACCAACTCTAACGTATGGAAGTGAAGCTTGGACGTTGTTGGAAGGACACAAGTCAAGAGTGAGAGCAGTGGAAATGAGTTATTTAAGAGAAGCCTGTGGAGTCACATGGAGAGACAGGCTGACGAATGAGGATATAAAGGAGCATTGTGGTGTGGATGTGGATGTGATAGGAAGCGTTATGAGGAACACACTGAGGTGGTTTGGCCATGTGGAGAGGATGGAGGGTGAAAGACTGACGAAGAGAGTGTATGCGAGTGAGGTGGAGGGGGGAAGAGGGAGGGGGAGGCCAAGGATGAGATGGAGAGATGGGGTGGAGAGGTATATGAGAGAGGAGGGTGTGAGTTGGGAGCAGGGCAGTGAAATGGTGAGGGACAGGGCGACTTGGAGGCGATTTATTTGTGGCCACCCCAAACGGGATTGAGGCGTCTGGCAATAGATAGATACATAGATAGACGTAATAATAATGATAAAATGTGTCCTATATGCCTTGAAGTTGAATATATGCTTGAAATACCGGCCGTGGCAACCCAGGTGGCCACCACACCCCCAGGAGGAGACAACGGACGGTGGACAGAGCTAGCGGCATGTCCAGTCTATACGGACATAAGTGCACCTGAGCCGCGCGCCCCTATTCCCCAGAAGGTGCTCGAAGAGGCCACCCCAGGCCGAGTGCCGCCAATAAGGAGACAGCCCATAGCCGCTCCACCAGGTGCTGCAATGCCTCCTGCAGAACCGGCGATTGCCCATAGCCGCACGGGGGGGAGAAAGGTACACCCCCTCTCCTTGTGCAGTTGCCTTGGAGAACATGACACAGGCGATGGCCCATAGCCGCGCCCGTAGGCAGGAGACGGCCAATAGCCACTCCTCATCTACACGTCACCCTCCACACGGGACTTCAGCGATGGCCCATTGCCGCGGCAACAGGCAAATGGTGGCCCATAGCTGCACTTTGTCTGTGTTCCCGTCAGGGAGTTGGGCCCCAACGACGGCCCAAAGCCGCACCAACAGCATAGGGATGGCCCATAGCCACCCTTTGTCTGTTGCCCAAGGGAACTCAGCGACGGCCCACAGCCGTGCTGGGGAGGGACACAAAAGCCCCTCACTGCCTGTGACTCCGTGACGCAAGGGTGACCTGTGGTCAGCCTTGCCTACCGGCAGGAGTGCAGGCCTTCCTTCTGTTCCCCCAGACCGAGGCAACCTCCAGGAGGAGGACTGCTGCCCCAAGAACTGGTGGAGAGGCCTGGTGTTACCCCAAGGACTCTTTTCTATCCAGTCGGCCCCCGAGGAGGACTTTCCCCAGACAGACTCCGGCTGGGAGCGACGCTGCAGCCCCAACCTGACAGCACCGCCACAAGAAGGAGACCGCAGCCTACGGACCTCTGAGGGCACCCCCAGGACCCTGGGGCAAGACCTCACCCCTACCCACCGAAGGTGACGCCCTTCCCCCACCAGGCACCTGCAGGAGTGCTTCAGAGACCTGTTTGGCTCCAGTCCCAAGGGCCAGACCCCAGTCCCCAGCCCCGACAGTGTTGGGCCCTTCACTACGCCCAGCCCAAACCCTCGACGAGAGATGACGCCCCTGAGAGTGGTCCCGTGGCTGTGGGACTAAGGGACTCCTGACGGGACTCCTCCTACCCCAGGCAGATGACTGATTCCCCAGGCCGCCCCCCTCCCCCTTGCCCGATCAGTGACATCCCCCTATGGTGACAGTGAGATACGGCTCTTGCAAGCTGGCAACGAGACGTCAATACTGTGTGATATAAGTGACAGTGTGAATCAGTGAAATAAGGAAAACACCAGAAACAGTGTATAGCTATTTTGTATGAAACGAGAGGCAAACCCTCAGTATTATTATCATTCTTCAGTGTCAGCGTCCATCCATCCTGTGTAAGTCCAGAATAAGAGAAGTGACATAACTCCCAGTATTACCATAAAAACTAGAACCAAAGTCAGTGCCAGAACAAATTCCTCTGAACTTATAACACCTATGTTTCGCCTCCTTTGTGTAGAAGAGCCTCTCCTGCAGTGACTGTAAAAGCTGTATATTCCCCAAACCTGAATTAAGACTCCTGTCTGACTAGTATCCTGAGAAATACTCCAAACCCACCTATCAGCCTATGTATGAATTTTGATCAGCATATTGTGTACAAGTCTTCCTGTTCTACAGTAGTGAATTTGTCAATACACGTGAAAGGTTATCGCTCTGTGTTTTTGTGCCCTGTTCCTCTCTTACTGTGTCTAAGCTCTGGTATAGAAAAGGGAACCCAGCTGCACTCTAGGCGTTCTAGGGACGAGAAGCCGCCCCTTAAGCCCCTAGCATAACAATGTTAATTTAGCTGAACAGTAAGGTATGCTCGCAAATATATACAAGACTACCTGTGGCTCCAGCTCATTGCACTCAGTTACAGCCATGACCTGCTTATGAAGAGTGTAATGTTTGACCCTCTGATAGCGTCGATCTCCCACTTACCCACCCACTATCCACAATACACCGAAATACAACGTAGCTCCATGGCTATTAAATCTTTGTTCAAGCTGTCTGGCCCAAAAAATGAACTTGAGGACTTACAGTTACAGGGTGTGGTATATAATAATGCTACCACTATATCACCAGAACCCCCATATGTCTGGTGTTGTCCCCGTCCTGTGGTTCTTTATCTAGCAATAAAAGGACAGGATGATGATGATGTGAAAGAAAATGATTTGTCAGTTTTATCCTTGCCATACCATATTACTCTTCCATACCACAAAGGTTGACTGTTCACCATATTAACCCAAAAGATTTTAACATTTTCCTTGCTGTTTCATTCATATTTCCTCCCTTCCAGCTTGTCAGATCTGGGGTGTACCGTGATTTTGCAGACCTCTTTGACACAGAGCGAGTGACCATCACCTCGTACAGCACCTTCCTGGCAGACATTGATAGGTTGGCGAGACCTCACACTCATGTGGTGTTTGATGTCGATATTAACTTCTGGAATTTCATGGCTGCAGACTTTTCTCATTCAGGTTCTGGTCTATTCATAATCGTTCTCTCATGATGTACAGTTAGGAAGCTCTGTAGTAAGGGAAAAATTAATACTCTTTGATATAGTAATGAATGTATGGTAGATTATACCTTATTTAACTGGAGAAAAAGTAATTTGTTGTATTTAATTTGGTAACACAGTTGGAACTTTCCTTTACGATACTTTTGTGGACAGGTCAGTGTGATTTCTACATGAGCAGGACCACTTACCTACCACTGCCTCTGATATTTTTGGCTCAGAAGAATAGTCCAATTTTTCCTGCTTTGGACAGAGGGTAAGTGGGGTGGAAATATCGAAAATTCAAGACGGAAAATACAAACGAAAAAGAATTGAACTTAATAACATACTCTAACCGAATCAGTAATCCATTCACACACACACACACACACACACACACACACACACAACCTTGGTGACTGTACGGTGTCCACGGAGGAAAGGGCAAAGGGCATAACTTTGAGAAATCATGAATAAGGGTTTTTAGGATAGAAATATTATATAAACACATGCATGGCTTATGGAACAACGGTATGATAAAAATACAGTCCATGGTCGTTACGCACCAACTCTTTCCACTGGCCAAGGACTGGTTACTGGTTGGAGGACACATCTTCGTCCACCCTCTTCTCTATAGTGTTTACATAAAGCTCCATATATTTGTACCTCTGACCGATCACAGTAGTTACACAGAACATCATAGCAATATTTTATATATATCAAGGCTTCTGTGACACATAAAATGTAATAAGATGTAAATGTATGAAGTTAGCATGTCATAGTTTTCACCCGATTTGTAAACAGAATGAGAATAACTCAAAATTAATTACCATCAATATTAAATATACGAGTACATGGAAATGAGATGCACAGAAAAATTATCAGTTCAGTCAACTAAGTGACTACCATGGTCAGAATTAATCTTATTACGTTTCATATGTTACATTATCTCAAGCATGTAAAATAATATCTATTGGAGGGTAATGAATTAACTGTGAGTAATGGTGTGCCAATTTTCATAATACGTATATATATTTATTTTCTTTGATCTTGCCGATTACTGCTGACGCTATTATAGATTAAACATTTACCTTTTTTTTTTCAGACATGCAGGATTAGGGTCTATAGGAAATGGCAGGGCAGTTAGATTAAACTATTTATATGTGACCCATTAATAGCACTCCTCTTCCACTCTGCCCCATGAGCTCCATGTGTTTCGGGAACGGCTCAGTCAGCGTTATCAATGTCAGTCCTGAATTATTTTCTCATTCCCTACTCCCAGAGCCACATCCACCCCCATACCAGCACAGTGAGCCGTCCCATGAACACAAGATATCGGCAGGTGGGTTCCTAGAGGAGTGATATTTTAGGGCCAACTCTTATCTGACAAAACAATGTAACAGAGTAAGTACAAAGACATACCATCTGTAAATGAGGCTATTTCTGTTCTTCCTAGTGCCTTCGCGATGGTGGAATCGGGTTTCTATGAGAAGTGGATGAAGCACTCCCTGGCCAACACCACCGCCTGTGTCAATCCACCCATGGTCATTACCGTCACTACTGTCCTCTCACTCACCAACCTCTGGGTAATTAACTGTGTGCAGGCAGACACACACTGAGAGAGAGAGAGAGAGAGAGAGAGAGAGAGAGAGAGAGAGAGAGAGAGAGAGAGAGAGAGAGAGAGAGAGAGAGAACTTTAAAATCTTCACTAATAATCCTTTTTTTTTTTTTCCATTCCAGGGAATGTTTGTTGTGCTTGGTATTGGTTGTGGAGTAGGCTTCCTTGTACTGCTTTTGGAGAAGATTGTGTCCAGTACAGAGTCAGTGATACGCTGAATGAACATCATGGTGAATTATCCGTTAAGAAGAGTGTCTATCTACAGGTATTGCCAGATGCCTTAATCCCGTGAGGGGTGTGTGTTTGCAGTTACCTCATTAAATATATCAGTTGCAACGATATCAAGGTCAAAACAGTGGTCAACGAGGAACAAAATAAATTATGCCGAATATGCTTCAAGAGTTTTATTTCAAATAAAGAAAAAGAATATTAGCTGATAATCACTCGCACTTTGACGCATGGAGACCCGCTCTTACATACAAAAAATATCAGCTGGGATGACACAAACTCACAAACTATCTGGCATGAAAATACGAACATATAATTAAGTGAATTTAAAGGATCTGTCTGATGATGAGCCAGACTCCAGACTCCACTGATGTCAGCTTAATGCGAATATATCTATCTTTTGGATGCTGGTCTAAAAACTATTTAGAGTTTGCCTGGAGGTGGATAGTGAAGTGATGAATTGTGTGAATGGATTAGAGTTTGATACCAGGAAGGGGTAGGGAACAATGCAATTATTTCTTCTTTAAAACAGAATTTACTGACCTTCCATAAACTCACAGACGCTCATATCACCACACCAGAGCTAAATGAGACAGCCCTTACCTGGATTTAACATGTCATTTGGACATTAGTGGTGACTTGAAGGTAAGTGGGTTGAAGGAGGGTTTCTGGGTCTCAGGAAACGGGCTAACAAATCTGTGTTCAAAGTAGGACTAATACAATAAGGGAAAAAAATTTATCGTACAGCTCTATTAGCTACATGATTATGAAATATGCATAACCTTGATAACATGTCTAATTAATTTTAATATACACAGCATTGAAGGTGCTCAGTTACAGAATTAAACCATCATCTAATTATTCATCAACAACCGGGTGTGAAAAAAATCCAGTCTGGACAATACCAAATATTCCTTTATGTTATTTTATCATTTTTGACAGCTAAGATCGTTAGTGCATACATAGCTAGGAAGTCCATGCATTACATTCTTTTTAACCTGTCTCCTTGGGCTGACATAAGTTCAAGGTCCTCGGTCTATATTCTCCTCGGGTGAGGAAGATCCCTAACACCTTCTCCTAATTGATGTATTTTGTTTATTACGCCTTGCTGTCCTCGGCTGTGTTACATAAACCCTTCCAATATTGCCATGCATAAATAACCAGCCATATCCCAAAATAAATCGCTAACGAAGAGGTGCTGGGAAGTTTCCTTAACTGATGGGAATACCAGCCCAAGTTCTTACCAAGAGACTAAGGTCCGTGTCTCATATTCAAGTTCATCTTCGAGAACGACCCCGATCACCACGATCTTACCCTCGAGGTATGATCTTGGTGAAATGCGATGATCATACCTCAAACGGTAAGCCTAAACGGCCAATCCACGACACAGTCACGTTAGCACTATGATGCACAAAGACATTGCTGCGACATCCCACGACACCCTACGGAAGCGTTACGTTATCTTGACGACACACTACGATCATCCCTCAGTTCAGAAATAACGGTCACTTTCACTCCACGTCACCCCAAGACATCGCCACGTAGTGTGTCGTAAGTTGTCATATCTTATGTGTATCTTTGCCTGTCGTATGTATAACTTCGTGTGTCGTAGCAGGTCTTTGGGTTCCGATCTCAAAGTTATTGCTACAACACGTCAAGTCACACCTAAAGACAAACTACGACAACCTACGACAAGCTAAGACACGCTAAGATGCGCTGAGTCACATCTAAGACAAATGAGGTTACCGTCACGACATGTCACGTTCTCCTCCTTGTCTACGCCCACGCTGAAAATTTTTGAATGTTCCAAAAATTGTCATAGCACGCCAAGAACCGCGAAGGATGACCAAATTCTCCACGCCAGCGCTATGTCATCGCTAAGTCACGCCATGAAACTCATGACGATATGCGGCGACACACGAAGACATGAAGATCGTGGCGTGTCGTGGGAAAGTTTCTGACAGTGGGACAAAGGCATAATTCCAAATCTTTCTATGCCTACTCGTGTATTAATGTGGTTCTGTCTTATTTCATACTGGATTAAGGGCTGCCTGGCTGCACCATTGGTTCCTCAAATTCGTAAATCTGTGTTCTTGTCTTTGTGTACATGGTGTTCCATATAACGAGAACTGTGAATGAGCAACTGTAAGAAGGAAAGGAGTGTGAAGAGTGTATGTGACTGTGAGAGTAAAATGAGTATATGGTGTGTATGTTACCCTGTGTGAGACTGAAATAAGTGTGAGGGACAAAAAGTGTATGACTGAGTGTGAAAAAGAAATAAGAGTGTCCGACTCAGTGAAAGCGTATGTGACACAGTGAGGGTGAAATGAGTGTGGACTTAGTGAAAGTATGTGATTTAGTGTGTGTGAAATAATGTAAGGGACTAAGTGGAAGTGTATGTGACTTAATGTGAGAGTGAAATAAGTGTGAAGGACTAAGTGAGAGTGTGTGATTGAATGTAAAAATGAACTAAGTGTGAGGGACTAAGTGAAAGTGTATGTGACAGAGTGAGAGTGAAAAGAGTGTGGACTAAGTGAAAGTGTATGTGACTGAGTGAGAGACTAAGTGAGAGTGTATGTGATTGAATGAGAGAGTGAAATGAGTGTGAGGGAAATGAAAGCATATGTGACTGAGTGTGAGTGATGAGTTGGGAAGTATGTGAAAGTGTGTGTAACTGAGTGTGAAATTTAAACAAGTATGAGGAACTAAGTAAGAGTGAACCAGTATGTGGCTGAGTATACGAGTATGTGACGAGTATGTGACTGTGTAAGAACGATAGTAAAAAAAGAACGATTTGGTAAAACTGAGAGAGAGTGTGAGATCATATGAATGAGTGCTTGGCTTTAGGAAAAAAATAGGAAGACTATGATAATATGAATTAATGAAACTGAGAAAAGTGAGAGTGAATGATCATGTGAGCTGCGTGAGAAAGTTAGTGACCTAAGGTTAGTGAGAGAATATAGGGGAGGTTGAGAGATTACTGCAAATATATACAGTAATCGAAAGTGTGAGAATGACCTAAGATGTGCCGGTGTGTGTGTGTGTGTGTGTGTGTGTGTGTGTGTGTGTGTGTGTGTGTGTGTGTGTGTGTGTGTGTGTGTGTGTGTGTGTGTGTGTGTGTGTGTGTGTGTGTGTGTGTGTGTGTGTGTGTGTGTGGTGTGTGTGTGGTGTGTGTGTGTGTGTGTGTGTGTGTGTGTGTGTGTGTGTGTGTGTGTGTGTGTGTGTGTGTGTTTACGGAAAAAAGAAAATACGGAGACCGAGGGAAAGGAACCGATTTCTTGACGGTAAAAATTTCGAGGCTTTTTCCCTCTATCAAATCAGCAAAATGACGCTTAGTGAAAGTGTAGGCGTTCACTGGCTGGTGTGGTGAACGGGGAGGTGTTCACTGGCTGGTGTGGTGAACGGGGAGGTGTTCACTGGCTGGTGTGGTGAGAGGGGAGGTGTTCACTGGCTGGGGTGGTGAACAGGGAGGTGTTCACTGGCTGGTGTGGTGAACGGGGAAGTGTTTACTGGGTGGTGTGGTGAGAGAGGAGGTGATCACTGGCTGGCGTTCACTGGCTGGGAGTGCTTACATAAGGGCGGCGGGACGCGAGTCAGCACTCAGTGCTCAGCTCCCGCTCCAGGCAGAGTCCTGCTCCGGCCTCACCGGACCCCACACCTTCACTGTGAGTCATGTGGCACCGTGTTACAACCCAATTTGTTGTCATTCACTTGGCACCGTGTTACTGCATACTGTCAGTCATATGGCACCGTGATACAAAACACTTTGTCACTTATGTGGCACCATGTTATTGCACACTTTGTCAGTCATATGGCACCGTGTTACAAAACACTTTGTCACTCATGTGACACCGTGTTATTGCACACTTTGTCAGTCATATGGCATCATGTTACAAAACACTTTGTTGTCAGTCATGTGACGGCATGTCACTGAAAACTTTGTTGTGAGGTACTGTTGCCCCTTAATTACAAAGCTGTTTGAGTTGCTATTGCTGATGTGCTAATATCGTTTGTTGTGTCCACAAAGTGCAACGATTGTCTCAGAAATATCAAGTACACGTCTGGGGCATTTACCAAGTTGTATTTTACATTAAACTATTTGCAGGAACGAGCTACGTGTAATGGAAAGTAAAATAATTATATTGGGTTCGTGCAGTTTAATCGAAAGCATTCACGTATTAACGTATGCCTATTGTTTGAATCAAATTAGCCTGTGTCAGTCCAGTGCTAAAATCTGGCTTGGAGTTTTTTTTTTTTTTTTTTGATAATGAATGGAGGAAGGAAAAACAAAGGAAAAAAAAATAAGTCCATGTGCATAAAGGCATCCTCCATTCATAAAATACTTATAACAATTGGATTTAAAATCGAGAGGATTAAATGTATGTGGGAAGCAAATCCCAGGAAGTGAATTCCAGAGAGTAGTAGTTCTGGGGATAAATGAATTTTGATAAGTAGAGGTTCTGCATTGTGGGGGAGAGAGTGTGAGTTCATATGCGTTCCAAGCTTCCAGAGTATTTCGGGAAAAAACGTGAAGGGGAGTCACAGTTGAAGCCAGTAAAAATATCGATAAAATAGTGCTAAAGAAACAACAACGGAGGAAAGTCCTGCTTTATGGCAGGTTTATCGTTCAATCTAATGGTTTTATTTTGAATTCTCTCCAACTGCCTGAATGCAACCGCTCCACATCCACTCCACAATGGTGAACAGTATTCGATCTGAGAACGCACATGACTTTTGTATATTGTGGCCATCTGCTCGTCAGTGAAGAACTCACGAACTCAGTACATAAGTCCCATTTTTTAAGGAGCATTTTTAGCAAGGGATTTAACATAAGCTGTCCAGCTTAGGTTGGGGTTTAGAGTAACACCTAGGATATCAATTGTAGTGGATATGGGAATACTGACATCATTTAAAATTATGTGAGAGTCTGAGGGATTCTTTCTATTGGAGAAATTAGTGTATTTACTGTAGTTTTCTGAGCATTAAATGAGACCAGATTTTTTTGTCCCCATTGATTAATTTTAGAAAGGTCCTGGTTCAGAGATATTGCTGTGTTTATTTGAGAATTTATATCAAATTGTGTAAAGGAGGTACTAAATGTGAAAGAACTATGAAGGGTCGAGTCATCAGCATAAGAGTGTATTGGGTTGTGCGTGACAGATAGTAGGTTTTTATATGAATGAGAAAGAGGGTTGGCGCCAAAACTGATCTTTAAGGTACGCCAGCATTTATGGAATGACCCGTATTTTTCTACTATGAAGGTAAGAAGAAATTAGAAAAACCAGTGATGCAAGGCCATAGTGTGAATCTTAGACAATAAGGCCTGGTGCTATACTCTGTCAAATGCTTTACAAATATCAAGTGCTGCTGTGTGTGTTTCACCATGTTGGTCTATTGTTTTGTTAATCTCATGGGTAAGAAGGCAAAGAATATCTACAGTTGAACGTTCCTGTCAAAATCAATACTGCCGATCATTGACCAATTTATTGATTTCTAGATGCTTGACTATGTGTTTGTTAATCAGTGTCTCAAAAATTTACCGAGAACGGAAGTTATTGCAATTGGTGTCTAGTTTGATGTATCAGAAGTTGCCCTCTTTTTAGGAACAAGATGGATATTGCTTCTTTCCATGGGGCTGGAAAAATTGAGGTACGGATGCATAAGCGGAAATATTTTGCTAACACAGGAGCAAACACTGAGGAGCAATTTTGAAGTACTATTGAAGGAATTTCATCTGGACCAGTGGCTTTGTCTTCTGATAGATTCTGCAATACGGCTTGTACGTATCTGGTGTGAATCATGAAGAGAGGTATCTGAGGGGAATCAAAATCAAGTACATAAATATTATGATTTTCTGAATTTAGGGTTGAGTTTGTTGAAAAAATGTCAACAAGAAGGTTGGCTTTTCCGCGTGGGTCACTTACTAGATTTCCATTGGGGGACTGTAACGGTGGAATGGAAGAGGTGGTAGTGAATTAAGGGTTGACCAGAATATTTTGTTATCATTTGGACTGTTTAGTAGTTTGTTAGCTTGTCTATGCAGAAAGTTTGATTTAGAAAGATTGATAATAGTTTTGGCATGGTTTCTGATATTTTTATAATAGTTAAAGGCTTCTTTGGTTTTGGTCCTTGTATAAGTGTTATAGGCTATTGTTTTATGTTCTGTTACTCTAGCACAATTGTGGTCAAATCAATTAGGAGAATTACATGTTTTCCTATAACTATGATGGGGAATTAATGTTTCCATGCCGACTTTCATGAAATCCTGTATGTGGCCCAATGTGGAACTTGCATCATGGGAGAAAAAGGAGGTCCAAGGAACATCCGTGAGAAAATTTTGAAGTCCCTCCCAGTCTGCCCTGTCGTTGTGCCATTTAGTCATCACGACAGGTTCAGAGCAGGAGAGTGTGGTAGGTGTGAAACTGGTGGCTTGAATCAGACAATGATCCGAGGATCCGAGAGGGAACTTCACATCGACATTATAATTATCTGAATTGGTTGTTAGAAACAAGTCCAATAGGTGGGGATTTTGATCAGGGTTGTCTGGTACACGGGTGGATTGACTGACTAACTGGGTGAGATTAAATGAGTCTGCAAATAGCTCACAGTCAAGACCAGAGTCATCAGTTCTGGGTGAATAAGTGAGCCATTCGACATTAAGGACATCAAAATCACCCAGAATAGTAATTTCTGATGCAGTATTAATGTTAAGGACACTTAGTTGTGAAGACAAAGTCAAATAAACTCGGCTCTGAAGGGGCATTAGGGGAACGATAAACACAACAGAAATACTTAATTTAACCAAAAGAATTTAATTTGTATATGGAATAGTCAAAAAAAGGACAATTAAATTTAATAATCTCCTCCAGGGCAATTTCTGATTTAGAAAGGCAACATACGCCTCCTTTGGGTCTGAAATTTTGAATCAAGATATAACCAGGAAAATTAAATCTAGCTAAATCTGAGGTGGATCTTACTTGTGTCTCTGTCAGAAATAGCAGATCAGTGGCTTCAAACTGGATGAAATTTTGAACTGAGTTGATGTCGGAGTGAAGTCCCCTAATATTGCAAAAGAAAATTTTACTGCACTGACGAGCAGATTTAGGGCGCCGCAACACTGGAGGTGGCACAGTCACTTGATGACGACCGGGAAGGCCCTGTGCAAACAACCCAGCCCTGCCGGTGGTGGTCACCCAAGAAACCACCGCACTGATTCCCAGTATAGCAGCAGCCATGGTTCTTTTTATGGGGGGGAGAACAGGGATGTGTTGTGGAATGGGTATGATATGTAATGACAAGATCAGTTTTCTTGGAGAGAGGATAGCTGGTTTAAGGTAATGCAATATAATGTGGATGTGTGTGTTGTGTAAAGAGGGCAGCCTGATGCCCTCCGGTGTGTGAGGCAGAAAGCTGTGTAACGTGCTACCAAGGCCTAGGAGAGAAAATGGAATCCAGGCTATTCATTGAGTCTCCCGTAACCTTGGTGGTAGTACTTCCCTGGGCGGGGCTGCCTACCCCTACTACGCTAAGCCAGGAACACCGTGGAAAAAATGTGGTTCTCTAGTCTTCAGGTACGTAGACAATGACTAGTCTTTCGTTTAAAGTTAATGTAATGTTGCTGGAAAATGAAGAAATTATTATTACGAATCTGGTAAAAGGAACTTACCAGTATATATGAAAGACCAAAATTAAGGTGAAGGATTGATTGACTGATCGATTTTATTAGAAACTGGCGGCGCAACTGCCAGGGTCATATGCCGCCGGACAACAAGCTAAAACACGCAGCAAATAAATAGTGCATATTCCAGATAAAGTTAATAACTATTTCCAGAAATACTGAAGTGAAGGAAGAATATTTTATCTTTGTATGTGAAAAACAGATGGATATGAAGAATTTTCCAATTTCCATTGTCGTCAGACTAACTAGTAAACATATGCAGTTTAAATGATATTTATGACTAAAAACTAACCACAATGAAAGAACTTGAACATATCAATACATTCTAAACGTTTAAGAATATCAGTGAGGTCTAATATGGTAACCTGGGTAATGGAAATAAGTGTGCAGCTAAATATTATCACAATCATTTGTATTTTGTAACGAGAGATCGGGCTAATGTATGGTCCGGCCTCCACTATAGGTGGAGGAAATCTTCAAACGAACGGTGTAACGAGAGATGTATCAGTGTATTCTGGTTTCAATAGAAAACGCAAAGTGGTACATCACTGACTACTTACGTATCTGAAATGACAGCTGTATGATTGTGTTCTGGAGAGGAAGCCTTCATCTGGTGGCACCGAAGTAGCTGGATGGTGGAGTTACCTATTTATACAGATATCCTTCAGCTCCCTCCCTATCCCCAAAAGAGGATGGTAGGCTGCAGGAAGAGGGTAACTACAGCCTGCAGTCCACTGGGTTCATGTGCAGATAAGCCTGGGGTTGCAGTTACTATACTGTCTCCGATACCAACGTACATTTTTTTTTTTTAATAAAAGAACAGAGGAAGGAAAAATCTAATGAAAAAAAATATCCATACATCAGATTACTGGTGTCCTCTGTTCATAAAATGTCTGTAACAGTTAAACTTGAACAGCTGTAGGTTGAGGTCTGGAGGGAAACAATTCTGGGGAAGCGAGTTCCAAAGAGATGCAGTACGGGGAATGAAAGAATTCTGATAGGCAGAAGTTCTGCAATATAGCTGAATGACATTCCTGTCATGAGCGCTACCAGATGCCCGTGTAGCAAGAGGGAAGGCATGGAGAGGTGGCATCATGGACCCCACTTCGTCTGAGCATTTACCATAAAAATATCTGTAAAATAATGCATGGAAGGCAACATTCCTTCTTACTTGTAGGGGAGGTAGTTTATTTGTAATGGCAGGGTTGTTAATAATTCTAACAGCTTTGTTCTGAATTTTGTCTAATTGTTTTAATGCAACCTCTCCACATCCATTCTACAAGGGTGAGCAGTATTCAAGCTGACAGCGCACATGACTCTTATAAATTACAGCTAACTGCTCGTCAGTGAAGAAATTTCGGACTCTGTACATAAGTCCTAGTTTCTTTGAGGCGGTTTTAGCAAGTGATCTAACATGACAGGTGCAGCTGAGGGCATTGGTAAGTGAGACGCCGAGAATTTCAATACTTTTGGAGATGGGAATATTAGTAGTACTGAAGGTAATATACGAATCTGGCAATATCTGTCCATTAGTAAATATTACATATTTAGTTTTACTAGCATTAAATGAGACAAGGTTGTTTTGTCCCCATTCACTGATCGTAGATAGGTCTTGATTTATGGAGATGGCTGTGCTGAGTTGAGAGGTAGAGATATTAGACTGTAAATGTGTGGTTGAGTGTGAATGAACTATATATTGTTGAGTCATCTGCATATGAGTGGATGGGATTGTAGGTGACAGATAAGAGATCATTAATATGAACCAGGAACAGGGTTGGTATATTATAGACGATTTGCACATCGTAATGAGAGTTGTATGAATGTATTCGTGTTCTATATAACATAATCATAATGGTATATCATATATTGTTGAGTGACAGAAGACCGAGAGTTAGGCGGGAGAAAAAATGATAGAGTACACAAGGAAGGGTGATTGCCTTTAACATGGAATGATTATAGGGATATAAATAATTTTGTCTTTACGTTCCTTTTCAGGCCTTTCAGGTTAGTTCTTTTACGTGAATTCTAGTAATGGTCATTGAAGTTCTAACCCCAAGGGAACCCATCACAGCAAATGATTAGGAAGAGCGGATTTGAGCTGGGAAGTTGTTGGATGGCAGAAACAGTGGGGAAAATGAAACTTGTGAATATGGGTAGCCTACTTTCTGTATGAGTACTGTAGTATGGTAGCCAAGGCAGTAATTTTAAAAATATTTGCCGTATCACAATAGTCATGGGTGGATTGGGCTGAGAAGAGTTGGTGCTATGAACTGAAATAATGATGAGAGCCATTCATATCCCTGCAGATTGTGTACATCGAGACATGTCTCCCCCCCTCTAGACCTGCCATATTGGTGTAATTGGTGAGATATGTTTATTCAGGTAACTCAGGATTAGATAGAATGGGCAAAGACAAATCGATGGGAAGCGTCGAGTCGTTGGTGGATGCTGGGTCACATTGGGGTAAGAATGCCCTGTGAATAAAATCATTTTGGTTTTACTGTTTGTCTCCCTAGTTAGTTGTTTTCCGGGAAGGGGCATTAACTCTCCTCCATCCCACTTGTTGACATGTAGGGAACATGTATTGGTTAGCTACGAGTATAAGGTTACCACATAGTGTATTAAATGGCTTCCTGGCATACAGGAAACCATTTGGCTTGTCATTCAATGTGGAGTCACCCAGTAGAGTACCACTACACAGAGTGAGTGGATGTTGGGCGCCCCCACCGAAAGGGTTCAGCAGGGATGAATGGTTGCAGGTTCTTTGAAAGCAGTAATAAAATATAGGGAAGTGGGCATGAAAGTAAAAAAAAGTCACTGCATGATGGAATTATATCAACTCTGACGTATGGAAGTGAAGCTTGGACCTTGTTGGAAGGACACAAATCGAGAGTGAGAGCAATGGAAAGAGTTATGTGAGAAGAGCATGTGAAGTTAAAGTGAGAGACCGACTGACAAATGAGGAAGTGAAGATGCGTTGTAGTGAGAATGTGGATGTAAGAGAATGCGTTTAGAAATATACATTGAGGCGGTTTCGCCATGTGAAGAGGATGGAGTATCAAAGACTAACGAGGAGAATGTATGTGAGTGAAGTGGAGAGGGGGAAGAGGGAGGGGGGAACCGAGGATGAGGTGAAGGGATGGAGTGGAGAGGTATATGAGACGGGTGTGTGAGCTAGGGGGAGGGAGGCGATATGGCAAGGGACAGGGCGACATGGAGGCGATTTGTTTGTGGCTACCCCCAACGGGATAAACGCGCCTGGCTATGGTTAGATAGACAAGTAGATTTCCTGTTAGCTATAAATATCACACAAAACGAATTATAATATAAAACTATGTATGTCTCTATCTTTATGTATATCTATCTGCCTAACTGTCTGTCTATATATTGTAATACATAAGTTTTTTTTTTTTTTAATGCGAGGAAGAAGGAACCAAAGGCCATGAGCCCGCAGTAACAGTTCCCTCCAAGAGAAAAACAAAATACAATAGAGAGCCAAATTCAAGATCCGATAATTTTGAGATGCCTGGACACACTGCGCTTGAAAGACTGGAGGTCATAGGCAGCAGGAAATACAGACAGAGAGAGACAGTTCCAGAGCTGACCTGTTGCATAAATGAAAGACTGGGAGTAACGGTTAACTCTTGCATTAGAGAGTTGGACAGAAAAGGGATGAGAGTTTGCTGCCAGACGGGTGCTACGCGCCCGTTGTAGAGGTGGAGGAATGCAAGCAGACAGTTCAGAGGAGCAATGACCATTAAGGTAGCGATAGAAAAGAGATAAAGATGCAACAGTGCAGCGAAGAGACAAAGGTTGAAGGGAGCTAGTAAGAGGAGGAGAGTTAATGAGACGAAAAGCCTTTGACTCCACCCTATTGAGAAGAGCTGTATGTGGGAAGCCTTCCCACACATGAGAGTTGTACTCCACACAGGGGCGGATAAAATCCCTGTATAGAGTCAACAATTGTGCAGGGGTAAAGAAAGAGCGGAGTCGGCTTAGCACACCCAATCTCTTGGAAGCAGATTTTACAAGAGATGTAATATGATCTTTCCAAGATAAGTCCCTAGTAAATGAAACCCCAAGCATGTTCAAGGATGATGCAGGATTAAGCTGAATATTATTAAACATTAGTGGGTATACCTGTGGAAGAATTTGTCGGGTTGATAGGTGTAGGAACAGAGTCTTAGTTGCATTAAACACAACCATATTATTTTTACCCCAGTCAGAGATACGAGCCAAGTCAGACATTAGGTGTGCCATAGCCTCATCCCTTGTTTGTTGAAGTAACTATTGAGAAGGGCGTTGCAGGAACCGAATGGAAAGGTGAAGGGTGGAGTCATCAGCGTATGAGTGGATAGGGTTAGATGTACAGCTTAGAAGATCATTGATGAATAAAAGGAAGAGAGTTGGTGACAGGACAGAGCCCTGAGGAACACCACTGTTGATAGATCTAGGAAAAGAACGATGGCCGTCTACAACAACGGCCATAGAACGACCAGAAAGGAAGCTAGCAATGAAGGCACAGATAGAAGGATAGAAACCGTAGGATGGCAGTTTGGAAATTAAAGATTTATGCCAGACTCGATCGAAAGCCTTTGAGATGTCAAATGCAATGGCAAAGCTTTCGCCAAAGTCCCGAAAGGAGGATGACCAGGAGTCTGAAAGGTAGGTGAGAAGATCGCCAGTGGAGCGTCCCTGACGGAATCCGTACTGACGATCGGAAAGAAGGTTGTGATAGGAAAGATGCCTTAAAATTTTTCTATTGAGAATTGACTCGAAAACTTTTGAAATACAGGACGTTAAAGGAATTGGACGATAGTTGGAGGGTTGGGAGTGGTCACCCTTCTTTGGGACTGGCTGAATGAGAGCAAACTTCCAGCAAGAAGGAAAGGTACAAGTTGACAGACAAAGGCGAAAGAGTTTCCCTAGGCAGGGTGTAAGCATAGAAGCACAGTTCTTGAGAACAACAGGAGGGACCCCATCAGGCCCATATGCCTTGTTAGTACTGAGGCCAGTGATGGCAGAAAATACATCAATTGAAGAAATTTTAATGTCAGCCATGAGGAAGTCAGAGGGGGGAAGTGATGGAGGAACAGCACCGGAATCATCTAAGGTGGAATTGGAGGAGAAAGTCTGTGCGAAGAGATCTGCTTTATCAGTACAAGAAATAGCTACAGAACCATCAGAGTAGAAAATAGGAGGGATGGATGATGAGGTAAAGTTGTTAGAAAGATTTTTGGCAAGGTGCCAGAAGGAGCGTGAAGAATTCGAGTTCGAGAGTTGAGAGCATTTAGTATGGATGAAATTATTTTTAGTAGAGCGAAGAACAGATTTAGCACGATTCCGGGCAGAAACGTAAAGATGATGTGATTCAGGGGTGGGTTGGCTCTGGTACCTTTTGTAGGCCCTCTCCTTGTTGCGGACAGCATTAGACAAGCGTGATTAAACCAAGGCTTTCTTGCCTTAGTCAAAGGATATGAGAAAGGAATGTATGCGTCCATGCCCGAGAGAATAACCTCTGTAATGCGCAAGGCACACTCAGATGGCTCACGGCCATGGAAGCAATAATCATTCCAGGGAAAATCAAAGAAGTACTGCCTGAGGGCCTCCCAGTCCGCGGCTCCAAAATGCCACAGACGGCTTTTCCGTGGAGGGTTCACAGGCCGTACCGGAGTGATATGACAGGTTAAGGT
The DNA here is from genome assembly GCF_032717465.1 of Coenobita brevimanus. Lineage (NCBI taxonomy): Eukaryota > Metazoa > Arthropoda > Malacostraca > Decapoda > Coenobitidae > Coenobita > Coenobita brevimanus. The sequence goes on along the minus strand of NC_136999.1, from coordinate 40,257,240 downwards.
AATAAGGTTGTGATCGGAGGAGCCCAACGGAGAGAAAAGATTAACAGAGTAAGCAGAAGGATTAGATGTGAGGAAGAGGTCAAGTATGTTGGAGCTCTCTCCAAGGCGGTCAGGGATACGGGTAGGGTGCTGTACAAGCTGCTCTAAGTCATTAAGGATAGAAAAGATGTAGGCTTGTTCACCAGGTGGATCCGTGAAAGGAGAGGAGAGCCAAAGGTGGTGGTGAACATTGAAATCTCCTAGAATGGAGATTTCAGAGAAAGGAGAAATGGATAGAATGTGTTCCATCGTAGAAGTAAGATAGTCGAAGAATTTTTGATAGTCAGTAGAATTAGGGGATAATTAAGCAGCACAGATATATTTAGTCAAAGAATGACAGGAAAGCCGAAGCCAGAGTGTAGAGAATTCAGAAGAATCGAGTTCAGGAACACGAGAGCAAGATAAGTCGTTGCATATATATACACAACAGCCACCTTTGGCTTTGAAATGAGTATAGAGAAAGTAGGAGGATACAGAAAAGAGTTTGCTAGCTGAGTCTCCGTTAGAAAAAGAAGGTGAGGTTTAGAGGGGGAGAGGTGGTGCTCAACAGAGTGAAAGTTAGAGAAAAGGCAGCGAATGTTGTAGAAATGAAGCAGAAGAGAGTCGGACAGTGGTTCCAGGAACCTCGAGTCATCACCGGGAGAGGGGCTGATGGTGGGAGCATTCTTGGTCTCCCCCCCGGGGACTCCGAGGCTTGGTAAAGAGACGGCATTTTAGTTGAATTTTGAATAGGAAGTGTAGTGTGTACTGTGCATGTACAGTAGTTTGGTGTAGATAGTTAGAGAAATTTGAACTGGAGAGCATGCTGACCTACTCTCTGTGTAACTGAGACACTGAAAAAGTTCAGCAAAGGGGGATGGTCAGGAACTAGTCCTGAGGGCTGATGAAAAGGGAGCTCCAGCACTCCCTGTCATCAGCTTTCCATCCACCTCGGGAGTACTGCCCTGCTCGACTGATATAATATACATATATTTTACTAAACGTTACGTATAATGTAAACAATTTTAAGTTATATATATATATATATATATATATATATATATATATATATATATATATACATATATACATATATATATTTATATATATATATATATATATATATATATACACATACATATATATACATACATATATATACATACATATATATATATGTATATATATGTATATATATATATATATATATATATATATGTAATTTATTACACACTATATAATATACCGTGTATATAACATATAACACAATACATGTATTATATATGAAATATATTATGTATAAAAGTAAATGTATAATAATAGAGGTCTCCAGGCCCCCTTTGGCTCCGCCAAAACCATAAACAGGATAATAACAGCCTCCACAGACAAAAACGTTACTTGCCTGAGTAGTTTCTGTCCAGCTTCGCCGTGACATTGATCACTGCAGTTTGCAGTATGAAATTTCCGTTTATCTGCATCTATGGGACTGCCATTGTTGTAAAAACCCAGCTAGATGGCAAACTGGGATGATCTCTAGATTTTTTTTTCTGCCTAAAAACTCCTCAAAAGATCTTTAACATTAAATTTTGGAGTTCGTTGCAATCACTGACTGTTTTTGCGTGACGCTGCATACAGCGTTCGTCAGATGCAATTTTTGAACTTAAACGATGTGCTATTTAAATATTTTACAACGCATGTGGTAAGGAGAGGAGGATTCCGACTGATAAGTGATTTACGAGACAGTCGACTTTCACTTGTCTGTCTGATAGTAACCATTCTACATTAATTTTGTTGTTTCCCTTTCTCACGTACTCATTACCAACAGTAACCGAAGGAATAGAATTAGATTGATGCTGAGAAAAATAGTTTATAATTGTGCTCTAGTGACCACAGAACCATTCACAGAGCTAGGATGTTCCCCCGGTCCACCAGCTTCAGTGAGCGCGTGAACTTCGTGTGGCTGTGGGTGGGCGGCATGTCGACCCGCGAGATAGCCCGGGAGACGGGCATCAGTGTCCCCACCGTCTGCAGGTGGATTAAGCGCTGGAGACAAGAGGGCCACGTCCTGAACAGACCACGAGGAGGAAGACTAAACAAAAGGAAACATAACATTCATCATTGCTGTCGATGTAAAGCACTGAGCACGTTAGACTGTAATATTGCTACATCCAAAGAAACTGGGAGACACATAGGACAAACTAACGTTAAGCAAAACTGAGACAGTGACTCCTTTTATGATATATCACGCGACCTGGATTTTTACATTATTCCCTTAGTTATTACAGACACTACACAGTCCTCCCATGAAAATTTTGAAGTCCAGTACTGTTATGGATTGATTAACGATGAAGTAAGAACATAAAATATTGATAATGGATACAACTGTACAGGATACCGATATTGAACTTTAATACATTTCTTTCTATGATAGCAGTTCAGGTGAATGTTATGGCATATCGCATTGAGAGGGATGGAAAATATTCAATTATGCCAAATCTTTCAGGGCATAGGATGATCATCTACCGCTAAGCTTTTCACTCGAAACGTGTATCCTTTATTTCACACTAAACGCATATCCTTTATTTCACACTTGCCCTCAGGCGAATTTATTTGCTAAAAAGTGACTTTTCTGAAATGGCTTGGTTACAAACAGCCCTCAGTAATTAATTCAGACTAGCCTTCTAAAGATACGTGTATGTCACATACTAGATCATCCTTGTGTAGGGGTAAAATTTGGTGTCCATAGCAATAAAAGCTTTAAGGTTTTGCTGGATCTCAATCTTCCCCTAGAAAAGGACAAGGACCCGTAGCAGTCAGATTTACATCCAGGCCCCTATTTATATTGCTATGTTAAAAAGGAAACAGGGAAAAACTCAACTCGGGTTCTTCTAGTTGCGAGATGAATGTACAACAGTTATTCTCCCAGGAAATGAAATCAAGTTCTAGATGTTGTGTTCCTTGACAAAAAGGAACATGTACTCTATGAAGGGATGGATGGCAAATACGCCAAAGTGCAAAGTACTGGCTCAGCTGTCACTTTCAAGGTGCAACTAGGCACACATTATTTACTTCATTTACATACGGTTGGAAGGAATATTATAATGTGCATCAGAAAGAACGTTGGCTTCCCATACCTCCACTGCACCCGCCCTGACTCCACCACAAATCTGACACTGCCTGAAATTGTCGGTAGTTAGTTAATGCCTTCTGTTGTCCTTCTCCTAACAGCACCTGCAACAACTGCTATGCTGTTTTTACTCTAACCTGGGCCAGGTTTTGGTCCTGTTGCAGTTTATTTCTCATAGGTCAGTAGCAAAAAAGATAGTATTACCTCTCGACAGCCTTCCCACAGCACCTCTTCATGATTAGCATCATTCTAGTGTTAATCTATTGTCTTAACTCACTATCGAAGGTTGACAGACGGCAATTTTAGGCCAGGAAAAATTCTATCTATCTATCTATAGCCCGACGCCCTCATCTCGCAAAGGGTGACCGCAGACAAAACGCCTCCAAGTCGCATTGTCACCCACCATTTGACTACCCTCCCCCCAACTCACTCACCCCTCCCTCAAACACCTCTCAGCTCCATCCCTCCATCTCATTGAAAAGGGTATATTGTAGGTATGCGTACCTTAACAAACATTTCCTGCTGCAGTTGTACCGTGGGCAACCCCGTGCTGGTGGTGGTGTAGTGGTGATGGCAGGTGCTGTGGGAAGACTGTGGTTTGGCCTGCTTGTGTCCTGCCTCACGGTCCACGCCCACCTGCCCCGATGCTGTGGTATGATATTTGTTTGAATTAGTTATACTTAGTACATTCCAAAATTCGATATTATATGATATAGGCACTTTCGTAACTTGTCTTAAGTTCCCGGTGCCTTGAAGTACTGAAATAAAAGAATTATACCCACATCAAGAGGGTCTAACACAGGCTGAAACAGTTGTATCTCCCCACTAATAGTTTTTCCAAATTTGGGTATAATATTCTTTTCTCATAAATTTCTGTCACCGTGAAGTAAGAAATGAATATATTTGTTAGATAACATCGTCTAGTACAGGAGACTAAACGAGAAATGGAGTTAGGGAGCTATAAATTTCTGTGCCAAAGTTAATGGAGAATATGAGCCATTTGGTAAGCATATAAGCTTAAATATAAATTGCAAATGATAATTAGCAACGTGCTAAAGGAGATTTTTAATTAAAATGTCAAAATAGGGATTTTGGATCACTTTGCCACAGTGTTAAAATATAAGCAGATTTTCATATATTTTCAAATAGTACTTCATTATTACTGACAATGATATGTGTTGTGTTGACGTTTTCTTTTGTTGTCACTTTAATCATCATGCTAAGCCACTTTCCCATAAAATACATGCGATGAGAGTGATCCACAAACAGGAGCAATATAAGTGAAAAGCTATAAAATTCTCAGAGTTCCCGAAAAATGGACCACACGTCCAAACACTAATCATTCAAGTCTCCAAGTTACTGACATCACCTTACAGACTAAATGATTAACACAATACAATATTAACATTAACTGTACGTATGGGATAAAGATCAGATGAACTATGAGAGATACCATTTTATTTTGTTTCCGAATTTATGTTTGTTCCAGACCTGACCCAGTCAGCGGCAGAGTTTCATGCTGCACTGGACGTCATGTTGGCCACACAGTCATGCAGGCACTCCTCCGTGTTTGTGGTGACAGATGGCTCGTACTGGACCTCCCTCGTGTCCAGGGTAAGTTTAATTACGCTCCACGTGTTACTTCATTACTTATCGATCTAAAGCAGACGGCAATAATTTTTTGTATGCTAGAAGATGACAAGCTAAAGATGAAATTTTGATGCACCACGGGATATAGGCATTAGGTGTTGAATGGTTGCTCACTACTTAGCCTTACGCACTTTCACCAAGCTCTCATGTCCCTGTTCACCTGGCACAGAGTAGGTACAGTACTATTGCCAACTAAAGTTCTGTATCTACTGTTTTTCTGTCTACAGTCTTTGAAAATTTGTGTCTTGAATCCGAAGCATATGACACAGATGACACTGATCTATGGCTAAATAATCAGTGTCAGTTGCTGTAGAATTACCAGACTGATGTTCATGGCCCTTGGAGACTGAAGTACTGTAGGAAAGCCGACAGAACTATTGCTGCCAAATGTACGAGTATGTGGACGTAAATAGACTGAGCGAATCAAAACAAGAGGGAAGAAACTACCGACTCCTGATACACGCAAACATAAGACACTAACTCCTTCACATGCACCCTGCCATTTCCCTACACACCCCTTCCCAGCCCAACTTAAGTCATCGTGGGATGTTTTCTTGGCTGTAAGCCTCCTAAATGTGCAAGTCTAATCCTACAGTGAACCATAAAGAACTGGTCATTGTAATTTTAATTTATCATCATATGTAATAGAAAATTATTTCATAAAGAGAGAGATTAATTGTGGAATGCACTGCTCTGTTTTTTATAGTCTGTTCTGTAGTTGTCATTGTTGGTGTTATTGTTGCTGCTGGTGCTGGTGTTGTAACTCCAGGCTTATCTGGACGGGAATCCAGGACAGAAGGATAGTGGCCACTACAACCGGTCACTCCCAGAGATCTTTTGTGGGAGGTTATGCTGAACGAGTAAATGGGTTGCTACGGTGTGGTGGATGTGGTGAATTTATTGTGGTGTGAAGGGCCGTAATACAGTGTAGGCATAATGGATTGCGAGTTGTGTTTTAGTTTGGTATTGTGGCATATGTTTGCAGCAAATTTAAAGCAGAGAAGAAACCGTACGACTGCAAATGGCATAGCGTATGATGAACGGTAAATACAATGGAACTGTATGACAAGTGTCACGGTCCAGATTGTGGCGAGAGCCGGAAAGTATCTCTAAAGGAAAAGTACCTTGGTAACTGTCATTGCAGAGGAACTGAAAATCGGACCTCGTATGAAATTATGACAGCTGTTTTGTTGATTAACAAAGTAAACAAAAGACTTCTGCTTTATATTACTCATACAATGTAAATATACAAGCGCCAAGATATTACTGGATATTTGTTCGATAGTATAATCAACCTTGCAACAATCAATTTGTGAAACAAGTCAACTGATTTCCCTTATATGATTATATGTTTCCTACTAACCAAACATAATAAACAAATGGCACGAGGAGAGGCCTATCCTTGACATCCAATCATTACATGTGAACACAGATGTATTATACTATACTGTATTGAATTACTGCACATAGTATCTTGTGATTATGCTTTACCACGTACTGTATATCAGAGAGCCAAACAAGCAACATGTAAGAAGTACATGACCAAAAAAATATTGCCATCTCAAATTTTCTGCACTCATCATAAATGAAATTCAAGAAAACCTGATCTGTTGGGCCCCATGACAATGTTCTTGCAGAAAGGTCGCTTCTGACGTCGCGAAGCATCGACGTTCCAAGTAATGTTGTCATTGTGGAGTCCCAGACTTCCAACTTGACCACGTCCTTTCTGGCTGCCGTGTTTCAACCGCAACAATGCCAACTGTTTTTCAAGTAGACCCTCGGTCATCCAACATCCAGCATGACCCTCTCTCAAGCAGGAATCCCGTGAAGACCTCACATAACACAGATGTCACTTGTGATGAATTATCTGCTGCAAAACGATGTTAACTCGATCAGAAATAAAGAGAAAGTGATTCCCTGGGCCTACATACCATAGCACGATTGCTTGCGTTCGCAAAAATAAAGAGTGGCTGCTTTGCCTGCCAATGGAAAAGGCATTGGAAACTAGTGCGGCAGCTAAACCTTGTGTACCATCTCTTGACCTGCAGAAATGTCATTAAATTTGACTTTTCTTGACAATATACCCCCCACTCAAAATTGCATTTCTGATTTTATTGTTTCTCTTCCAGATCACACACACACATGAAAGAAAAGGGGATGAATTTGCCTCTATGTCCTAACAAAAATTGCATGCATGTGAGACTTTTAGCAAAAATTTATTGCTCAGGGCATCTACTCAAAAAATCAGCTCCAAAATTGTCCGAGCCTTTGATCACCTCTACATGAAAATTGTACGACTGCAATGCCAGTGCCCAGCGCATCACTTGTGGATTTTTCATCCTAGCCTGAGATAGATATGCTAGTGGGAAATGGTCTGTTTGAAGTGTGAACCTTCTCCCATGTAAGATGTATGCGAACTTCTTGACAGCGCAAGACACTCACATTCAACTCTAGGGTACAGGCGTTCACGACTGTGCAATTTACGACTAACTAAGCAGATAGGGAAAAGGGTTCCCTCATGCACCTGCATCAGCACAGCACCGATGTCGACATCGGACACATCCAGTCGTAACACGAACTCCTTGCTCGTGTCAGGCACCCTAAGTATCGGAAAATTACTTAGTCTATTCCAAAGAGTCTGGAAAGCATGTACATGAACATCATTCCACACGACCTTCACTGGTGCATCCTCCTTCATCAGGTCAGTCACTGGAGCTGCAATGGTAGACCTGTTAGGCATGAATTTATGATAATAACCTTCCAACCCTAAGAATGATCATACTTCCTTCTTCGTTGTCAGTCGCAATGCTGACATCACATGGTTGATCTTCTCTGGTGTAGGTTTGACTTCACCTTTCCCAACGATGTGGCCAAGAAACTCAACCGAACTGCATGTGATGTGACACTTGGTTGGCCTAGCTGTCAGATGGCTTCACGTAACCTGGTGAGTACACGACGAACGTCGTCGACATGTTCATCCCATGACGAACTATAGATGAGAATGTCATCTATATAGTGTACAGCGTGGGGAAGTCCATGTAGCAAGCTTCTCATCATTCTCGTAAAGATAGCTGGGGCATTAACCAGGCTGAATGGAAGAACTCTAAATTGGTATTGGCCATCCGGGGTCACGAATGCAGTCTTCCCTCTGTCTTCTTCGACAACCGATATCAGGCAATACCCCTTTGAAAGATAAACTTTAGTGAAAAATTTTGCTTCTCCAACTTCAGCGATGGTTCCTCCATATTTGGTATGGGCTCATTGTCGATCACGGTTATAGCGTTGATCTTCCGATTGTCTACACAGAATCGGTTTTTACTCTCTCTTTTCTTCACAATGACAACTGGTGATGCATAGGGTGAGGTCGACTTCTCAACGATTCCCATCTTCATCATCGTTTCCACTTCATTCCCGATCGTCTCTCATAGTGACTGGGGCACAGGATAAGGAGGAGAACAGACGTACTCATTGGATGTCAGCTCGATGGTGTGGGAAATGATGTCCGTCCTGCCTGGAACATCAGTGAGCACATCTCCAAACTCTGTCATGAGTGTCTTAATTTGCACCCACTTATCGTCATCCAAATCATCTCCGTACTTGAGATCATTGACATCCTCAGTCTGCTCTATCGACGGAAATGTGATTCCTGCCGACCCATCATCCAATTCGTCTTCGACCACGACCTGAATTGCACTACCTTGTACCCATGTAAGAGTTGACATTGGTTCCATCGTCACTTGTCCTCTCGATGTATCTCTTTAGGAGATTTGCATGGTACGTCTTCTCATGTCCATCCACCATCAACTTGTAGTCGTTACGGATGACTCTTCTCACCACATCATAAGATCCTCTCCACTGCATGATCAACTTGTTGGTGCTAGTGGGTAGTAGCAGAAGAACTCGATCCCCGCATTCAGATCTCCTCTTCTTTGCTCTGACATCAAAGTGTCGCTTGTACTTCATTGAGGCCTTTGTCAGCTCCTTCCTCGCCATCTCACATGTTGAAGTCAGTCGTTCCTGTAAGTCAATAACATACTGGTAAGTGGTTTTGATTTCGTTTTCAGGGACATTACCAGACCACAGTTCCTTCAGTATGGTCATCGTCCCTCGAACAGTCCTACCATACATTACCTCAAAGCGGGAATACCCTAAACTCTTGTGGGGTACTTCTCGGTATGAGAAAAGCAATACTGGTAAGTACCTGTCCCAATCTTGAGGATCCTCTTGGCACATCCTACGAAGCATTTGCTTCAATGTTCCATTGAAACGTTCACATGCCCCATTTGCCATGGGGTGGTATGGTGTGGTATGAAACTGGCTAACTCCAAGTGAACGAGCAGCTTCCTTCATAATTCCCGACACAAACTGTGTTCCTTTATCTCATCTCATTAGGTACTCCCAAATATGAAAATACTTCATCCATAGCCTCTGCTAACTGCTTCAATGCGTGGCAGGGCAACTGCCTCGGGGTATCATGTTGCTAGATCTACGATAGTGAGAATATATCGATTTCCTCGGTTGGAAACAGGCTGTACTGGTCCTATCAAATCTACAGCAACTCATTTAGAACAAGTGTCTATCAATGGGGTTATAACAAACTGTACATTACCAATCTTCCCTTGTGGCATGGTATGCTGACATCGCATGAGGTGCAGTATCTTCTGATGTCATCTTGAAGTCCTGGCCAAAAGAACTGTGTTAGGATCCTATTAGTTGTCTTCCTGGTCTTGAGATGTCCTGCAAGGGCGGAATTATGAGCTAGGTGGAGGACTTGGGTCTGGAATGGCTTCCGTACCATGAACTGGTTGATCGTCTTCCCGTGGTTAATCGCAGGTGACCTGCATTCACGAAAAAGAATACCATTCTTGAAATAAAATAGTATTTCATTTCCCTTCCCTACAATTTTCGAATTACCTGTTGCTGCAATCTCCCTCAGTTTCTCTAAAGACTAGTCAGCTTGTTGGGCAGCGATGATCTCTTCTAGAGTGGCTCCTGTCTCTGGCTGATCTGCTGATCCTAATTGTCTCAGAAGTCGATCTTTACGCCTTTTCATTCTTCTCTTTTCAACACTTGCTCCATGCTGACCAGGTTCCATTGCAGGCATTCCACTTGGTTCCCTCTCCATGCTGGTGACTGTCTCATCATTGGCTTGAAGTGTCTGCTGCTCTCCAGCTGCGGATGTAGAGGGTCCCCTCAGTCCTACAGTTTCTCCGTCGATGTCATCCGGACGATCAGCCTGAAGAGGAACGTCCTCCTCCTTGGTGACAGTCTTGTCCACCACGTCCGATGCATCCATTCTGCTGCGTGGCACATCTCCAGGCTCTCTTTCACCTCTTACATTACCAATGATTAAGTCATACAGAGGGTTATCCATACATAATGCTTTCACTTCACCAGTGAAAGAGGGAGTACACACTTGTATCTCTGCTATGGGAACTACTCTAATAGTCCCGTCAATAAGAAAACATGTTTGGTGTTCTCCAGTGAGTTGTGCCTGCTGCACCAATGCAGTCTGAACTACGACACTACTACAACCAGTGTGTCTTAGTGCTACAATTTTCTTGCCATTCAGCACTCCATTGCATACGGGCATGTGTGTACCCATTGTGCACCCTGCATAAAGCATAGGAATCTCATGATCACAATCACGTTTCGCCATCGCCACATCGGGATCTACAGTGTACTTTACGGCTGATTCAGCATCTTCCGGGCATACTCCTACTATGCACGCCTTCATAGGCGTCTCTTGCCATTCATTACCTTTGTATGCGGCCTTAGAATGACCCCTCTTGTGCTCAGGACATTGCCAAACAAAATGTCCAGACTTGTGGCAAGCATAACATAGACGTTTGTCGCGTGTCGACCCAGGGCTTTTCTCACTACCTTGGTCCTTAGCAAAAGAACCATGTGCAATACGATATTGCTCCACTATCGTAACCAACTCTTGAACATCTGCAGGATTTCTCTCACGCAGAAAAGTGGACTGAGCATGATCAGAAGATTCACATAGGGTATGTGTTTGCGTACAAGCATATCTAGCAGTGTGTCAAAGGTCTTAGCCTTACCACTCAAACTGATGCTACGCGTAACATAACCAGTCAGCCGTGCTGTGAACTGGTGACACGATTCATCACATCACTTCTGTGCTTCACGAAGTTGCTTCCAATTGCCTTCACTCGTAACAGCAAAATGCCGTAAAAGCAAGCGTTTCAGAAGAACATAATCGCTTGCATCTTGTGCAGTCATTGATGCATAAACATCGAGGGCGGTGCTGGTAAGCAAATTCCCTAAAGCAGCAGCCCAGCCTTCTTCATGCCATTGACTGAGAGTGGCATGCTGCTCCAAACACTCAATGTACGCATCGAACTCGTCAGTGTCAATGCGGAATGCTGGCATGCAAGGAACTGCACTGTGAAACCCTCCAATAAGAATCCCGCTATTGCACTTACACTCGCTTATTTTCAAATCAAGCATCTTTTGCTTAGTAATCTCTTCCAGTTTCATTTTGCTCATCTTCCCTCTTGAGTTTGTGCTCCTCCCTAGCTAACTGTTCCTCGGTATGCATGGCTTCTACACTCTGTCTCTTTCTGCAACAGCAAAGTAAAGAAACTGTTTCTCGTCTAGACCACATTCTTTACCAAGTTTAATGTACACCTCTAAATCCATTGTCTTATCCAGTCTTCAGGTTCTGCTCGACAGAAAACCAAAATTCTTCTCCTCTGCTCTTGGACAGGCCCCCACATGTAACGGCCCAGATTGTGGTGATAGCCGGAAATTATCTCTAAAGGAAAAGTACCTTGGTAACTGTCACTGCAGAGGAACTGAAAATCAGACAACATATGAAATTATAACAGCTTTCTTGTTCATTAACAAAGTAAACAAAAAGCTTCTGCTTTATATTACTATTAAAGTGTAAATATACAAGCACCAAGATATTACTGGATATTTATTGGATACTATAATCAATCTTGCAACAATCAATTTGTGAAACAATTCTACTGATTTCCTTTATATGATTATATGGTTCCAACTAACCAGATATAATAAACAAACGGCATGAAGAAAGGCCTATCCCTGACATCCAATAATTTCATGTGAACACAGATGTATTATACTATACTGTATTGAATTACTACACATAGTATGTTGTGATTATGCTTTACCACATACTGTATATAAGACAGCCAAACAAGCAACATGTAAGAAATACATGGCCAAAAAATATTGCCATCTCAAATTTTCTGCACTCATCATAAAGGAAATTCAAGAAAACCTGATCTGTTGGGCCCCATGACAATGTTCTTGCAGAAAGGTAGCTTCTGACGTCGCGAAGCATCGACGTTCCAAGTAATGTTGTCATTGCGGAGTCCCAGACTTCCGACTTGACCATGCCCTTTCTGGCTGCCGTGTTTCAACCGCAACAATGCCAACCATTCTTCAAGCAGACCCTCGGTCATCCAACATCCAGCGTGACCCTCTCTCAAGCAGGAGTCCCATGCAGACGTCACATAACAGATGTCACTTGTGATGAATTCTCTGCTGCAAAACGATGTTAACTCGATCAGAAATAAACGGAAAGTGATTCCCTGGGCCTGCATGCCATAGCATGATCGCTTGCATTCGCAGAAAAAAAGAGTGGCTGCTTTGCCTACCATTGGAATAGGCATTGGAAACTAGTGTGGCAGCTAAACCTAGTGCACCATCTCTTGGTCTGTAGAAATGTTATTAAATTTGACTTCGTGACAATGAATTTATCCAACCCTCCTCTGCAGTAACTGGCAAATAGCCGCACTTGAATGTAACAGGGCAGGTAGAAGTGAACGACAGGTCTAATAATGTATTCCATTGGCACAGGATATGCCTAAGCTGCGAGCTCCCTGGGGTCTGGGAGTTTTCGAAGGCAAGATTCATGCTCAAGACCAGAACACAACTCGGGAACATCTTATCAAGGTCGTCAGTGATGCTCAGCGGGTAGGTTGTGTGACAATATATTAATGATTACCAAAAACATAATCTCACTAGTAGCTCTATCCTAGCAAGGACAATGAAACTTTTATACTTATACCAAGCACAACTGAGTGGAACTCGCATCCCTAATTTAATTTCCCCCATACTTAAACCTACAGCAATTCAAGTCCAACTGCTGCTGATTTTTTTTCTTAGTGAATGGAGGACACTTTATATAGATATAATTTATTTTCATTGTTCATCTCCTGTATATATAAAAAAAAATAAAAAAAAAAAAAAAACAATGTGCCCTCAGTACCAACAAAATCGCATTTTGTCTTTCTTTCCTTCAGCTTCTTTGGAAAAATAACAGTATTTGCAAACTTTTGGCCTGAAGTTCGACTATAATTTAACTCAAGTCGTTTCCTTTAAGTTTCGAGTTTGTTGTTTTCTGGTCATTCACACACACACACACACACACACACACACACACACACACACATATTCATATTATATATATATATATATATATATATATATATATATATATATATATATATATATATATATATATATATATATATATACTGTAAAATCATCCAGAAGGATTGAGTAAATAAATTTCTGCATATAGTGTAAAATCGCAGACTGAAGTTCACATTAGCTGATAGTGAAATATTATGGAATCCCAGACGCATACCTTCTAATATGCACACCTAAATTCTTCATTTTGTATAAACTTACTATTTTCTCTCTCTCTCTCTCTCTATCTATCTATCTTTGTACACATGAACAACACTGGATCGACTTTTTTTTTTTTTTTTGCCTCACTTTCTTCGCATATGATTATAATCTACTTTTATGTCGTGACTGTGTATTAGTGTTACAATGTTTACTTTGTTATGCCCCAAGCTCGAAGTAAAGCTAAAAAAAAAAAAAAAAAGGCTGATATGGTATTTGTGGTTATAATGGGATTACTATAGAATTCTTGTACGCTATGACTTAGTGGCATAAAATAATATTGTAGAGTAGCACAGATAACTGGGTCGGTATTACAGACTACGAGTATGCTGTTCTTAAAGCTGCATGATAAAGTCATACCGGTAAAGGTTTTTCAAAAGACAATATGAGTTCAGAGATAAAATGATGTTATGGGGGTGTCACGGTGTGTTCTTAGCCCTTATATTATCACCAAAAGGGATAAGGTAAAGCTTACAAGAAAACTGACTTAACTTTACTGTACATTATAACATACACAACCAAAGATGATACCAGGGTTCGTTTTACAACAGGAGGATTCATATAGGTCTCAAAATACAAATATAAAACTAGTTATTTCTTACCTAACAAGAATACACTCAGTGGAGGCTAAGTACTCACAAAGCTCCTGGAAACTTGGAGACTTCAGTGATACAATCCAGATATAAATCACACACTACTGTAAATGGAGGAGTGAACCAAAAATGGGAAATGGAGCACAAACAGTGTGTTTTAATATCAAAGACACGTATTGAGTATTGTGTGAAAATATGTGAAAAGTGCAACACAATGTGACAAAAGTGTAACATGGCAGTAAATGGCAAAATGTGAACAAATGTTTACAAAATGAGACAAAATGTTTGAAGAAAAATGTAAATAAAAATGTGTCTCCCTTACATCGTCCTTGAGCTTATAAAGCAGACTTACTCCGCCTCTCTCAGCTAACTAACCACTAGGTTGTCATAAGAATAATATCTGTCCATACAGAGACAATAGAGGCACCTGCTACGAATGGGAGCCTTACACATTTTTCACAAAACCAATGACGTGCCATCAAGAAAGTAGAGAAAGCATTATTTAGGCTTCTAATGGCAAATACCCTCGTTTTGCTCCTCCCACACTATAAGTTACACCCACTAGCTCAAGGACAAGAGGGTTTCCTGTGCAGTTTATGGGAAAAACAACTAGTGTGTTATCAGTCCAGGAGGCAAAATTGACCGCTGAGTAAATACAGCTGGGGATAAGGGCTACCCTTACAGCCAACAAAACTGTTAAGGAAAAAGATATATCTTCTTAACGGCTCGCCTGTCTCCTGATGTTATCACTTTATCTTCTACATCACCCATTCGGTGCTGGGATAACTATGCCAGTGACACCTCCCTTCCTGAGAGAAGAAATTTCTGGATACTGTACAATTAAGTTCTCGACAGGTAATCTGCTATAACATTACTTTCACCTTTTACATGTCTCACATCAAGCACGTATTCCTGCAAAAATAGGGCCCAGCGGGTCAATCCAAGATTTTTGTCCTTAAACTGGGACAAAAATTTCAGAGGGTAGTGATCAGTGTACACTACAACATCACCTGACCCTGGACCAACGTACACAGAGAAGTGTTGAACGGCAAGTATGAGTGCAAGGAGTTCTTTCTCAATAGTTGAAAAATTTCTCTGGGTCTTATTGAACTCTTTGCTAAAATAGCACACAGGCATCTCAAAGCCTTAATCATTATCCTGAAGCAAAACTGCGCCAGCCCCTAGGCCACTGGCATCAACAGCTAATTTAAAGGGTTTGTCAAAATTGGGAGCTTGAAGCACTGGGTGACTTGACAGGATGGCTTTTGACTTTAGAATAGACATCCTCACATTCTGGCATCCACTCATACTTGACTCCATTTCTTAAATCAGTGAGGGGAGCTACAAGCTCAGAGAAGTTCAGGACAAAATGTCTGTAATACCCAACCGTACGCAAGAATCGTTGCAACTCTCTCTTATTTTTTGGGTTGGCGGGAATTGACAATGGCCTGAACAAATCAGGTGGACTCACTTGGCCAAAAGCGACTGCATAACCTAGGTACTGCACTTGAGCCCTCACAATTTCACATTTAGTTAAATTAAGCACTAAATTAGCAGAGGACAGTCTCTGCAGCAAGGCATCTAGTTGGCTCGAGTGTTGTTCCCAGGTGTAACTAATAATAACATCATTAACTTATGTAACACAACCATCCAAGTCCTTGATGGGATCATTCATGAGCCTCTGGAAGGTGGCAGAAGCATTCTTCATACCATAGGGCATGACCTTACATTTATAAGTATTGCCACCGACCACAAAACAGGAAATTTCTTGGGCCCTTTCTGAGTGGGACTTGCCAATATCCCGTCATCAAATCTAATTTTGTGATAAACTTAGCACTGCCTGTCGCATCCACACAATCATCTACTCTAGGAAGTGGGTAAGTACTCGTATCAGTCTTGGTAAGGGAGTTGACGAGTTGACTTTCCAATAATCAATACAAAGCAATGTGACCCATCAGGTTTTGGAATCTCTATGACCGGGAAGCACCACTCACGTTGACAGGACTTGATTAACCTTTGCTGCAACATGTAGTTCAGTTCCTCTTGAATGATGGTCTGGTTCTGAGGACTAGCCCAGTAGGGGGACTGCTTTACAGGGCTGGCATCTCAACTCGACTGCCGACACCACGCATGCAGCACTAGGGGGATCCACGTCTCGTCTGTGGTACTCCTTCAACATATTTACATGGCACAATCTTTGTTCCTTCCTCCAGTCTGGGGTAAAATGACATAATTTACTTCACCTACCCTCTTCTCCAGTACATAAGGGCCTGCAAAACTTGCCTGCAGAGACTGATCATGAATGGGAAGCAAGACAAGAACTTGATCATCTGGGTGAAACATTCTGTTCCTATCTTTCTTAGAGTGGTCATACCACCTCTTCATCTTCTCCTGAGATGACTCCAAGTGTGCCCTGGCTATTTCCATACTATAGGCCAGTCTTTCTTTAAATTTTAACACATAGTCTAGCAAGATAATTTGATTATCATCCTTGACTCATTGTTCTCTGAGGAGTTTAAGAGCTTTATCTTCATGGCCAAATATTAACTGAAATGGGGAGTAGCCCAAAGACTCACTCGGTGCCTCTCTGGTTGCAAAAAGTAGGAAAGGCAAACACTTGTCCCATTCCTTTTCATCAACACATTGTGTTCTGAGTATACTCTTCAAAGTTTGGCAATACCTCTCTAATGCACCCTGACTCTGAGGATGATATGCTGAGGAAGTGATCTGGGAGATTCCTAACTCCTTAAGGGTTTGTCTGAACAGTTTGGAATCAAAATTACTGCCTTGATCTCATTGAACTTCCTTAGGGAGACCAAAACGGGTAAAGGATGTCAGCATCTCTTTTACAACCAATTTAGCTGAAATATTTCTCAAAGGAATGGCTTCAGTATATCTAGTGGCCATGTCTAACACTGTGAGGATGCACTGGTGGCCTGAAGAGGTTTTAGGCAAAGGGCCAACAATGTCCACAAGGACTCTAGTGAATGGGGCCTCAAACACAGGTAGTGGAATCAAAGGACCCGCAGGGATGGGTTTATTGCTCTTACCGACTAGCTGACAGGTGTGACATGACCTACAGAACCGGGAGACATCTTGACGGATTCCAGGCCAGTAAAAATGCTGCCAGATGAGGGAGAGAGTCTTCCTCACCCCTAAGTGACCTGCTAAAGAAGAGTCATGAGCAATGGACATAATTTTTTGCCAATAGGGTCTTGGAACCACCACCTATGTACAGTCTCCCACTCGTTATTTTGAGGAACACTAGGAGGTCTCCATCTTCGCATTAACACGTTCTTTGGCCTTAAATAAAAAACTCTGTCAGTTCAGACTTACATTCATCTTCCCTAACTGCTGAGTCATTATGTGGGTCAGATCTTTGTGTATCAGCTAACTTTGTGCTTGCATCAGTCTGGGGAGAATCATCAACCTCTGATTCCTTTAACTGGGCAAAAAAGGTATCACCAAGCCCAATACCATGATTGGCATTGCCAGTGCCATTACTGTCAACATTCTCATGGCGGGCTTTTGCCGTCATAGCACTAGTTACAGCACATGCAGGGAACAATTTAGGACATGTACCTTACAACTCTTTAATTCTATCCTCACTCAAGGCAGTTTTTGACACACAGGGAACAACACTCACCTGTCCTCCCACCAAGTCAGTACCCAAAAGGAAAGTGACCCCTTGTACAGGAAGCTGGTCAACAACACCCACAATAACCAGTAACTAACTCTGACTGGAGCTTCACCTCAACTAGGGGAACAGATACAAACTCAGCTATACTGTGCAACAAGACACATTCATTAGGGTCAGCTACATCTACAATCCCCTCCAACATTAGTGACTGTGATGATCCTCTGTCTCTTATTATAGTGACTTCCTTACCACTTTTTCCATCAACTAAAACAAACCCCTTAGATATGAAGTATGATCTGGGAAGGAATCACTTCGTGTACTGCTTGGGGGAGGACACTCTGATGGAGTCTTATTACCACTCTCACCTGAACCTGACGGCTGCACTGCTCCAGTCTTACTAGTGTCTAACAGTGGCTCTACAGGAGTCTGTCTGTCCACCACTAACGGCTCCACTGTGGCCTTATTAACAATATGCACCTGCTGGGGTTGTGTCTGACTACAGCTAACAATATCTGTGGGTGGCTGCTCTCTGTTGGTGTCAAAAGATCTAATTAAGTGTTTACCAAAGTAATAGGTTTCACACTGAAATGTTTCCCTCGTTTTTTCCAGCACCAATCCTCCAAGTGCCCCGTTTTCTGGCAATACTGGCAAAACCTGATATTTTTTCTTGACCTTCTGGCAACACTGTCCTCACTTGGTTTCGTGGAATTAAATTACTCTGGGGTTGCAGTGTTCCCTCTAGTGACACTTGACATTAACTTGCCTTTACCAGAAGAAGGGTTCACAAAAAAATGGTTGGTTCCCTCTCCTACACTTAACAAATGACTAAGGTTTACGTTCGTGTATAATGAATTATACTATAATTATCTGCTACAACAGCAGCCTCAGCTAGGGTATCTAAATCTTTCTCCACTAGGTATGTAGGCACAGCCCTATCTATCTTACCAGTGAAGTTCTCCAAGATCATTAATTCTTTAAGTTTACAGAAATCATCAATTTTCTTAGGATGCAACCATTGATCAAATAAGGCTGTGAGTACTCCAGCATATTCCACATGAGTCTGATCTTTCTGCTTATCTGATCTTTCTGTTTAAAGGTAGATCTAAATTTAAGCCTATATGCCTCTGGCACGAGTTCATATGCTTTTAGAATGGCCTCTTTCAAACAATCATAGTTAGCACTTTGATCAACAGATAAAGAAATATAAGCCTCTTGAGCTTTTCCTTTCAAAACACTCTCCACCAGTACTGTCCAAAAGTCTTTTGGCCACGAGAGACGACCTACCACCCTTTCAAACATATGGAAGTACTTAGTGACGTCTTGCTCATTAAAGGGAGGTACTAGTTTAATATTCCTAGCAATATCAAAAGATTCCCTGGCAGATGAACTACTACTAGCTAGAGGTGAACTATCAGAGTGCTTCAGTCTGATTTCATGATCCATTCCTTTTTGTCTCATTTGAGCCCGTAATTCTAATTCCCTCATTTTAGCATTCGATTCTATTTCTCTTATTTTTGCTTGCACTTCTAGTTCCCTCAGCTTAATTCTGGCTAACTTAAGTTGCACTTTGTCACCAGTATCATGAGCGGAAAAATCACTAGGGCCAGGCACCTCCGATGCCAAAAGCTCAGGGTCAACACCTTGTGCAGTATCAGATGGCTCAGAACTAACTATGGATGACTCACTTTGCTCGAACATGGTGTCCAGCATTACATCAGGTAACTTAGTCTTAGTGATTGAGGTAGGAAATCTAAACTGTGAGGCTTGGGCATGCAATATGAGCTCGTATTTTGTGAGTGTTTTCACTCTGTTTGGGGATGGCTTAGAATCCCTTTCAAATCAATGTCACTCATTAGGGCCATGATTATTGATTATAGTTAAGTATGTAAGAGTAAGCACTGCGTATGTGGCCAAGGGTGCCAATATTATGTCACAGAGCTATCCTGGCCAGGAGGTCGCCAAAATGTTATGTGGGTGTATATTACGGTGCGCTCTTAGCCCTTAATTAAGCACCAAAAGGGATAAGGTAAAGCTTACAAGAAAACTGACTAAACTTTACTGTACGCTATAACTTACACAACCAAAGAAGAAACCAGGGTTCGTTTTACAAAA
The DNA here is from genome assembly GCF_032717465.1 of Coenobita brevimanus. Lineage (NCBI taxonomy): Eukaryota > Metazoa > Arthropoda > Malacostraca > Decapoda > Coenobitidae > Coenobita > Coenobita brevimanus. The sequence continues at coordinate 40,237,412 of NC_136999.1, read as the reverse complement.
AGAGGATTCATATAGGTCCCAGAATACAAAATATAAAACTAATTATTTCTTACCTAACCAGAATACACTCAGTGGAGGCTAAGTACTCACAAAGCTCGAGGAAACTTGGAGACTTCAGTGATACAATCCAGATATAAATCACACACTAGTGTAAATGAAGGAGTGAACCAAAAATGGGAAATGGTGCACAAATAGTGTGTTTTGTAATCAAAGTCACGTATTGAGTGTTCTGTGAAAATGTGGGAAAAGTGCAACACAATATGACAAAAGTGTAATGTGACAGTAAAGGACAAAATGTGAATAAATGTGTACAAAATCAGACAAAAATGTGTGAAGAAAAATGTAAACAAAATTGTGTCTCTCTTACATCGTCCTCGAGCTTATAAAGCAGACTTACGTCACCTCTCTCGACTAACTAACCACTAGGCTGTCTTAGAAATAATCTCTCTCCATACAGAGACAATAGAGGCACCTGCTATGAATGGGAGTCTTACACATTTTTCACAAAACCAATGGCGTGCCGTGAAGAAAGTAGAGAAAGCGTTATTTAGGCTTCTAATGGCAAATACCCTCATTTTGCTCCTCCCACACTATAAGTTACACCCACTAGTTCAAGGACAAGAGGGTTTCCTGTGCAGTTTATGGGAAAAACAACTAGTGTGTTATCAGTCCAGAAGGCAAAATTGACCGCTGAGTAAATACAGCTGAGGATGAGGGTTACCCTTACAGCCAACAAAACTGATAAGGAAAAAGATGTATCTTCTTAACGGCTCGCCTGTCTCCTTAAGTTATCACTTTATCTTCTATTTCACCTATTCGGTACTTGGGTAACTACGCCAGTGACAAGGGTAAAATTACCCAAGTACACAACTTCATCAGTTTAGAATAAAGCTTGAAAACCTATTCATGTGCAGTGCAAAACTTTGTAAATTAACAAGAAAGTATTAACAACCAATAAGAACAGTGTGATATCTCATAGCTCTTATCATCCTTCTAATATCTGATACCATCAATAGCTGAGTGAGGTGGTGCGGTGCTTGACTGTTGTGGTGGTGAGTGATGACCCAGACTTCCTGTCCACTTTCGCCGAGTCCTCCATCAAGACTCACCTGCTGATGATTCAGCGAACGAGGATGCTCGCCTTCACTCGCCTCCCACTGCACCGCCTACACACCCTCCACCACCTTCACAGGACATTCTCCCGCACTGACTCACTCATCGCCATTGTCAATGACAACGTGACAACATTCAGGTAATCATCATAATGTGATACTAACCCCTCCGCTACACGGGGTTAGATAAGATATTTTTAAAAAGTAGTTAACTAACCACCTTTAGCATATTTAATGGGCAAAATACTCGTGCATCATGCTATACAAGTACATCCACTTCCTTGCTTGTAACCTCCATGAATTTTCTGGACATTTTCTGCACACCTAGCACTTCCTTTTAAATTATGTGACACTGGTAACTCAAGCAAGTAATGTTACATTAGCTTGATAATCACTGAGATGCAGCCGTGGTTCAGTGGGTTAGAGCGCTCAGCTCTGAACGAAGGGTCGGAGGATCGGATCCATCCAAGGGTCATTGGTAAACATCAGGAATGGCATCCGGTCAGAAAATGCTACATGCTCCAATTCAAAAAGTCCTCTACCTAGGGGCAACGCCTTAGCCCTTCGGGGATACCAGGCATAAAACCAATTAATTTTAAGGGAGGCGGTATCTCAGTTAGTAGAGAAGTGGCCTGCAGTCCTACTGGACCCTGATTCAAATCCCCTCTGGGGCAGGGAACAGTTTAGGGATCTGAATTTAATAAAAGCAGACTTTACTGATCTACCAGAAGGCCCGCCGACATGTCATAAAAATACCTCCGCTAATACCAATACACCAGTCTTGTATGAGACACCCCTAGCATGTATTCAATGTTGACGGTGGGTGTTAGCGCCGAAGTGGTGACATGGAGAGGTGTATGGTATGTAGGAGGACTACTGGGCCTAGGAAGCAGGCTGTGAAGCCTATGCCCAGAGTCGGAAACAAAAAAAGAAAACTTGTGTAATAATATTAAAGCACAAATAACTTCGCTAAATATTTTTAAGCGATACTAACACAAGTGAATCTAGGGAAGGCGGTGGCTCAATCGGTAGAGAAGCAGCCTGCAGTCCTAATGGATTCAGGATCGAATCCTGGCTGGGGCAGGGAACAGTTTGAGGATTTGAATTTCATAAAAGCAGACTTTACTGATCTACCAGAAGATCCGCCAACATGTCATAAAAATACCCCCACTAATACCAATACACCAGTCCTGTATGAGACAGCCCTAGCATGTATTCAGTATGGACGGTGGGTGTTAGCGCTAAGTGGTGACATGTAGAGGTGTATAGTATGTAGGAGGACTACTGGGCCTTGAGAGCAGGCTGTGAAGCCTATGCCCAGAACCGGACACATAAAAAGAAAAAAATACATTGCTATGCATCGGGCTCTCATTACGCTTTAGTAAAAGTTGCCAAAGATCATTCTCATTCATTATACAGTGTTGTTTTCAAATGACTCTAAGCTACGTATTAATCCCTAAACCGTGGAATTGTTTTGGCTCCACCTGCGTGTCCCGTGGGCATATTAGTGTTCCGACAGACTCTCTAAAAATATTTGCCAAAAATCAGTTATTAGTCCTAGAATATTAAAATTACATATGCCTATGGCACATGTCTTCAGTTTTCTCCTGGGATGTTTGTTGAGCCTTCGTCGAGTACCGTAGGACTTGTGGAGATCTCTGAAGTTGGGTAACGAAGTCTCCACTTTACACTTCCCGACAACCTGTAATATGATTACCACAGCCCGATATTATCACTAGAAACACTATTCTGTGATTTTCAGATAATTTGGAATTCATACTCCCCCCAAAAAAAAAACATTCTGAAAGCAATGAAAATTACAAGCGCGTATGACCTTCCCACTTGCGCTCGTTTGCCGCTGGTGTTCTATCATTTATTATTCATAAAAACACTCACACTTTATATTTCTATGACTATATAACACTTATATATATCTGCTGTCTTTATCCATAAGTTTCCTTCAGTAATAGTAGTTTATTGTCACTGTAGGCATTCAATTTCTCTTTCAGTAAAATACGTAGCATTCACTTTCTCGTCCTGTATACTAGCATTGAGAGCGAATCTGTCACTTTCACTTCCACTTTCATAACTCATAGCATTCGTAAATGCTAGAGTGAAACTTTCACTTTCATTACTCCTTGTATATATACTCGCATTCTTATATTACTGCTCATTTACATTTCTATTTACATTATTTTATTTACATTATTTACATTTCTATTTTATTTACACTGTTATGCACTGTCACTTGCAGTAACTTATAAAACTATTTTCCACTGTTCACTTATATTTACATTCATTGCTTTCACTTGCTGTTTACACATTATTTACAGTTCTATTTGCACTGTTTTAGTCACCAGAAAGATCGTAGTCACTGCCCATCATTTTCATTGATAAATTAGCCAGTTCACGTTCCACAGCAGTCACTTAGCCCTTTACCCCTTTCCACACGAGGTTTAGTAAGGGCAGAGGTCACAGGACCCTTTGCATGGGCTAAAAAGCGGCAGAATTGGACAGGCGTGAATCCGACGTGGTTTCACCTTGAAAGACGACAGTAAACTGAATGCTGTGGTGGCCTAGGTGGAGTGCAACGCTGCCAATGTCAGTGTGGTGACAGCTGCTAATATATATGCTATGAAATTATTGGCAGGAAATGTAGACAATACATAATAAATTAGGTAGTTCCAGGTGAATGTAAATATCACTTATGCTTCTCCCTTCCTTTCTTAGATATATTTTTATTATGAGAATAGATTATACGGCATAATTCAAGGGGAAATAAACAGGGAAAATTAGCAAATGAGTGCACATAAGGTGTCAGGTGATACTTAGCCAATTCCAGGTGTATGGCACTGTCACTTACCTTATTTCTTTTTTGTATATATTATTTGGTATAAGAATAGGGCATAGGGCTTATTTCAATGGATGAAATCAATGGAAAATTCTGGGGAAGATTTGCTTATCGCAGCACGGCCAGGCAGGCGAGAGGAGAGGGTAATGGAGGGGAGGTAGGGAGGGGAGTCAAGAATGGGGAGAAATGGCTAAATTGTCAACAATGGATGGGAGTACAGATGAGATTAGGAGTGCTGAGTAGTGTTGGACATTGGCAGTAGTGATAGATGATACAAGCCACCACTTGAAAGGCCGGGTGAATTCAAAATAACACAGAATCACAAAAATGATGCCCCGCGGTATGATTCCTTGCTCCCAAGCGTCATGAAAGTGATGCCCCACGATTAAAGGGTTAATAGTCACATTACAGGGCTTTGTAGCTCCTTTTTTTGCGATTTATTATAGCTAATGATACTCAGCATTCTCTTGTATGCTATTTATGTCATTTTAATATCAACATTCATTACATCAGTAACATACAAGGAAATACTGAGGTGTAAGGAGCAGAACAAATCGCTGAGGAATAAGTGACCAAGCTTGCAAAATCCATTATGACCCTAAGTGACTAGCGAACCAAATAATTTCCTGTAACCCAGAAAACTACTTACTATGCTGGGTGGTTGCCATATTCCATAAAAAGATGCTTGATAGTTTGGTGGGTCTGGGCCCTCCAACTGCATGTGGTACTTGTATATAAAGGCTTATATCAGAGGAGTTATTAGGGTTTATATGTCTTTCTTTCCTTCATTCTTTCCCCGTACTTCTGTCTACTCTACACTGAGTGACAAGCCAAATGGTTTCCTGTACACCAGGAAACCATCACCAACACTGGGTGGTAACCATGGTTTAGTGGGCAATTATGGCGCTCCAGTCGGATTGAGCCGGTGAAGGTTTATATCCAACGGATGTCAGGATCAACTTGCCTAGCCTTGGGCTCCACTTCTCATGGGGCAACACTGAATTAGATGATGAAAGATGAAAAATTGCTTGTATGCCACTCGGGGTTTTGCAACTATAACATGTTTATTTTAACGACCTAAACTTGCCAACTCTCAGTCTTGAACGCTAAAATATAGCAATAGGATAATGCTAAAATATGATGCTAGTCACGAAGTGTAGAGCCCTAGTATGGTGTTATTCTGCTACTGATCAAGTTTGAAATAAGCTATAAAAGAAAAAAACTCTGGACCCAGTTGAGGTAAAAGGACTACAGTAACTAAAAGAAAATACCAGGACTAAGTAACCTAGCCTCGAGTTCCTACATTTCTGATGGGGTAAATTTGGAATGATGATGATGATGGGATTACCACGACTTGAGTAGGTGAGGCAGCTTAAGAACCTCTGTGCAGTACTGGAAAAACAAGGTAAATGTGCAGTGTGAGTAGAATGTGGGATGTTCCTGGAGAGATGGTGACCAATGCCATAATAAGCTTGATACTAAGATGGGAGGCCTGGGTGTGAAGAGTAGGCTATATGAGGAGTACATTGAGGTGTGTTACTGCAGTGTTCAGATCAACATATGGGAGAGAGAATTTTGTTTTGTATGAGGAGAAGTCAAACGTTAGAGCACTGATTATATAAATGAGGAATGTGTGTGCAGTGTATTTAGTGTTTAGAATAAGAAATACTGTAGATGAGATAGTGCTTATACCCACCGCCAGGCAACTTGGCTCTTAAGCCCTGCCCCCTCAACCACTGCTCAGAAAGTAGCAAGCCATTGACGCGGCCACGACTTCAGGAAGGGGGCAGGGTATACGAGACAAGTTGCCTGGTGGCGGGTATAATAACAAAGTAAGGTATGTGTTTAAGTAGTCTGCATTATGACTGCAGACAGGGTGATGGAAGGATAAATTTTAAGTATATGACTCTAGTAAATGAGTGTTTAAGAAACCAAGGTATGGAAATGGGTGATACTATTGATCTGACAGGGTAATGGATACGTTTGACGAAATTTATAAGGATGAACTCATGATGTAGTTCTGGAAAAGCCTTCTAACTTGATTGGCGCTATGTGGCAGGTGTTTGAAAAACACATCTGTAATACGTGAATAAATAAATAAATAAATTCAAATAAAGGTAATGCCTGATGGTTAGGCCTGCGGGGTGGTGGACCCAGGATTCCGCTGCTTTGTGTGACGTGTAAATGAATGTCCGGAGAGTTTCACTGTGCATGGTGTTGAGAGTTCTTATGTCGTGGTTTTTCTTCCGTTGTGTTGTGGGGCCTACCTCATCCTATCTTTAGCTGGGACAGATGGTCAGGACAATGACAAACAATCAATAGTGTTGTGATTATAAACATCCCCTCGAAATCATCATCATTGCCATCATTGTCATCTTTGCTGTCGATGTTGTTGTTACTATTGTTGTTTGTATGAGATGACCTTATTATGATCACTTTTATTTAATGTTTTCAGAGTGAGCCTTTACTCGTTTTTGCCGTACAGCGATTCATTTACCCTGCCAAAGCGAGTGGCCACCTGGACTGCTGAGAGAGGCCTGGTTCTTGCCCCCCCCACCCAGCTCTTCCCTTCGAAGTTTGTGAAGTAAGTGATCTGCACCTAAACAATGGGAAAGTTTACCCATGCAGAAGAATATTTTACCTAATAAAATAATATAGTACCTAAATAAAATAATACATTATAAATAAACAGTACCTTACTAACGAACACAATATTATACACAGTGCAATACCTTACATTGAGAGAGAGAGAGAGAGAGAGAGAGAGAGAGAGAGAGAGTTCAGTACCTACAGAAACTTTCCTAACCTTTCTTTTCTTCTCATCTGTTGAAGCATTTACACACATGGACGAACATAATTACGTACATTCCCATTTTTCTCTGAGAGTAGATAATTCTCAGCTTCATCCTCTCAGAACCTTTTATAATATCCATTGATTTCCTTGCCAAGACATTTTCATTAACAGCATACACGTCTTTCCCATATCTCATACTCCTACTGCCCGTCATCTCTGCCTTTCATCTGTCTTCTTAGATATCCAACCTCGTACTCATGTATTTATATTATAATTTCTCTCACATCAAACATTAACTGACAGCCTTCATGCCTGATAACTTCTCTCCCTGGCTTTTATGGTCACCAGAACTGTGTGGAAGTTTTTTTTTTTTTTTTTTAATGAAGTCTGTACTGCATGGGAGTGCTGTTAGGATTCTTGTGACATGTAGCAGTGTAATGAGAGTCGAGCACTAGTGAATTCCTTCCTGGAGCTTTTGAGAAAAAAAAGAATATTATTATTATTATTAATATTATTATTAATATTATTATTAATTATTATTATTATTATTATTATTATTATTATTATTATTATTAGTAGTAGTAGTAGTAGCAGATGCAATAGCGAAGCTGGTATTGTTTTCAATTTGTCTGTGTGTTTGTGTGTGTCTGTTTCTGTTAGCACGATAACTTCGCAAACGCTCAAGATATCATCATATAATTTTACACGTGTTTAGTAGGGAAACCAATAGATCACGAGTTCGAAACTGGTGAAAGTAGGTCAAGGTCTGTGTGTGTCTGTTATCACGATAAGTTCGCAACCGTTCAAAATATCATCACAAAATTTTACAGGTGTGTATTGAGGATGAAAATCTCTTACGAGTATTGTCTTCAGTTTGTCAGTGTGTTTGTTAGCACGATAACTTTGCAACTGCTCAAGATGTCATCACAAAATTTTACACATCTGTAGTAGAGATGAAACTCTCCTACGAGTTCAAAATTAGTGAAAGTAGATCAAGGTTTGTGTGTCTGTTACCACGATAACTTTGCAACCACTCAAGATATCATCAAAAAAATTTACAGGTATGTAGTAGGGATCAAAATCTCCAACAAGTTCATAGTTGGTGAAAGTAGGACAAGGTCAAGGTCATATTTCGAGCCGCGCTTGATATGTATCGGCTTGCGGCTGGTGTTATTCCTCCCATGGGGAGGCTCTAGTTATTATTATTATTAGACTCTGCGCAATTGAATGCTTGGTATTCATTTTTTTTTTTAAGCAAAGTTCATTTCCGCAGATTGTTAACAGTGACCATACCCAAGCCTATTTACACAGTACACCCCTTGTTATACTGTTTTTGCTCTTACTTGGTCCAGGCTTTTGTCCTTTTGCAGCTTACTTCAAGTAGCTGTGTGGCAAAAGGAGGCAATGCACTAATATACATACTTTCCATAGCACCTCGTTGTGACCAGCATCATAGTCTAGTGTCAATATGTTCCAACAGCTCAGCATTCACGTCGGGGAGACAGGATTTTTAGGGCAAATTAGAGTAAAAACATTATAGTAATTCCTGCTCTTAATGCAATACCTACGATCACCAAAATTTAAAGATATTGCGGTTTCTTAATATAGTTTATATGCTTTCACTTTGAAACCCTTAATTACAACGGAGAAAAGTAAAGGCTCCATCCCATCCCAGGTTCCCCAACCAACCTCGCCTGGTGGTCTCGTCACAGGAGTTCCCGACACACGAAGCGCTGATGGTGGACGACCCAACGGCACCTGGGGGTAAACGACTCACCTTTAGGGGAACCACACATAATGCTGTTGAGTTCCTCGCAGCAAAGATTAATTTCAAGTAGGTCACACTGGGAGACTAGTTTAAAGAATTTAGTAATGGATTCATTTGCGATTTACATTATTTGTTTTCAGAAGGTAAGACAAATGTACAATATTTACAGATTTAGTTACAGGTATAATTCGGCATCCTGCATATTTAGAGCTATTGTAAGTCGTGAAAGTAACTTATAAGAATTTTAATTAGTCTGAATCACACTTCTAACATATATAATATCATCGTAGAATTTTAAATAGTCTGTATCATACTTTTAACATACATAATATTGCCATACCATTAAATGATACAAATATTTTAGAAGTACTGTAGGTGTCTTATGTCTCTTCCTTTAACATCATATCAAGTGGTAAAGCAGTGGACTGTTGACTGGAAAAATATGATCGATTCCCGACTGGGACTGAGAGCAGGTTTGGGATTTGAGGTAACTTATCATCCGCAAGACTGTTCTACTTGTCCTGCTGATAGTCACTGGAAGGTGTGCTTCAAATATCCTGATGATGTGACGTGTAGACTATGACTTCGTTAAGATATTGGAAGTATACCTCCCACCTCAGATCAGAGAGGCCGTGGAGCCATGAGTTATGCCGCAAGGGAGATTACTGAACTAATACATTTTTTCACTGTGATTTGCCATCCTGTGACACTTGCCAGTCAGGATTTACCTGACTGGAAGTCGCGAATCGAAAAGCCAGTGTGCATCAGACATCAGTGTAGAAAAAGGTTAATTTGGCCTTGATGGTGATAACCATCCTTCGCGTATACAATGGAAAATTGTGGATAGGTGACTAAAGATATTATAAGGACACCAAGATACTTGCGCTGAGTCGTTCTAGAACATACCTTTGCTTCATATTTTCTTTTTTCGCCCGCGCACGCTGAAATCGCGCATGGGATAACGTTTTTGCAAGTTTGTTGAAGGGGAGTGACCAAAATAACTCGACCAACTTTCAAGTGATTTTAATTATGTCAAAGATGAAGGTCACAGGGCAAGATAAATATTTACCTAGCAAGGCCAATGTAATCAGTTTTAAAGCAATTTAAACCAATCTTGGTGACAGGGCTAAAGGTACGGCAGGAACGAAGATTCTGAAGTTGGTGAACAATTGGTCGATGGTCGTGGTAATAAGATAAGGGCAAAATACGACCTTTATGTGTCTGTGAGTGAAATAAATGAAATGGTTTTGATTTGATTTAGACCAAACGTGGTTGAACAGTTAATGGTCACCCGGTGGGTTGACCTTGTGATATTTAGAATAACAGGTCAAAGGTAAAGGTCACAGGACAAGGTTAACTTGAACATTTTTGCTCCGACCAAGCGTCATGGAAGACTTAAGGGTCAGGCAAGAATAAAATAATTCCATTTTGAAAACACTTGATTAAATGTCAGTATTACTGAACAAAGCCAAATGTTCAACCTTTAGACTGGTTGTAAGATGCGGGTTATGTCCTGGTGAGTGGTCTTCATTTTCCTTCTTTATATTTTCTTCTGCATGGGGATGGGAGAATTGGTGGTCCACTGATCTATTTGTAATACAAAACCATACAGATCTCATCAAGGTCTTTGTTTGTTACCTGAGTATTTTTGTGACCTTGGAGACAGGATTCTCTTAAGATGAAATATTCCACAATCATATACTGAACAACCTAGGCGATATCGCACGACCCTGTCTCACCAATTCTGATACTAAACCAGTCAGTCCCACACCTTCAAGTACCCTTAAACAGGACTTGCTGCTTTGAATATTTGTACAAAATTAAGTAATTTTCTTTCAAAAACTGACATACGAAACTCTCTTCAAAGAAGCTAAATTTGACTCATTTTACCTGGTAAATTAACAATGAACCATGGGTCATTAACAAAATAACTTCAGGTACTGGTATGTGAGACCAGATGACGATGCGTTTGGCATCAAGCAGAAGGATGGCTCATGGTCTGGCATGGCTGGACAAGTATTCAGGGAGGTAAGTGTTTAGACACAAAGTTATCCACCATTATATATGCATAAAAGAAAAAAAAAAGAATAACTGATGATCCTGTGGTCTACAACGCGTGCAGGAATGGAAAATAATTAGTTTTGTGCATTGGATAAAATCCTCAAGAGATATGGCGCTGCATGAGTAATGCCGACAGGGATATATGTCGATCACCCATATGTAGCTGTTCTTGTTTGTGGTTGCCTAGCCTTAGACAACTCCATCTTCCCAGCTATGTGAAATATTGCAGTGTCTGTTGCTATTTCACACTAGGTACAGACCTCCACAACCATCACATTACTCCACAGTATTTTTTTTTTCTTCCGCACACTGAATCGACAATGCGTTATGTAATTACTGTATAAATACCCTGCCCCTCCAGCTCCCAGGGTGTATGGAAAATTGGAGTGATTTTTACTATTTCACGCTAAATAATAGACCTCCACAACCATCACAGATCTCCGCAGACTTTGGTGTTTTTTCTTCCACACATTAGGTTAGTAAAGCATTGGGTAATTCCTATATGAACACCTTGTTACGTAATTTTTCCAGGCCATCACATATAATACATACCTTATGGTCATCACAACACTCCGTTCATTATTTAGTAGTTATTCTGGTGACTCACCTTTGTAGTCATTGTTTCCAATACGTTACTCACAAGTCACGATATTTGCTCCACGATTCTTTGTCCACGCTTTATTATCATCTAGCATTTTTATATCAACTTATGGACACCGCATTTTTCCTGATCGACTGATTAATCCCTTATGTAGCCAACACTATCTGAAATGTTTTATAAAGTGACCATAGCACAATCCCTACAGGATTTGACAGCCTTTGCGTGTATCACATTAATCTGTCATATCCCAGTTTTGTAGTCACTGATTTATACTTAGGTACGTCAACCTTCTTTGTACAACAGCAACATCGATCACTTGTAAGGCAGAATTAATGGAGATTAAAGTAGCAGCACTGGAGATCAACAAAAGGAATTGGGGACTTCATTAGGGACATACTGGTACTAAGCAATAATAATGGATTGCCAGTCACCGCAGGCTTTTTATGGGTTGCGGAGATGGAAGGACAGTTATATGCACTAGGATTTTACCGCTGTCAAACTTCTTAATGATTCAGAGATGACTGATGCATGATTTATTCCGTGCCAGTCTAACGTGGTGTTTAGTGTCATTACTACACATGGCAACTAATACGTGGCCGTAGCACCATTAGTACTTTGCTATGATATCACTTGTGCATTGGCATTGGTGAAAACACAGATTCATCTTTAATTTTCTTCATCACGCTTCTTGTGCAAAGTGAGAAGTTATGTCAGATAGTCGGTGATGGAGGAAGTACAGTTGGAATAAGAAGTTGTGTTGGAGAGACATTGGCCATGAAAGTCACGTACCTCTGTTACTTCTGATTATTATGAAGAATTTTGAACTTGATTTCCCCTTTTTGACAACAGTTGACCAATACTATATTTCCATCTGACACACCTTTGACTCTGCCCTACTGACGAGGAGTTAAATCAGCTAAATCAGGAACCGGGAATTCATACAGTCTAGATGAAAAGTTCATCAGACAGACCCAGACACAAGAACAGGATAGCACAAGAGCAGGATAGCTGTTAAGAAGTGCCCCGTAGAAGATGAGCCACATGTCCAGTTATAAATCAAGGTTCCGAAATTCTTAGCCTTACCTCACAAACAACTGCACCTCAGAATGCCTGTGAGAGTCATCATATGCATCTTCATACTGAACATAATTCACATTTCATCTGTGTCCTCAGTAATTTCTTTCGTTGCCACTGCTCCCACACCTTGCTCACACACATTCTCTTACATTATCTATCCACTAAGCCTTCCACTCATCCTCCTGCTCTGATACTCACTAATATTGATTACCGTGTTTACATTTATGCTCTCCGTGTGACCATACCATACCAACTTATTGTACTCTCTTAGACACGTTCATCAGAAACTTCCCTACTCCACATCTGCAGTGAAAGTCGGCAGTTCTTATCTTGTCCACAATAGGCAGTCCACATGCGCTCCTTAATATTTCCACTTTTATTGGAGCTTTTAAGTGACTCTCCACTGAATGACAATCCAGGAACCCTCTCAGCATGTTTGATGGTAACCGTATAAGCAAGTGGACGCCAGATGGTCTAGTCTATTAAGGCTCCTTCACTAGATGGAGTCCATAATGGTTTCCATCTGTGTGGTCATTGGGGTTTGTTGCTCATATAATGCCACCAAGGGGAAAGTGAGGTTATTCATTTTCACCCTAAATATTGGAAATGAATGCTCTACCCACAGGACCCTATGCTTCTGATGAAACAAACACAGAAGAGAATTGGATGATTCATGGACAAACATAATGACAGAATGATGTGATCACATCCAGATTCTATCATAAAATACCAGCACTTTCTTTTTTTTAAGCTGAGCTACCATGTCTTTCTGGTTTAAAAGGTGTCCTTGGTGTGCGACTGCAAATGCCCTGGCAGTTGTGTCGTCGGTAACCAACCAGTCTTTTCACTGGTGTATAAATGCTGTTAGTAGAATCAGGGAAGGGTGCAAAGTCAGCAGGGATGTATAGTTTGGACAAAAATGTTCCATCCGCTTCTTTGTTGTGTGTATGCGGGGTGATCCTTTCTGTGAGGCAGGTCACACTGCGGTATGAGGGTGGGGTGTAGCTGGGTAGAGGGCAGGACGAGCCTGAAGTAGGGGTTGGGTGGCTGGGAGAGAGGTCAGGCGTAAGAGGGGTGTGCTGTTCAAAGCAGAGATCAGATCTCTAATTTTTAGGGCATAGTGTACAAGTTGTGTCAATGGATAATGTATTTTTGTATTAACAGGAAGCAAGGAATGGCTGATGACGAAACACTTCTTTGTCTCAGACCAGTCACTCATACCGACCCAAACAGACATTGTGAGGGTGGTTAAGAGGAGGTTTGATTTTAAAGTGAAACAGGGTTCCAGATAGGTCTGTGAAGCCTGCATCGTATCCTAAGGGACAACCTAGGAGTCGTAAGCACTAACACACTGGCAACAACGAAGCCTAAACTAAATAATGATGGATAATTCTCGGATGCATTGCCATACAAATATTTAATCAATAATAATAATAATAATTATTATTATTATTGTTGTTATGATTATTGTTATTATTACAACAACAATTATAATCACCATCATCATTATCATCATCAGGACGTCCTTTCCCACCCCAGATATACACATTTACAAAACATTATTAAACTTACAGACGTATATCCATGAATATTAATGGCAACGTGTGTAATATTTCATGGTCAATATGGCATGACTGCCTTTTCACACGACCTGCCAAATACTTCCTCCTGATATACTGTCATGCTATTAGCCTCGAATATATGAACAGTTCTTTGTGGAACTAGCCTCGGCAGTTCTCGTTCCATTTGTCTGTGTATTTTTAACACCGTGTGCCCTGTGTGATGTGCATAAAATAGCACTTTCAGAAAACAAGCAGCAGTAGTTTCTTCCTGATTGCGTTTGTTTATCCAAAGCATAACCAGAATAATCCCATCTGCATGCCTTAACAAAACGTACCGAAGGCGATCAATTTGTGTGTGTGTGTGTGTGTGTGTGTGTGTGTGTGTGTGTGTGTGTGTGTGTGTGTGTGTGTGTGTGTGTGTGTGTGTGTGTGTGTCTGTGTGTGTGTGTGTCTGTGAGAGAGAGAGAGAGAGAGAGAGAGAGAGAGAGAGAGAGAGAGAGAGAGAGAGAGAGAGAGGGGATGGTTGCTAAAACGTATGGGTGATCAGATTTACATAAAATTTAGTATGCCTGCTTAGTGAATGACCTGCTCATGAAGTGATGATTTTGTGACATCTACTTGCATTGAAGCTGCAAAACCTTGTGCTCACTTATCTTCAAATTCATGATTATCTTTTTTTTATATTTAATAATAACAAAACAGAGGAAGGAAAAACATCATCATGATCATCATCCGGACCTCCTTTCCCACCCTAGGGCAGGGTGAGGAGTAGCAATGCCTAGACAGCCCAATTTTGCCCAATCCAATGGGCCACGCTTCCATTCACTCATCATTCAAACTCCCGGAATCCTGGCTCTATTGGTTACGCAAAAAAAAAAAAAAAAAAAATCACAACGTTCTGTAGCTTTACATAATCGTATCCGAGAGAGTCAATCCACGTGCTGGCATGTTAAAAAGGGGTGCCAAAATTCCTGATCATGCACTTCTCCTCACAACATTCATCTAGCCAGCTCGATCTCCTGCCAGTTCCCCGGCCTCACCGACTGTCAAACCTCTCATCCTCACACATTCATCCACCACATCTCTCCACCTTCTCCTTGGCCTACCTCGCCTCCTCCCTCCTTCAAATTCGCTCAGATATACCTTTTTCACCACTCTGTTGTTATCCATTCTTTCCACATGACCATACCATCTCAGTACACTCTCTTCGATTCTGATGTGCATCAACTTCCTCACTCCGCATCTTTCACGAATCACATTAAGGAAAAAAAAAAATCCATACACCAGGTTACTGGTGTCCTCTGTTCATAAAATATCTGTAACAGGTAGACTTGAACAGCTGTCGGTTGAAGTTTGGAGGGAAGGAACTCTGGGGAAGCGAGTTCCAGAGAGATGCAGTTTGAGAATGAAAGAATTCTGATAGGCAGAAGTTCTGCAATATGGCTGAGTGACTTCCAGTCATGAGCGCTACCAGATGCCCGTGTAGCACGGGGGAAAGCATGGAGAGGTGGCACAATGGACACAACTTCGTTTGAGCATTTGCTATAAAAGTATCTGTAAAATATGCAAGGGAGGTAACATTCCTTCTTACTTGTAGGGGAGGTAGCTTACTAGTAATAGCAGGGTTATTAATA
>NC_136999.1:39952212-40221852 GCF_032717465.1 Coenobita brevimanus | reverse complement strand
CAATCTCCATCGTGCTAGGACATATGATGAATTTAAAACTGAATTTTTGAAGAAATTTTTTCTGGAGGTATGAACTTCTTGCCAGGTATAATTCCAGAATTACATAAAATTGTAGATCTTGTAAGGGAGCACACTACAAACCATGTGCTCAGTGAAATAACTGCTGATGTCTCCACAATCAAGAGAACTTTATTAGCTACACTGGAAAATTCTAATTGGATAACAGATAATGGAAAGATGTCCCCAGACCTCGTCGTGGACATCATTGGTTATGTAGCTGCCTTGTGTAAATTACCTGATAGGACCCTTAAGATCGCCAAGACGATCGCAGTACACCCCAGGAATGTGCTTGCTACAGGACTTAATGAACGAGGTAGAGATGCAGTGCAGTAAAGCAGGTATGGTCGACACACATGCACATTCTGGTAGAATGAGGTACCTGAGACAGTATCAGCTGTGAAAACATCTACACCGACCCCAAACAGAGAACAAAATCGATCGCTTTACCCAGAAATCAAGCAGGCCAAACAAGCTGGTAAACGTGACAAGGCCTCATTCCCTGACGCCTTCCTACAGGCAGTTTCATAAGTTTTCGCGCAGCCCGAGCAGGTTCTCGCACCATATACAACACTTCTTATGAGAAATCACCTCTTAGGTCACAGTCAAGGGATAGGTCCATTCCTATGTCATTATTGTGCAAAACCAGGACACACAAGGTATGAATGCTTTATCAAGGCAAAAGAGGACAAACAGAAGACACAAGGATTTGGTCCTTACTGTAGGCATCATAGATACCAAGGGCACTGGACCAGTGATTGCAAAACAGTAGAAAAAAATGTGTCTATGTTCAAATCGGGGGAAGACCAAGTCATGACAAAAAACGAACAAACGTAAAAGAAGAACAAGGCTAAACTTCACATAGGAGGCATGTTGGGAAATGAGTGTATCTTTGATACCAGCTGTAAAAAAGTGTGGGAGGATCAAAACGTTTATTTATTTTTAGATACAGGCTCTCCAGTGAACTTACTAACACATGAAGAACTAAATAGAATTCTTAAAAAAAAAAAAGAAAGTAACTTTTCTGGATGAAGCTGATTTAGATTTATACACAGTGAGATGGACAAGAGATTACAGTGAAGGGTATGATAAGATTAAATCTCAGTTTCACAGAAACTACAAGACCATTCTCTGCATTTTTCTATATCGTTGAAAACTTAGCAATTAAAGGTCATATGTTACTGGGCTTAAGATCCATGAGAGCTGAGAACATAACTATACTCCCACAAACGAATGGAATAGACTTTGATAATGAATTCATAAAGGAAATAACTTCAGAGCCCTCACCGATTGGTAGAAAAGAGCCAAAAAGAATTGGTAATATTAAAGGCTTAAACAAACATACACAAACAGATGAGTGTATAGATCCACTCCCACCACCAACCCCATCCTCAGAATTAGTGACCTAGATAACAGTACTGGATTTATCAATTTTTCCGGCCCATCTCACTAATGATTTAGTTATTCCACCTAATTCTTACATGAAGGTTACCATAAAGAGCAAATTACGGAATAGTACTGGTTCTTGTCTTAGAAGAATTATGTAAAGCGAAGGGATTGTCAGTAGAAAACGCATTATGTCATACGGCAACGACGAAGGGCAAAACTCAAATACTCATAATTAATCACATGAATGGGGAAGTTCAGTTGGAAAAAGGGAACTTGCATAGTTAATATTGAAAAATGTCCCGCCCCTGTAGAAGGAAATAGTTATAGCTGGAGTAACAAGTGAGATAAAATCTACGGATATAGAGAAAGAATAAAGAGAGAATTTAATTCACTCAGGTGAATTTGATGAAGAAAATGATTTGACATTAACCCTGCTGGGAAATGCACCACGGACACCGTAGCATTGCTCGGAGAACAATTAGGGTGTACTAACTTGATTAATCACATTGATTAATGTGCACCTAGAAACACCACCAATTTTCGTACCAGCTTTACCGCATACCACACTCCCAAACGTACACTTGCAAATCAGTATGTCGATGAAATGTTAAAACTTGGAATCACTGAGCCTTCAGTCTTCCCGTGGAATGCCCCTTAGTCTTTGTGCCCAAACGAAAAGGAGAAATGCGTGCGGTAGTAGATTACCGTAAACTAAATAATCACACAATCCCAGACAGATTTCCCATGCCATTTGTTAAGCGATGTTCTACAGAATATTGGTCCTGAGAATAATATATTCTCGAACCATGTCCCGATCTCCCTAAACGGCTACTATCAGATTCCGGTATCTAAGGAGTCATGTAAATACACTGCCTTTTCAACAAACAGAGGCCATTATCAATATACAAGAATGCCAATGGGACTGAGAGGACAGCCCCAGGCACATTCCAGCGTCTTATGAATTACGTATTGTCCGGAATTTTAGGACAAGGAATATTTGTTTATCTTGACGATATTATAATCGCAACGAAGAATATTAAGGATCATCTCAGGAAATTTTGCTTTAAGGAAATAAATTTCTTAGGCCACAAATTAAGTTCTGATGGTATTCACACCACTAATGACAAAATACAGGGAGTGAGAGATTTTCCTGAACCCACTACGACTGACGAAGTTAGACAATTTTTAGGTCTGGCTGGGTACTATAGGTCATTCGTACCACAATTCTCTCATATAGCCTTTCCTCTATTCCAACTACTCAAAAAAGATGCTATATTCCAATGGGAAGAAGAACAAAAAGGGCATTTAACAATCTAAAAATTAAACTAACAAATGCACCTTGTTTAGCATATCCGGATTACACAAAATAATTTCTTATTTGTACAGACGCATCAGTTAAAGAATTAGGGGCTGTACTGATGCAGGAAGATAAAAGAGGAAAGAATCAACCAATTGCATTTGCCAGCAGACAAACAAGAGGTGCGGAGAAAAATTATTGCACTACAGACTTAGAGACACTTGCAGTGGTTTTTGCATTACAAAAGTTTCGAGATTTGGTATATGGTTACGAAATCCACTTATTCACCGACCATAAACCACTGGTGGGTATGTTTACAGAAAAACTCCTTTCTGGGAGGAGAGCAAGATGGAAATGTACAGTTGAAAACTACAATGTACAAATTCATTATATACAAGGTAAAATGAACATAGTAGCTGACGCATTATCTAGGAACCCGAACACAATTCAGGTCGCGGCATTAGATCTCAAAGGAAATATCCCAAACCACGAGGATATCGCAAAGGCACAAAGACTTGACCCAATATGGTCTAAAGTACATACAAGTTAGAAAGTGGAGATGACATACAATTACCCAAACTGCATGTCCCACTTGAACAATTCACAATGGTCAATAATACATTATACAAAATTAACTCTAAACAACCAAAACGCCAAAGAAATACTAACCAGTTGGTAGTACCTAATGACATGATACCCAAAGTATTACGATTGATACACGACAGCCCACATGCAGGACATCCTGGAAAGGATAAGACATTCAACCAAGCCCAGCTATTATATTACTGGCCTTCATTACGAAAAGATATAAACAATCATATAGACAGATGCGAATCATGTGCAAAACACAAAGGATACCCAATCACACCTGCACCAATGGGTAATTACCCTGTACCACATCAACCATGGGACGTTGTTGCTGTTGATTTACTCAAGATGCCATTATCATACAATAATAACCTATACTTATTCGTAGCAACGGATCATTTTTCCCGTTATGTCATTTTAGCTCCAATTAAAGATAAGACAGCAGAGACAGTAGCAAAGGCAATAACAGATAATGTAATATGTCGCTTTACTACCCCAAAGGTACTAATAAGTGATAATGAAGGAGAATTTAATTCTGAGATCTTACAAGAAATATGTAAACAATACAACATCAAAAAGGTTAAAGTTTTGGCCTATCACCCAGCATCGAATGGGTTGGTAGAGAGACAAAATAAAAGGTATTAGATGTGCTACGACACATTCTCAGTGAAAATTATGCAAGCTGGGATGATTAGATTCCCAGAGTAGAAGCCTCAATTAATGGGTCTATAAATAAATCCATCGTTGACACACCACATTTCATTATATATGGCACAGATAAAAAATTACCATATGAGCTCCTAGAAGGTGACAGCATGCCTATATACAATTACGATGATTACTCTAAACTCCGTTTACGTGAATTCGAGGACATTCACAAAAGAGTCAAAAAACAATTAACGATGTCCAAGGAAGAAATGACGGAGGCATTTAACAAGAAGGCAAAAGATTAACCTATCAGCTTAGGAGACATTGTTTACGGTGTCATTCATACGGGAGACAATAAATTATCCCCAAAATTTGAGGGCCCATACAGAGTAATTACCATAAAAGCAAACAAAGTTTTAATTAAGTCACTTTCAAGTGGCGAGGAGAAACAAGTTCATATTGACCGTTTAAAACGAGTTTCAAGGGAATTATCACATAATTATTCAGCCTCGGATACAACCGAACAGGCGAACGTACCTCAAGAAACCAAGCAAGAACACAACAATGGTTACAAAAAGAAATTAAGGTCATATACCAAACAATCGAACATAGGTGCAACTGTTCCAATCAAATCTACAGTACATCATTTACGAGACTTAAATATCGATTTAAACTCCTTCTATAAATGAAATAACAATCAACCGTAACGCACATCATCACTATCATCGACCACAGCATTATAGGAAATTAATAGATTTTTTTTTTTCGGTAGGTTACGATGAAGGGACTTATGCTATGGATTCTCCTCTACATAGCAAGAGGATATGCGCACTTAGACCCCAAACATATAGTACGACAAGGATGCCTCATAGCTCCAACGGCCACGACTACAATCGTTAAGGACGTCATGAGTACTGAAATAAGTCTAGATTACTTGTATGACTTACCTACTTATCTAGACAGACTTGCGACGTCGATGCGAACTCTGGACTTCATGACAGGAAATTATGTTTCACAAGCACATAACATCAAAGGAGTGAATGAAATGGTAAAGTTAGCGAAATGGAAACTAGAACAGGCGAAGTCAACTATGCTCATCATGATCCAAGATCTCCCATCTTATGGAACGGAGGTACTGAGCGACAGGAACAACATCACACGTACTCGCCAAAAGCGCGGTTTGTTCGACCTGGGTGGCGCAGTTCTTGGGAACATCTTTGGATTGGCTACAGAGGATGACCTTAAAGAAATAAACAACAAATTTAATAAGATAGCTCAGGTACTAACATACCAAGATAAATTCATCACAGGACAGAACTCAGCAATGAAGACAATTGTGAAAAATCTGAAACAAGCAGAAAACATAGCTCTCGAGAGTGTAGATAAAATAAATGAATTGGAGGGAAACGTTACACTTTTCCAACACTTCTCCATCATCACAGAACATATTGACACGATTCTACTACAATCAGAGAACACTAGAGATCGTTTCAGGGCACTTATGCAAGGAATTTCGAATGCTGGTGATGGCAAGATCACAATTGACTTACTCCCAGTTCATGAGCTACGTCAGATAGTTAGTCAAGGCATACATAAACATAAATTGAAGCCGTTGTTCCGCAGTAGGGAATTTATGCAATATTACCCGTATTTAGAAGCAACACTAACACCAACATCAGTGGTAGTTCATGTACCATTCATCACTGAAGACCTGTTCACAGTATACCAAATACACCCCTTCCCCTATAAAAATAACAACACTTTGGTCATCATCAACATCAACACAGACACCGAACTCATCATGGTCTCCAAAAGACGGGACACTGTCACTTTCGCAAGTGAGTCAACGATTGAACGAAAGTGCCGCACATCCTTACATGCTGTTCATCTTTGTCCTGCGTACATTCTCACGTTTCAGCCTACTGATACAGTCCCTTGTTAAATGGCTATCATCAGAAATGACAATATTCATCATCATTGCAACTTCACTTTTGCTCCAGATAAACCTGTACACCATCAACGCATTGGACACTCACAGTTTTTTTTATTTCCCTCATAACACATCAGTTTACATAGTCTGTCCAGATATACCACCATCTAATACATCAGCATCAGGATTATACATAGCACCAGACTACTATGCGGTATTTACACCAGCCATGTCTACTTTATCCACAATCAATCACTACGCCATTCTCAATCATACACACAAACATTTCCACCCACTGCCTGATATGAACTTAAACATGAGCACAAGTATTAAGCTGACTTCACCTAAGTTTGAAACTATGCAGCTGATCAATGAAACAATGAAGCCCTGGGAAGATTTGAGTTTGAGTATGTTCAACCCATATTATGTGTATAGCCCAGCACCTACTGTCTTTATAATCGTCTGCATTGTAGTTGCAGTACTGCTGTTCGCAATGCACAGAATGCATGCAAGAATTGCTAATTTGGAGTCATTATTTAGTTGGGGGAGAGTTAACATCAAAGTTAACCACCCTGAATGAAGTGTATATATTGTGTATATAGTATTAATTATATATATATATATATATATATATATATATATATATATATATATATATATATATATATATATATAAAATACAAAGAAGAATGACCCATGTATGGCAGACCAGTACCATTATCTTTAAATGAAATATTAATAACTCTTACCATAATCTTAATTTTAAACTATTTTTAATTCTTGCATGTATGCATTTCACTACAATAACCCAAGTACATACTGTATTACAGTTAAATAATTTACTTAATACATTTACTCAAATATGTATACAACTTGTTTAAAATGTAATATTACTGAATAATCACTATTTACTATGAATATTATATGTATACAATATTCATACAATTATGTTACTTTTATAATATTATGTATTTCACTTAATTAGCTTATAAGTTCATTATAATGTGTATATAATGTGTATTAATATGTTAGGACTATTGACCGTCGATGGTACGCCATTTTCGCGTGACCGAGCAGATATCAGAACTCCATATTATAATTACAAATCATAATAGATAGATAGATAAATAGATAGATAGACAGCTCTATGTGAGCCTGGAAATAGGAAATGAGCTTGCAAATTACACTGAGGAAAGCTGACGACAGTGGCCAGTAAGGAGATGATGCAGTTAGTTGTCAGCAATCCACCCGTGAACAAAGCCCTAGTGACCAAACACACACACACACACACACATACTCACACACAGGCTTCTTAAACTTTCCATCTACAAGGAACACAAGTGATACGTCTCCTGTTTCACCAGAATTTAGGAAAGAGAGCTCAAAAGGAGAGAGGAGATAGAAGAGACAGGTCGCAGGGAGAAGGGCTTGGCAACTTGAGAGAGAGACAGAGAGAGCGAGACAGAGAGATAGTTAGCGGGACTGGACTCGATACTTCGCTCTGTGTGAGAGACTTGTTAATATTTCCAAGACAAATAAAAATAGTCCCATACTATTCTTTACCTCTCCTGTCACTACATGACAAATGGGAAAGAAGATTATCTACTACAAGCTGCTCCAGTATAATAACCGCTCGTCCACAAGTCTAATATATATATAACTCAACTACAAGTAACCACAAAGGAACCACATGGTATCAGGGAAATGAGGTGAGGTTCACTCATTGAACTTCTGAATACATTCTTCACATATCTCAAGGCAGAATTATCCCTTTCCACACTAGCATTAGTCGCGGGAACAGTAAGCAGAATGTGAAGTATAACCACAACATTTGAGAAGAGTTTCTGCAGAGCATCTGAACACATCTTCTCAAGGGTTTGATATATTTTGTGGCTTCGATTTTTCTGTTGCCCAGCAGCGTTTCCATAGTCTCAGCTCCTGAGAAAGGGATGATGGATTCGGCAGATCACCTCGATATTGTTCCTGGATACTGCATTCTTGCCAATACTGAAGTTTGACTTGCCGCGGATAAGTATTACACAATTTGAGGCCGAAAATTTTAACGAATTTCAGTAAAGCATCAGAATGGCAGTGTAATTTGAGCCAGAAAAATTGAGAAATTTTGCATAAGAAAATTTCAGATAAGAAATATTCATAATATTTCCCCACCTTCATCTCCACCTTGGAATCTTATAGTAAAAATATATAAATTAGCTTCTGAAAAAAGGGGGCCATATGCCTCTCACGCCCCCCCCCCCTGGATCAGAGTCTCATAACCTTTTCTCCTCCTCCCTTTGGGTTCTAGTTAAATAGTGAGAAATTCTTACTCCGCCCATTCTTGCTTCCTTTTTAAATTTCTCACATTCCTAAATAATTCATTTTGGCTGATGTACTTTTCAGCACCACAAGCATAGGTCTATTCTTCCCTGTAGCTCTAAGACCAAGCCGTGAAACTCTTGAAATATTATCAACACCAGTATTACAGGATCTAATTAACCTTTCAGATGCTTCATGATTATGGTGAAATCTCTCTTAAGCCTCAGTAGAATTGCTTTCTTTAACCCCTTAACTGCGGGGCATCACTTTTGTGACGCTTGGGAGCAAGGGATCATACTGCGGGGCATCACTTTTGTGATTCTGTGTTATTTTGAATTCGCCTGGGCTTTCAGTTGGTGGCTTGTATCATATATCAGAACTGCCAATGTCCAACACTAGTCAGCACTCCTAATCCCATCTGTACTCCCATCCATTGTTGTCAAATTAGCCATTTCTCCCTGTTCTTGACTCCCCTCCCTACCTCCCCTCTATTACCCTCTCCTCTTAACGTCCTGGCCATGCTGCACTAAGTAAATCTTCCCTGGAATTTTCCACTGATTGCATCCATTGAAATAAGCCCTATGCCCTATTCTTATACCAAATAATATATACAAAAAAGAAATAAGGTAAGTGATACTGCCATACATCTGAAATTGGCTAATTATCGCCTGACAACACCTCACGTGTACTCGTTCGCTAATTTTCCCTGTTTATTTCCCCTTGAATTATGCCGTATAATCTATTCTCGTAATAAAAATATATATAAGAAAGAATCGGAGAAGCCTAAGTGATATTTATGTTCACCTGGAACTACCTAATTTATTATGTATTGTCTAGATTTCCTGCCAATCATTTCATAGGGTTTATATTAGCAGCTGTCACCACTCTGATATTGGCACCATTGCATTCCCTCTAGGCCACCACATCATTCAGTTTACTGTCGTCTTTCAAGGTGAAACCACGTCGGATTCCTGCCTGTCCAATTCCGCGCTTTTTAGCCCCATGCAAAGGGCCCTGTGACCTCTACCCCTACTAAACCTCGAGTGGAAAGAGGTAAAGGGCTAAATGACTGCTGTGGAACGTGAACTGGCTAATTTATCCATGAAAATGATGGACAGTGACTACGATCTTTCTGGTGAGTAAAACAGTGCAATTGGAAATGTAAATAATGTGTAAACAGGAAGTGAAAGGAATGAATGTAAATATAACTGAACAGTGGAAAATAGTTTTATAAGTTACTGCAAGTGACAGCGCATAACACAGTGTAAATAAAATAGAATGTAAATAATGTAAATAAAATAGAGAATGTAAATAGAAATGTAAATGAGTAGGAATATAAGGATACGAGTATATATACTAGGAGTAATGAAAGTGAAAGTGTCACTCTAGCATGTATGAATACTATGAGTTATGAAAGTGGAAGTGAAAGTGACAGATTCGCTCTCAATGCTAGTATACAGAACGAGAAAGTGAATGCTACGTATTTTACTGAAAGAGAAATTGAATGCCTACAGTGACAATAAACTACTATTACTGAAGGAAATTTATGGATAAAGACTGCTGATATATATATATATATATATATATATATATATATATATATATATATATATATATATATATATATATGTGTGTGTTACATAGTAATAGAAATATAAAGTGTAAGTGTTTTTATGAATAATAAATGAAAGAATACCAGCGACGAACGAGCGCAAGTGGGAAGGTCATCTGTGCTCGTAATTTTCATTCCTTTCAGTTTTTTTTTTTTTTTGGAGTATGGATTCCAAACTATTTGAAAATCATAGAATAGTGTCTCTAGTGATAATATCAGGCTGTGGTAATTATATTACGGGGTGTCGGGAAGCGTAAAGTGGAGACTTGGTTACCCAACTTCAGAAGTCTCCACAAGTCCTTCAGTACTCGACGAAGGCTCAATAAACATCCCAGGAGAAAGCTAAAGGTATGTGCCATATGCATATATAATAATAATATTCTAGGGCTAATAACTGATTTTTGGCAAATATTTTTTGAGTCTGTCGGAGCGCGAATATGCCCACGGGACACGCAAGTCGAGCCAAAACAACCCCGTGGTTTATGGGTTAATATTATAAACCACAATGTTGTTTTCACATGCTTTTCTCTCATTCAGCTCGTGAATCAAATCGAAGCCTTCAAGTGAGTGTTTCTCCTGAGACTGACCTTCAGGCGCTGTCCCTTTTTATCCAGGCTCACATTAAATACAGAAATATTATCCTACATCTCCTTAAACTGAGAAGTATTATCTTCCATCTCCTTTATTTTGACAAATGTTTCACTCCGTAGTAGTTGATTAGTTTGAGTCTTGTTCTTAGCCTCAGTTGCTAATTTATCATACTGTTCATTGAGCTCTACTTCCATCCTTTCTATCTTCATAACATGCTTGCATATTCTCTCATATCTGACATCAAATAAGCTGTATATCGATTGAAACTATTCAGAGGACTGCTCATTAACTATATAATTGTAAACAGACTGAGGAATCTTTTCACAGGTGATGTGAAACCAAAAGCTACATACCTCACAGCACATAGCTTTATCCTCTGTATCCATTTCTGAACAGCATTTCCGACAATAATAGTGATCACTGTCCTTATCTTTATTAACTATTTCGCAGTTTGTTGATCATCACTGTCCTTATCTTTATTAACTATTTCGCAGTTTGTTGATCCTGAGATGTCCGTATTGCCTTTGTCTGTATGCTCCAGTCCTCCTGTGAATCCTGTCGCCATCATGAGAGATCCTGAATATAATTGTTTATTCTTGGAGAATTTGTACTATACAGCTCTCTTCAATATAATGCTTAGCTGATGTCAATCTGCTTTTGTTTTTTCTTTTTCCTTTTTTTCTATATCTTCCTATAAACACAGTGTTTACAGGAGCAGTCTCTGGCACGTCCACCTCACACTACACACACACACACACACACACACACACCCGCAAAAGTGCGATTATAGTACATGCCAGCTATTGATATTGCAGAGCAGTTGGTTGGATGTTGTTTGTCCCAGAGCTGAAACCTAACTGCCGCCGTGGGCAAAATGGTTCTTGTGAACGAACCTATAGCAACACGTGGCCTCCCAACCTGACTGCCAGTTTTACTGCCGCCGCAGTTTAGTGATCCAGACGGTCGGTGGTGGCTGCCGTAGCGGCTATTTTGCCGCTCACGCCTCGTGTGAACGGTTCCACTGGACTCAATGTATTTGTAAACCACGCGACAAGAATCCTGCGGGAGAAACCACTCATGTGAAAGTAGCGTTAGTGAGAGAAGAGGGTGTGCTGTGGGCATGGGGGAGGGAAGGAAGGGAAAAGAGGGTTATCGGTTTTTGGACGGCGACCTCGACACCAGTTACTATGTTTCGATCTCAACTCATCATTCTAATTTCTCAGGATGTTGGCTGCTAAAGTTGATAAGGTAGACTGCTAACACGTTGCTAACTCTTGACGTCTCCAATATGCATTTATCATGATGTTAAAATTTACCAATTCTGCAGTCTAGCATTATATTTTCAGAAAGAGTTAGAGTATTCCCAAAGCAATATTTCTGTATAGAGGCTTGCAACTTATTGCTGAGTTTGCAATATTGCTTGTGCTCACTTAATTACAACGTCTCTGTTTCATTTACTGTGCATATCTTGAATGTTATACATATATTTCTCACTAGCAGGGGTACCCTGCATTGTCTGGGTAAAACCCAATGGTTGTGCAATACCGGCATTGCCTGGGACTCTGATGCCCACTTCAATTGTGGGAAAGGACACTTGAGACTCTGTTTTACCCACTGAATATAAGTCCCTCCTTGGGCCCATTTCCCCAAGGATATATTCCCCATGCATCTATTCCTACCATGGACCTATTTTCTCACTATCCATCCTGCTTATCCACTCACCCACCAACCCACCTACCCTACCCATCCACTCACCAACTTTCACACTAACCATTCCTACCCACTCACTCTCACTCACCTACCCACTTTGTCTTACCACACTTACTCATCTGTGCCCAGCGACCCACCCATCCTGCCCTTCCATATGCACCTGTACACTCAACCCTTTGCACCCACCCCACCAATCAGCCCACCCATCTGACCCGCTGTAGCTAATAATGGCATGGCTGTAGATGTAAAACCTCTGTGGTAACTGACTACTAAATTTCCACCATGTTGACCTGAAGATTTTTAATTAGTTCTAAATTGCCCATCAGGTATGTCACTTTAGTAACTGTAATATACACATCTAAATTCGTCGTGCAGAGTGTCACCTGTTAGAGCTGTTTGAAGAGCTATGGATGCATTCACCTCGATTTCCAAAGAGGATAGAAATACAGAGAGATAGGCAAATATATATATATATATATATATATATATATATATATATATATATATAGATATATATATATATATATATATATATATAAATAATGTCTCTTTGTCTGTCTCTCTGTATTTCTATCCTCTTTAGAAATCCAGGAGGATGCTTGCAGAGCTCTTCAAACTGCTTGGCGGACACAAGGGGGGCTGTGGTTGAACCAGTGTCGCATATTATAAAGTATGGTTGCACTCACTCAGCTTCCACGGGCCGATTACACTTGGTTCACAGACTACACACACACATCCAAAGCCACTCCAGCACTACAATTACACTTACAAGCACTTCTCACCCTACATACAATCTCTACCAGACAGCCTAAGCCACTTGGTAGAGATACATTGGCTGTATCGTCCTCACTTCGGTCGGGATAGGCCGGTCCTGCAGTGACCACTCAAGTGGCTGATGAGATTAGATGAGAGATTATATATATATATATATATATATATATATATATATATGTGAGGGGTCGCTCATCTTAAGAGCCCAATGCACCATTAAGAAAAAAACAGATATCATCTCCTTGCGATATGATTTCTGGCTATTTTTTGTTGAAGGCACGATGGGCCCTTAACCCGTGTATTGCACAATTTTTATCCCACCCCATGATGCGCAAGAAACGAAGGATTTTTTTTTTTTAGTTTTTGTTCATTATAAACCTGAAGGTACCATCCAGGGCATCATCTGGTAAAAAGAAAAAAAAAATCTCTCTCTCCATCTTTGCATAGGGCCATGCGTACGTTTACATACGGGAGGAGTGAAAAAATAAGAAATTATTTTGTTTTTGTTTATTATAAACTTGAAGATAAACATGCAGGCCATCATCTGAGGAAAAGAGATAATCTCTTTCTCTCTGTCTTTGAATAGCGCCATGCGTAAGTTTGCATAGTGGTGTAATTGTTTATGGTGATGCACGGCCTGAGCTGTGGCTCGCAATGCAACATCATCGAACCTGAGCTGTGGCTTGTAACCCACAGGTTAAGACGTGCAACAGGGGTTGCATGTCTTAAGGGTTGGACGTGCCAAAAACGCCAGAAATTTTAATGCCACGAATTGTTATTTTAATTATAAATGTCACTGCTCACCAGTGTATTGCTAGAAAAAAAATATATACCACTGCTGACCACCAGCGTAATGGTCCGAACTTTAGGGGGTATCACCACTTAATACAACCAGTGTGATGCTCAGAAAATATTTCAGTCACCTTCAATGTATTGCAGAAACAACTTATATATCACCACCGGCCCCCAGGGTAGTGTACTGAATTTAAAGTTGAGACTATTAATAGGGTCAGTATGATAATGAGAGTTGAGTAAAACTGCAAAAAGTTATGGAACAATTCTAGTTATCAGTGCTCAGATAAAGTATTTATTACAGGTTATGGGGGGGATGGGATGTGTGGTAGCTTGATCTTCCTTATGGCTAAGCCAGCCATGTATTGACCTTGTAATATTCCTTTTAACTTACCAGCGTGCTTGCCATTAAGGAACCGAACTTGTTTTAGTGTAAAGTCAGAGATATTTGGTGTAATTTAATCCCCTTTACTTCGAAGTAGTTAGGATCAAATTTTTGGCTGAATAGGGTAGCACAATGTTTAGGTTGGCTCGGATTCACGAGTCTGTTTTTCTCCCTACTACACCCTGTGGGCCGCCCATTACATGCTTATCAGAGAAAGGTAATTGGAAACCCGAAACTGGGATGTTGTCTTAATTTTAATGATATTACAAATGTTTAACCCCTAAAGCGCGGGCTTGTTTTGGCTCAACTTGCGTGTCCCGTGGGCATATTCGTGCTCTGACAGGCTCTCTAAAAATATTTGCCAAAAATCAGTTATTAGGCCTAGAATATAAAAATTACATACACTTATGGCACATACCTTCAGCTTTCCCCTGGGATGTTTGCTGAGCCTTCGTCTAGTACCGTAGGACTTGTGGAGACTTCTGAATTTGGGTAACAAAGTCTCCACTATACACTTCCCAGCAACGCGTAATATGATTACCACAGCCTGATATTATCACTAGAAACACTATTCTATGATTTTCAAATAGTTTGGAATCCATACTCCCCCCCAAAAAAAAAAACTGTGAAAGCAATGAAAATTACGAGCATGTACCGGAATGACCTTCCCACTTGCGCTCGTTCGCCGCTGGTGTTCTGTCATTTATTATTCATAAAAACACTCACATTTTATATTTCTATAACTATATAACACATATATATCTGCAGTCTTTATCCATAAGTTTCCTTCAGTAATAGTAGTTTATTGTCACTGTAGGCATTCAATTTCTCTTTCAGTAAAATACGTAGCATTCACTTTCTCGTCCTGTATACTAGCGTTGAGAGCGAATCTGTCATTTTCACTTCCACTTTCATAACTCATAGTATTCATACTTGCTAGAGTGAAACTTTCACTTTCATTACTCCTAGTATATATACTCGTATTCTTATATTACTACTCATTTACATTTCTATTTACATTCTCTATTTTATTTACATTACTATTTTATTTACACTGTGTTATGCACTGTTACTTGCAGTAACTTATAAAACTATTTTCCACTGTTCACTTATATTTACATTCATTGCTTGCACTTGCTGTTTACACGTTATTTACATTTCCACTTGCACTGTTTTAGTCACCAGAAACATCATAGTCATTGTACATCATTTTCATTGATAAATTAGCCGGTTCACGTTCGACAGCAGTCACTTAGCCCTTTACCCTTTTCCACACGAGGTTTAGGTAGGGGTAGAGGTCACAGGGCCCTTTGCACGAGGATAAAAAGCGGTGGAATTAGACAGGAGCGAATCCGACGTGGTTCCACCTTGAAAGACGACAGTAAATGGACAGTGGTGGTTGTGGGCTGGTGGTCTAAGGGGAGTGCAATGTTGCTATTCTCAGCGTGGTGACAGCTGCTAATATATATGCTATGAAATGATTGGCAGGAAATCTAGACAATACATAATAAATTAGGTCGTTCCAGGTGAATGTAAATATCACTTAGGCTTCTCCCTTCCTTTCTTATGTATATTTTCATTACAAGAATAAATTATACGGCATATTTCAAGGGGAAATAAACAGGAAAAATTAGCAAACAAGTGCACGTAAGGTGTTGTCTGGTGATAATTAGCCAATTCCAGGTGTATGGCACTATCACTTACCTTATATCTTTTTTCTTTATATTACTTGGTATAAGAATAGGGCATAGGGCTTATTTCAATGGATGAAATCAGTGGAAAATTCCAGGGAAGATTTAGGTAGCACAGCACAGCCGGGCAGGCGAGAGGAGAGGGTAATGGAGGGGGGGTAGGGAGGGGAGTCAAGAACAGGGAAAAATGGCTAAATTGTCAACAATGGATGGGAGTACAGATGAGATTAGGAGTCCTGACTAGTGTTGGACATTGGCAGTACTGATAGATGATACAAGCCACCACTTGAAAGCCCGGGCGAATTCAAAATAACACAGAATCACAAAAGTTACGTCCCACGGTATGATCCCTTGCTCCCAAGCGTCACGAAAGTGACGCCCCACAGTTAAGAGGTTAAACTCTATTTACTCACTTCTCTCGTTACTATTTCCTCTAACATCACTTGAATCAGAATGACCTGCTGGCTACATCAGGCGTCATCCTCCTTGGTCACTTGTGGACTCGGGGAGGGACGATACTAAACAATATGAAATGACACTTTCTTAATCATACACTCTGTACCCTTGACAACAATAAAATTTCAATTCAGTGGTGAGACCTGTTCATAACCACTTAATACAGTTAACAATAAAACACAGATGACCTGACTTAACCCGCCCCGTCCCGGAGACGTGAATGCACGTCCTCACATGATGTGCACTCATATCCCGGAGACGTGAATGCACGTCCTCACATGATGTGCACTCATATCCCGGAGACGTAAATTAATGCGGCAACTTTGCAAGGACATTGCAAGGTCCCTAATTTGCACAATTTTCAATTTTCGCGAGTGATTTTTGGCACGTATACACGGGACACCTTCCACTACAAGATGCCAGGCAGGGACAATGCCTTACCCAGCATGACCTCCTCCCCCCCCCCTGCATGACCTTTTCTCAGCAATTCACCTGTTATCAGTGACCTGGCCAGTAAAGCCATGTCATGCCACTGTACGAAATTCAGGGCCAGAGTGATTCCCCAATCGATGACAATGTGGAGGACAAACATTAGAGGAAGAAACAGTCAGAAATGATGATCAGGTAATGTGGCAAAAAAAGGTCAGGAATGGTGATGAGTTAGTGAGTGAAACAATGCTTATAATGCCTATATTACCGTTTGCAAACCAATATACTCTCGTACTACATATAAATTCGTACCAAATAAATAAATAAATAATTACCGTTTATGAGTGGTGTGGAATAGTTATCCTCCCATAGAACTCGTTTTCTTTGCAGCCAGCCTGATAGAAAACCCTGTAAGGTAAGGAGGTACTCCTTCCTGGATCGAGTAATTTAAACCTCAGGTGAGCGATTTCTCTATGAATTTTCGATGTTTCTCACCAAAAGCGGATGTTTGAGCCAAAAAAAAAAAAGGTCCAAAAATGTCGGGACTGAGGCGTACCACTGCCCAGAAAACGTCGGGATGGGGCGGGTTAATGCTTATAAATCTTCCTAGAATGAGAACACAAGTTTATCCCAGTATATCCATTCTGATTACATGATTCCCTTTATGAATTATAATAAAGAAAACTCCCCGACTTATGTTAATGTGCAGTTATCTAGATTTTTGCCTAACACAACTACTGTAATGGGGGCGGGGTATGAAAAGTCTGTAAGTGTGGTGACGTGACTGGCAGATTATGACTTGCTTGGCGTTAAGATCTGCGGATGGAACAGGAACTGATGGTAGAGTCATGCAAGAATTTTTGCTATTGGACACAACTATTAATTATTCTATCCTCCATAACTCTCAATGTGAAAACAACGGAGAGGGAGAATATAAGGGTTTTCTTACTAACCTGCAGATGGAACGGGAACTGATGGTAGAGTTACGCACTCATAGTGTGCTCTCGTCCTATATAAGCTAGGATACTGGTCCCATTGCATCTGAGGATGTCAACTTCCGGTTACAGTTATTACTTAACAAGCATGTCTTGTATCACTCATTTTGGGATTGACGTTTTTAGAACTTAGAGTGTCTCACAAAGATTATACGACGATGGTGAAAAATCTGACTATTATCAGTAATGATCTCATCACTTGATATTAAGTATTGTCGGTTAAATTTAATTTGGTGATGCGCACAACGATTGATATTTTGAGATTAACAATACACAGGATACTCTGAACTGTTTCTCCCCTTCTGGCACTTTCTCAATTAGTATTTCTATCAATAGAATGGATTAGGACTGAAAGATATCTTTGAATTTACTCAATTGGAACATTATGAAGACTCAGCTAATTTAAATGTTTGCCAAACTCCGCTACGAGTGTGTTTTATGGAGGGGGGGAGGGAAGGAGAGGGAGGAAATGTGGTCGGCTGATGTAATACTTAATGCAACTTACTTAATACATAGTTATCCACCTCCTAATTTATTTCTACAATGTAAAAAAAAAAAATCACACTTATACTACACTTATATTAAACTCATACTAGATTACATTTATTCACACTTATACTAAATTGTTCTTAATTACTAAATTACGCTATCTTACAGTCATCTAGATTATAGTGACATTACATCTTAACGTAATTTACAGGCACTATAAAGTCACCTCCCCTAGGGAGGCAATTTCTGGCAATTTCTGTGATTTTTTTGTTATGGCACTTGGGCCCTTAAGATGCGCAACCCCTCATTATATATATATATATATATATATATATATATATAAATATATATATATATATTGTTACGGAACAGAGAAAGATAATGTACACTTTAAGTGAGAATACTAAAAATCACTACAGTCCCGTAAATTTCCAGGTTCAAAACAAAAGAGTTAGGTAAAATTACAAGTTAAGTTTAATGCTCAAACTAACAACAAAACATTCAGAACTCATAAAGATAATGTAATGGCAAATAAACAGGTTAAATATATGGTTAACTGCAATAGCCTCTATTAACATGAAATTAGCAAGAGTAAATTTACCTAAGTCAGCCCTGATAAAATGAGATACCAGATAATACTCAGTGAATGCCAGATAAATTGTTACAGATACAAACTATTAAAAAAATGACTGACATGAAACCCAACATTAATCAAAAACCTCACTAGGCCCAAGAATTAGCCTTATGCAACACAGTACAAGAAAAAATGCAATAACACTTATACTCAAATTACACACAGCTGCTAGATGTTTGGAGATTTCTTGAGCACTCACAATAATAATAACTGTACAGGGGAGGACAGAGATGTGAACAAAATGAGGAGTAGATCTAAGTGGCAATGATGCAGAGACTGAGCTCATTATATAGGGGCCAGGAGAGCTTGATACAACTTGTAAGAAGGACGCGCAAATGAAGCCATGGGGACAAAGAGCTGAAAATCCCGCTCTGAATAACAGAGAGAACGACTTACTCTACTATAACGGTAGAAGGGGGGGACTGTGGCAGAACACGCTCGTGATCAAACATGCAGCAACTGTGCGTTAAAATTACACAAAGGATGATGAAATAATAGGCTATGTAACAATATATATATATATATATATATATATATATATATATATATATATATATATATATATATATAAACATATATATATACATATATATATATATATATATATATATATATACATATATATATATACATATATATATATACATATATATATACATATATATATATATATATATATATATATATATACATATATACATATATATATATATATATATATATATATATATATATATATATATATATATATATATATATATATATATATATATATATATATATATATATATATATATATATATATATATATATATATATATATATATATATATATATATATATACATATATATATACATATATATATATATATATATATATATATATATATATATATATATATATATATATATATATATATATATATATATACATATATATATATATATATATATATATATATATATATATATATATATATATATATATATATATATTATACTGATTACATTTGCATCCTCTGCTATGACAAATATTTGTCGGTACAGTGTACTGTACGTTACTTTCAACAGACATAACGAGGCCGTCTGGGTGGTGGTGGTGGGAGAGGGTGATGCAGGGGGTGTGGATGCTGATGATGGTGGTGTTAACACAAAGCTACGTGGGCAACCTCATGTCCCTCCTGGCCGTCAGACACACAGATCATCCTTACCAGACTCTAAGAGACCTCTTGGATGATCAAAGCATCAAATTGCTCATCACTACTTTTTCCACAAAATCAACATTTTTCAAAGTAAGCATAATCCAAGTCCTACTACAGTCAACAATATTATACTGTAGTTATTGGCATTACTAACATGAAGTATATCTATATCTGTACATACCTATCTATCTATCTTTCTATCTGCGTATCAATCTCTTTATCTATCTGAACCTTATGGATAATTCACTAATATAAAAGCAACAATCAGCAGCTTTCCTCCCACTCCATAAATACATAAAACCTTCCCTATTCCTTCCTACTAATTTTTCTCATAATAGTTTCAAACCCACAATTCCATAACTACCTAACAGTCTTTTACATGGTTTCCGCACTGTAAAAAAGTATCCGAGCATCTCTTACCACCGCTGACTTCGTTACTTATTGTTATTTCATTAGTCCCCAGCCATTCTGATATATTCCTAACCTCCTCTTTAATTATTCTATCACATTCCTTTCATTTAAGCACTCGGCCTTGTTTTATAAGATTTTTTTTTAACTCACGTCGATTACCTGCACTTCATTTTGAAAAAGAATCGCATTATTTTGAATTCTATTTGCTTCCTGAGATTCGAAGTATGGTAACTTTTGGATTTCTCTTTGCTTCATGAGATTCAAAGTATTGCAGCCAGAGATTCAAAGTACTGCAACATTTTGCTTCGTATGTGGTTCCTGAAATTCAAAGCATTGCAGCATTTTTTTTTTCTCCTGAGATATCACAAGAGCGTTATTCCTATTTGGTTCATGGCATTCAAAGTATTGCAGTATTTTGATATGTCAGTGGTTCCTGAGATTCACAGTATTGGAACGTTTTGATTCCTCATTGGTTCTTGAGATTCAGTGTATTGCAATATTTTGATTTCGACTTGCATCTTAACATTCCAAGTACACTAGCCAAAGATTCAGAGTAGTGCAACATTTTTATTCCTCTTTGGTTCCTGAGAGTCACTCCTTTTTCAGACTGTGCAAACTGGGATGTGGCGTGAGTTTGCAGACATGTTTGACACCGAGCGAGTGACAACTACCACATACAACAACCTACTGCCAGACATTATCAAATATGCGAAACCTGGCACTCATGCCGTATTTGATGCCGATATAAACTTTCGAAATTTCATGGCTGCAGACTTTTCTCAAACAGGTCTGGGTTCATTTAATAATTTTTATGATAATATATAAACTCTCAAGCAGGTGAGGGTGGAAGCTACTTTTTTTTTTTTTTGAGTCAAGATTCAAGTGGCTTGAATGGAGAGTGAATGGGAGTGAGACTTATTCTTTTGGGTAATTTTTGGTTAGTGTTTCATTAGATTGTTTTTTCTGTCTCTCTGGACCTTACCTCACCCCACATGGCGTGGAAATGTCTGGAAACAGCGCTTTAGAAGAATAACAATTTTATCATAGGATGATGTGGGTTGTCTTTCAGGCAATACAGATCATTTAAGAAAATTTATTTGTCCTAACAACCATTTAGATTCAGTCTTGTTAGCCTACAGAGGTTAATTTCCTGCTAGTTTAATTCATATTTGGGTATATTTAATTAGGCTTGTCATATGTACTCATATCTAATATAAATGTGAATGTAGGTGAATGTAGGGAAAAGTAAAGGTATGGTCATCGAGAGAAATGAAGTCACTAAATGTACAGTAAGGTTGGATGTGGAGGAAATGGATAATGAGAGTGTGCGTAAACACTTGGGTTGTGTGATGAGTAAGGTTGGAAGTTTAGAGGGTGAAGTGCTTGAAAGGGAACAACAACGAAGAAAGGTTGCTGGTTCTTTGAAAGCAGTGATAAGGAACAAGGAAGTGTGCATGGAAGTAAAAATGTCGCTGCATGACAGTACTATGATGCCAAATCTAACGTATGGAAGTGAAGCTTGGACCTGGTTGGAGGGACACAAGTGAAGAGTGAAAGGAGTGGAAATGAGTTATTTGAGAGAAGCATGTGGAGTCACATGGAGAGACAGACTGACTAATGGGGAAGTGAATCAGCGTTGTGGTGCGGGTGTGGGTATGATAGAAAGCTTAGGAGAAATACACTGAGGTGGTTTGGCCATATGGAGAGGATGGAGAGCTAGAAAGTGATGAGGAGAGTGTGTGTCAGTGAGGTGGAGAGAGGTAGAGGGAGCGGGAGGCCAAGGATGAGATGGAGTGATGGAGTGGAGAGGTATATGAGAAAGGCGGGTGTGAGCTGGAAGCAGGGCAGTGAAATGGCGGGGGACAGGGCGACAGGGAGGCGATTTATTTGTGGCCACCCCTTACGGCATTAAGTCGTCTGACAATGGATAGAAAAAAATGTAGTTAAATTATATGAGATCACTATAGGTCGTTCCATATTAGCTCACGTCCAGTCAGTACATTATCTGAAAGGATTCATTTTCTGTTTCTCCCTGTTTTTCATGTTGTTCTTTTTCCCTACACTTAAATTTCATGCCCTCTTGCCTTTAATACTGTCTATAGAACGATGTTGTCATGAAACGAGGAACAAGCTCTTTATGGGCACTGGAAGAATCTTCAGTATTAAAGATACGAGGATTAGCCAAGAGTCTGGAATGAGTGTGTTATGGCACGTTTCCTCTTTCTAAGTTACTCTGGTAAGAAACGTCTACAGTATATGTGGAATCCAAGCTACTCGTTTATACTTTCTGAAAGTAGAATATAACTCTACATACCGGTGAATGACAACGTGAAGGCTTATAATGGGAGAGTAGCTTGTGAATAATAGGGGACCTTCAGAGAGGAGAAAGACACTGGTACATAACGTGTTCTTAGCTTCTTTTTTAAAGTGGATACGAGACTTGTTGTAACACCTTTTGGTCTGGAAGAAAACATCAGATAGGACAGACAAGAATTTGTTAATAAGGAATCTGAGAGCATTGCAGAATATGCCACTGAAAACTGTTATTTAATGCTCAGCCAGTGCAGAGCTCCCATGGTTATAATTGCCTATATCGGTTGATTACTGCAGGCTGAAATCGATTCTCATGAAAAAGGCCCGGATACACAAACGCACTTTCGATCAATCCCCTGTCCTTACTCAGGTTCTGATTTGCAGGAAGGACAGGGAGGCTGTGGAACATTCCTCCGTGTCTTGTTCTAACTTCATAAATCCTAGCTGCAGCACGAAAATTACTGCAGATTATAACAGTACTGTTTTCTGCAAGAAGATCAGGGAAAGGAGTTTTCTGCAGGAAGATCAGGGAAAGGAGTGCAACATCTTGTCTACAGTAGTTCTTACTACAAAACCATATCTAAGTTAGAACGGAGAATCGATCGTAAATATGTTTGAGTATCACATACCAGAATATTCATGGGTTCATATTCTCGTCATTTATGGAAGCTCCCTAGCACCTTTTCTTAAGTGACTTATTTTGCATATTACACATTATTGTCCCGGTGCGTGTAACATAAATCTTTCTAATATCGCCATGGTCTGCATAGATAGCATACCAAAAGCTATCAGTCAGCCATATCCAAAAATAAATCGCTAAGGAAGAGGTAATATGGTGCTTCCTTAATAGACGAGAATACCGACCATGGTGCTATTTGTCGACAGGTCGGTGCGATTTCTACATGAGCAGGAGCAGCTACTTACCATTGCCATTTTGTATGTTGGCCCAGAAGAACAGCCCTCTCGCTCCTGCCATGGATAAAGGGTAAGCGTGCTGACAACAATGGTCTGTCTACTTACCAATCACTCAGTCAGTCAGTATGTCAGTCCATCCCTCCATTTCATTACAAACACAGGTGACTCATCTTCTAAGAATGAAATATTTGTCTGAGTGACTTTTGAAGGTTGGTGGAGGCGTGTGTAACGGCAGGAAAACTGCCATAAATTGTAACGGTTTAATGACATACATTTTCGTCATCGTCTCAGGTCCAGTAACTCATGGAAAAGAATTTATATTGCTATTTATTTATTTATTTATTTTTATTTCTTTTACTGTGTCCCATTTAGAACAGGAATCCAATTTGCAGTGGTACTTGGCAAGGCACAGACATGACGGTCACCTCCTCCAATCTTGCTGGAACATAAACATTGAATATAATGGTTAGAAGGAAATACCATTTAGTTTTGAAAATTTTTACCATATTTTACTTGCATAGGCTTCATTCTTGACGCTTGGCGCAGAACCCAAACTTGAGCTAAAGAATCAAGCTGCGATATGCATCCTAGAAAGTAACAGTCCTTAATGTACTAGTTGTACTAATTAGAAAAAATATATATGCATTGTTATGCTGCGTATTCTGTGCCCCGACTTCTCGGGTTCAGGTATGGTGCTGCCCTGGATTCTCTGTTCCCGACCGGGTCGGTCACAGAGAAGGAAGGGAAGTCCAAACACGACTGGTCAAAGGCACACGGATATATTGACACTAACTAAATACACACCACAATCCGCAATCAAAACCTAAGTGATACAAAGTAGTAATATGATTCAGAAGACTATGTCCTACACTAAATATCTCCACCTAGTTCAGAGAATTTGATCAACACACAGTAATATACCTCCTCTTGTAAAGGGCAATTTGCACACAGTGATACACATACATCTCATACAATATACCAGGTGTGCTCTGTTCTCGTATATAGATCATTTACAATCCAGTCTATTTCAGTATATACACCACGTGACATGGACGGCAGTATATTTTCCAATTCTCATACACGTTCACATGACATGAACGGCACCCTATGCTAGTTATACACATCCACGTGACATGGACGATATCCTAGCTACCCTTATGTTACGTGCACGTGACAGAGAACTGGAAGAATATATCACTTATTGTCTACTTGCATGACAAGGATGGAGCAGGGGGGGCTATTGTGTTATAGTACCCCTACATGGGCCAATCACAGGAAGCATACCTTACTCTTATACACTCGGTATACATGGACTTAGACTGGTCTGGAGGGGGAGAGGTGGAGAATCAGGGAAGGAAAACATATGGCAACTACGGGGAAAAGATGGGGGAGGGCACGGCACTGGTACTGAGTGAGAGAGTCCGCTGTGTATAGCACTGAGGGAGGTAGTTCACACTTGAAAACAGCCCGGAGCCTCATAACTCTCATTTTGTGTGAGTTTCCCTGTGGCGGCAAGTTCACTAATTCCACACGGGGGAAGGGAAAAGGGGGGGGAGCGACACTGGAGACACAGTGGGGGCTAGTTCACTGGGGATCATGTCTTTCAGTCACTAGGGGACAAACAACAACCTCAGGGTCTTTCAACTCATGGGGCTGGCAGAGAGGGGCACTAGGGCGCACCTGGCAGGAGGCCCTTACACCGGTAACCGCAGGTGGCGGCCGGGCATCGGGAGCGGTCCGTCAGGAGTGTAGTCTGGGTGTAGGTCATCTGTGAGGTTGCCACGGGTCCTACAGGAGCTGATGGGTGGCGGAGTAGGTGGCCCTCTTTCTGCGGGGGCTGTGGATGAGGTGGGGCCCTCTGGACAAGGGCCGAATAGGGCCAGGAGGTACGCAGCATGGCACTGGCCCTTCATCGTGGTTGGAGTCCTGGAGGCAGACCTGGCTAGGCCCGGGCCGAGTGTTGGCTACGTAGAGGGCGGCGCCCTAGCTGGGCCACGGTCCTGCGCGGCAGGGGGGGTCATCAGGGGTGGGATGCGGCCACCTACGCCAGGGGAGGTCCGGGAGCTGCAGTGGGCGTCGGATGTGCTTCTTTGGCTCCGGAGACTGCGGTCTTGCCTGGGTGAGGAGGCCGTCAGGAGTGGGCTGCAGCCCTCTCGCTCTGGGGGAGTCCGGCAGCATCCAGGGGTGGTGGAGGTGGGGCTGCAGTGACAGAACACCTGGCCTTGGGGTCGTCTCACCCTGGCTGGTCTCTGGTGGGTTACCATTAGGGGAAGAGTTCCCACCCTCCGGAGAAGGGGGGCAGGGAGAGAGGCTCCTCGCTCTTCCACAGGAAGGGCGGGCTGAGCAAGAGGCATTGCCCTTGGTAGTAACTAAGGGGGTTGCAGAGGGGGAGTGACAGG
This sequence comes from Coenobita brevimanus, assembly GCF_032717465.1. NCBI lineage: Eukaryota > Metazoa > Arthropoda > Malacostraca > Decapoda > Coenobitidae > Coenobita > Coenobita brevimanus. Next base: position 40,195,831 of record NC_136999.1, on the reverse strand, counting down.
TGGTCTGCTCCCAAGCTTGGCAGGCCTGACTGTCCCTGCCGGAACTCCAGACCAGGGCGCGAGAGGGAGACCCAGTGGGCACTCCTTCGGCCAGACAGACCCAGTGGGCACTGCGTGAGCTCCTACTGGGGACAGGCAGAGGGAGAACCTGAGGGAACTCCTCCAGGTGCAGCAGAACCTGGTGACAGCAGGAAGAGGAGGCCCAGTGGGCTCTCCTGGCTACTGTTGCAGCTCCGGTGGAGTCTGCTCTTCTGCCGTTGGGACTGGGGCACCTGTCCCAGGGACAACAGGAGGGGGAGGCCCAGTGGGCTCTCCTGGCCTAAGTCGCAGCTCTGTGGAGTCTGTCCTCCAGCCGTCGTTTCTGGGGCAGCTTGGGGGTCGACCTGTGGTATGTCCAGAGTTGGTAGCTCTGGTGGAGTCTACCCCTGGGCCCACCTCCCTCTTGGGGAGTCCCGGCAAAGGTCATCCATAGGACGTGCTGACGTGCCGGCTCCCAAAGGTGGGTGGCAGAGGATGGACAACCGGTGGTCACTCCACCCACAGTAGACCATGTGGGCGGTACTGTGCTGCTGTGCCCCTGGGATGTCACAAGACTGTAGGCTCTAGCAGAGTCCTCCTCTTTTCTGGAAGCCGTTACGGTGGACACGGTATCCGAGGGCTTGCTTGGTACTCGTGTATAAATCCCATCCCGATTCTGGCGAGTGATTCCTCCACTGGAATATAGTGCACTCACACTGCACACTACCTGGTGGTCTGGCTGCGGGGAAGAGGGGGTGTCAGGTCACGGGAGAGATATGATGTTCCTGCCTGAAGGCTCATGAGGTGAAACAGCCTCCCTGTCATCTGCTTGTGGGGTTAGAGTCACCTCCCTGTACTCTCCTCCTGGGATGGTGGTGGCAGGCTCACCCCACCGTGCAGGTATTTCACCACCATCGCGGGGGTTGAAGTCACGTCCCCATGACTAGAGTTTGTAAAAGTCAACAGTGGGGGTGCGGTGCAAGGGCATGAGGTGGTGTAGGAGGGTCGTCCAGTGGAGTGTTTGCTGGTTTGGGTGCTGGTACAGGGAGTAGACGATGGTGAGGGTGGATAGTAGGGGTGTGTGCCGCAGAAGGTGAAGGAGCTGCGCAGTGCCCTTGAGGTGGTGCTTGCACCCTAGCCTTGGTGTCCAGAAAATATGTTTTATCCTCATCTTGTGTGGCAGGGGTGGAGAGGAGTGATGGATGGTGTCCAGTTGAAGACTGGAGAGAGGTGAGGCTGCCCTGCTTTTAAGAGGCCATCTCCAGTAAATTGGCTTAGTGAGGCAGGTTAATAGGGATATTCCATGGGGAATTGCATTGTTCAAGGATGAGGGAAGTGGTGCTAGGGGTAGTTATTGATGGTGGGGAGGGTGTGTGGGTGTATCAGGTTGGGCGGCGGGATACTCAGCCCGATATGGTGCTGGTGGGGAGGAGGAGGTTGAGGATGGGCGAGTGGGTGGTGTGGTGGGGAGAGGTTGTGGGGGGTGTGGGTGCGATGGAGGGGTGCTGTGGGGCTGGGGGTGAGTGTTGGGGGTAAGGGCGGGTACAGGGGTGGTCGTGGGCAGAGGGTGGATGACGGTGGTTGTGGGAAAGGGCAGCGGTGAGGAGGTGGGAGGAGTGCATGATGGCTGGGGTGTTGGGTGTCTGCAGGGCGCAGGGCTCAAGGGTGGAGGTGGGATGGCGGTTGAGCGTGATAAGGGGGAGGATGTCGGTGGCCGAGGTGTGAGCGAGGGGAGTACTTGACCGTGACCTGGTATGAGTTGGGGATGTTCATGATCTCATAGGGGCCTGTGCATTGGTGGGCTAGCTTGTGTGGAATTGGTACTGTGGCGACCTTGACGAAGTTGCCCGGCTTGTAAAGATTGGTAGGTGCGGTGTTGGGGCCTAGGTCTTGTGTAGTTTGCAGGTGGTGGAGCTGTTGTTTGAGGTGGTGAAGGGGATCGGACAAGGTGGGGTTGGCAGTGGCCTGTAAGTGGTGTCAGAGGGGTAGAAGCAGAGGCACCTCACTGAATACCCATTCGTGGGCTGTGATTCCATCCTTGCGGGGGCAGGTGTTCATGCCCCATTGTATTACTTTGACGTGTGCTGGCCAGTTGTCTCTTTGCGAGGCTTGGATCCTGGTCCACGCTTGGTTGAGTACGGTGCAGTGACTGCGTTCACAGATGCCGTTTCCTTGGGGCCAGTATGGCAAGGAGTGGGAGATGTTGTACCCAAAGAGGTCGGATAGCTTGGCCCAGATTTTATCCATGTATTCCGGACCATTGTCTGAGTGGGTACCAAAATACGGGAATACATGGCTGGTTAGGGCGTTGGTGATGGTGAGGACGTGATGTTCTTTGGCTCGGAACGCGATCAGGATTTTGGAATATGTGTCCACGAATATAGTTATATACCTGTATCCTGATTTAGGTGGGAGGGGGCCGACAACATCCATGGATAGTAGTTGCCAGGGCTTGTTGGCCATGAGGTGGCCGGACGGGCCTGGTGTTCTAGTGGTATATTTTCCCAGGGCGCACGCTCAGCAGGATTGCACGACTTGTTGCACGAGTTTAGAGGGGTTTGGGGACCAAAAAGTGTCATTGAAAACTTGGAACAATTTCTTTGCACCAAGGTGGATTCCCTTATCGGCGTGGAGTTGTGTGAGAGTGTCCAGGGCGGCATTGGCGTCAAGGGCGATGTGGCCGTAGTGGGTGTACAGGAAATTGCCGTGCCTTTGTAGCCTGGAGAATACCTGGGTGGGCATCCAATTAGGGGGGTCCCAGCATTTCATGAGAGTGCGTGTGGCCTGGATGGCATTGACAGGGAGGTGGGAGAGAGTGTCAGCATTTATGTGAAGTTTGCTGGGCTGGTATGCGATGTCAAAATTAAATTCATCAAGGGTCTCCCTCCAGCGGATCATCAGCGCATTTTCTGTGTCAGATTGGCATAACCATTGTAGGGATTGGTGATTCGTGATGATGGTTACATGGGTTCCAGCCAGGTAAGCGCGGATATATTCGAGTGCCCATGTAATGCCTAAGAATTCTTGCTTGGTAGCACCATAGTTGCGTTCCACCTGATTGAGGGTCTGGCTGGCACAGGCGATAATGTGCTCCTTGCCGTCTTGTAGTTGGGCTAGAATGGTGCCAATGGCCACTGCTGACACATTGGTGTGCAAGCTACTTCAATGGTCACTGCTCCTCTGAACTGTCTGCATGCATTCCTCCACCTCTACGACGGGCTCATAGCACCCGTCTAGCAGCAAACTCTCATCCCTTTTCTGTCCAACTCTCTAATGCAAGAGTTAACCGTTACTCCCAGTCCTTCATTTATGCAACAGGTCAACTTTGGAACTGTCTCCCTCTGTCTGTATTTAATGCTTCCTATGATCTTCAGTCTTTCAAATGCAGTGTGTCCAGGCATCTAAAAATGATCAGATCTTGAATTTGGCTCACTCTTGTATTTTGTTTCTCTCTTGGAAGGAACAATCTTGCAGGCTTGTGGCCTTTGGTTCCTTTTTCCTCACAAAAAAAATGCAGAAGGGATAGTATTGTCAAGAAACGCCACTATAGGGGTCATGATTAATTTGTCCTTGAGAGCATGGAAGGCCTGAAGACAATCTTCCTTCCATATGAAAGGCTCCCCCTTTTTGGTGAGGTCATGTAGTGCCTTGGCGATGGTCGCGAATTCTTTCACAATGCGCCGGTAGTAGGAGGTGAGGCCTATGAATGCGCGGACCTCATGCACATTTCGAGGCAGGGAGAATTCGGCTATGGCCCTGAGTTTTTTGAGGTCAGGGTATAAGCCTTCCTTAGATATGACATGCCCCAGGAAAGAGACTGAGCGTTAGGACAAGGTGCACTTGGATGGGCAGGGTTTAAGCCCTGCTTGATGTATCCTGGAGAAAAATTGGCATAGGCAGTGGAGGTGGTCAGCCCAGGTCTTGCCAAAGACGATAACGTCATCTTTGTAGGCAAGGCATATCTCCCAAGTGAGTCCACTGAATACAGACTCCATCAATCAGGAAAATGTGGCGAGGGCGTTACAGAGGCTGAAGGGGAGCACGTTGAACTCGTAGTGCTTCCCGTTGCTGGTGGAGAATGCCGTTTTTCCTTGGTCCTCGGCGTGGGCGGGGACCTACCAGTATCATGACTGGAGGTCTAGGGTAGAAAACCAAGATGTCCCATAGAGGGATTCTAAGGAGTCGTCGATTCTAGGCAAGGGGGTGGCGTCATTGATCATCACATCATTGAGGTGGTGGTAATCTATGCAAAAGTGCAGTGTCCCATCTTTTTTTTTTTTTTCTACAAGGATGACGGAGGAGGACCATGGGCTGGTTGAAGGTGATGGCACACTGGCATCTAACATGTCCTGGACCTGCCGGTCTTCTTCAGCCCATTGGGTGGGATTTTTCCTGCACGAGGGTTGCCGGATAGGGGGTCCAGTCATGTGTACCTTGTGGGATAGGAAGGTGGTGTGGCCGATGTCTGTGGGTCCCAACGAGAAGTTGTCCTGAAAGTCCAGAAGGAGGTGTCGAAGGTCATCCGATTGTTGGGGTGAGAGGTGGTTGAGGAGAGGGGGGTTAACCCACCCCATCCCGTCGACATATGGATACGTTGCAACATTTTCCATTTGCCAGTCCTGGCGACGTACTGGTACGTCGTGCAATTGCAAGGTCCCTAATTTGCACAATTTTCAATTTTCGCACGTGATTTTTCGTACGTATACATGGGACACCTTCCTCTATTCCTCTACAAGATGCCAAGCAGGGACAATGCCTTACACCACATAACCTCCCCCCTCCCCCCCTCACGCCATTGTCTCGGCAATTCACCTGTTACCAGTGACCTGGCCAGTAAAGATATTCAGGGCCAGAGTGATTCCCCAATCGATGGAGGACAGAGTTTACATAGCATTAGAAGAAGAAACAGTCAGAAATAATGATCAGGTAATGTGGCAAAAAAAGGTCAGGTATGGTGATTAGTTAGTGAGTGAAACAATGCTTATAATGCCTATATTACTGCTCATACTACATATAAATTCGTACCAAGTAAATAAATAAATACCATTTATGAGTGGTGTGAAATAGTTACCCTCCCATAGAACTCGTTTTCTTTGGTGCCAGCATGTTAGAAAACCCAGTCATTTAAGGAGGAACTCCTACCTGGATCGAGTATTTTAAACCTCAGGTGAGTGATTTCTCTATGAATTATCGATGTTTCTCACCAAAAGCGGAGGTTTTAGCCAAAAAAAAAAAAAAAATGAAAATACCTCGGGATTGGGGGATGTCGGAGGTGCGGAAAACCTCGGGACGTGACGGGTTAAGGATGAGTGGTCGAGGGGGGCAGCACAGGGCTCAGCCTCTTCAATTTCTCCTACCACCAGTCCCTTAGGAAGGGTGAGGGGTGAAGTGGAAAGGTTAGCCACACGGACTGCTGCGAGGTGGGGGGGGGAGGAAGGTGGGGGACAGAAGGCAGGAGGTGGTTGTGCCCACCGGGGGAGTCAGGGAGAATACTTCAAGGTCTCCGGTGAGTCGGCGCAAGGGGAGCCAGGCCTTGTGGTGAAGGGGAATGGTAACAGTGGAGGCGATGGTAGCGGGGAAGGTGGGGAACGAGATGGAGGGATGGGGGGTTGCACTAAGTGGGGGAGAGGGGGATGGGGGTACGTGGTGTCTGGTGAGGGTGGTGGTGTCGTGGTGTTGCACATTCATAGGGGCTGTGAGGGGTGGATTTGGTGGTTTAATGACGTGCAGCCGCCATCTGTGGCAATCGATGTTGGCCTGGAGTTTCTGTAGTAAATCCAACCCCAGGTAAAAGTCGTAGGCATTGTAGGTAGAGTCGAATATAAAGAATTGATGTTGGGAGGTTGCTTGTTGGTGTGTCTGGACATGGAGGGCCCATGTCTCCCCATGGATAGGCAGGGGGCCATCTCCCAGATCTACATGGTGGGCTGAGGTGGGAAGGAGAGGGCCGAAGGCTTTGGAGTGATGGGAGTAGAAGTGTTGGTACAGGCATGATCTGGCTGCTTCCGTATCAACCAGCAGTCGAGCTTTCACCCCGTTCAGCCTGAGCTTATTGTAGACTAGGGGGTGATATTTGTGCGAGGTGGCCCCCGCGACCATGGGGAGGTGTGGGGGCAGTCCTAAAAATCTAGCTGGGGTGAGGCACCCTCCCCCTTACCGCCTAGTTCTGCCTCTTCAGTGTCAGGGTCGTCAGTAGGGGGGGTTAATTCATCTGGTTGGTCATCCTCGATGGCCGACACTTTGTGGCGCCCCTGGTTGGTTGCCTTGCATCTGGCAGTCTTCAGCTGCTCCTGGATACCCTGTATGGGGCAGCAGTGGCTGCATGTGGAGAACTCCCAGAGATTAATGGAGATGAGGTTGGACGTCTCCCTGGGACTGAGGTGTTTTTTGGTGGGTATGACTCTTGGTAAAGCGGGAGGCTCCGGAGGCGGCATGTTTATGGGGGGCCGCCGTGGTTTGGTGCGGGGTGGTTTGCAGGTGGGGACTCTACTTACCGCCCCTATTTGCTGAGGGGTGGTGCGGGCGTCGAGTATGCGCCTCACCAGCTGGATGTCTCTGTTGATATCCCCAGTCAGGTTGTATATGGTGAAGTGTTCCCTAACGACGTTGGGGAGTATCCTCAGGAGAGTGTTGAACACATGTTGGTCCTGGTTTGGGTATCTGCCTCCAGGTAGGCGGTGATGACAAGACGTCAAGTTTGGATGCGGGTATCTTCTACGTTCCCATTATATGTCAGTGCATCCAGCTGGGAAAAAACGACGACTTTCCCTAGTCAGGGGGTGACAGCCTATAACACAGTTTGTTGAAATTGGTCCCATTTCACTTCCAGGACTTTTTTTTCATGGCAATACTCAAAACGATTTTGCCAAGGTGGGGGAGTGTAACAGCTATCTTCTTGCAGTCATTTTTATATCTAGTATAGCTTTGATCATGGACACGTAGATGCGTATGTCATAGAATTTGGAATCGAACTTGGGGAGTTGCACACGTAGCGTGGCAAACGTGTTTGTGATAATTCTCCCTTCTTGCTGTTCTACTGCCAGATCAAGAACCACCGTTAGCCACCAATCTTAGGCGGCGTATTCTGTGCCCCAGCTTCTTGGGTTCAGGTACGGTGCAGTCTTGGTTCTTTACTCTCGACAGGTTCAGTCACAGACAAGAAAGGGAAGTCCAAACACGTACAGTATATATTGACAATAACGAATTATAAACCACAATCCGTGATCAAAGCCTAAGTGATACAAAGTAGTATTATGACTCAGAAGACTATGTTCTACACTAAATATCTCCACCTAGTTCAGAAAATTTGACCAACACACAGTAATATACCTCTTCTTGTACAGGCCAATTTCCACATACCGATACACGTACATCTCATATAATATACCAGGTGTGCTCTGTTCCCGTGTATATAGCATTTACAGTCCAGTTTATTTCAGTATATACAGTGCCTGACATGGACGGCAGTATATTCCAATTCTCATACACGTTCGCATGACATGAATGGTACCCTATGCTAGTTATACACATCCATATTTCATGGACGATATCCTAGCTACCCTTATGTTACATGCACATGACAGAATGGAAGAATATATCACTTACTGTCTACTTGCATGACAAGGCTGGAGTGGGGGGGGCTATTGTGTTATAGTACCCCTACATGGGCCAATCACGGGGAGCATACCTTACGTATATACACTCAGCATACACGGACTTAGACTGGTCCGGAGGGGGGAGAAGGGGGGGAGGAGAACATACGACAACTATGGGGACAATAGGAAAGGGGGGGGCACGGCACTGGTACTGAGTGGGAGAGTCCGATGTGTATAGCACTTTTGGGACAGCCCAGGGCCTCTCGTCTCACACTTTGCATGAGTTTCCCTGTGGCGGCAAGTTCATTGATTCCACATCGGGGGAGGGAAAAGGGGGGGACACAGGGGGGGATTTGGTTCACTGGGGATCCTGTCTTTTGGTCACTGGGGGACAAACAACAACTCTGGGTCTTTCTACTCATGGAGCCAGCGGAGAGGGGGACTAGGGCTCACTGGGTGGGAGGCCCTTACACCGGTAGTTTCAGGTGGCGGCCAGGCATTAGGGGTTGGGTGTCAGTAGTGTAGTATGGGTGTAGGTCATCTGTGGGGTTGCCACGGGTCCTACGGGAGCTGGTGGGTGGCGGAGTAGGCGGCCCTCTTTCTGCAGGGGCCCTGGGTGAGGTGGGGCCCTCCGGGCTAGGGCCGAATAGGGCCAGGAGGCGTGCAGCACAGGACTAGCCCTTCGTCATGGTCAGAGTCCTGGGGGTGGACTTGGCTAGTCCTGGGCCGAGGGTCGGCTGAGGAAAGGGTGGCGCCCTAGCTGGGCCGTGGTCCCATCCACCAGGGGCGGCCGTCAGGGGTGGGCTGCGACCACCTATGCCAGGGGAGGTCCAGCGACTGCGGCAGGCATCAGAGGTGCTCCTTCGGCTCTGGGGGCTGAGGTCTCGCCTGGGAGAGGAGGCCGTCAGGAGTGGGCTGCGGTCTTTTGCTATGGGGGAGTCCAGCAGCGCCCAGGGATGGTGATGGAGGGGCTGCAGCCTTGGAAAACCTGGCCTCAGAGTCATCTCGCCTTGGCTGGTCTCTGGCAGGGTACCTGCGGGGGAGCAGTACCCACCCTCTGGAGGAGGGAGGTGGGGAGAGGGGCGCCTCACTCGGCCACAGGAAGGGCAGGCTGAGAAAGAGGTGCTGCCCTCAGTAGGAACTCCGGGGGTCATGGGGAGGGAGCAATGGTCTGCTCCCCAGCCTTGTGGGCCTGACAGTCCCTACTGGAACTCGGAACCAGGGTGCAAGAGGGAGACCCAATGGGCACTCCTTCGGCTGGAGAAACCCGGTAGGTACTGCCTGAACTCCTACTCCTGCAGCTCTGATGGTGTCTGCTCTTCTGCCATCGGTACTGGGGCACCTGTATCGGGGATGACAGGAAGGGGAGGCCCAGTGGGCTCTCCTGGCCTAAGCCGCAGCTCCGGTGGAGTCTGTCCTCCAGCCGTCGTGGCCAGAGCAGCTTGGGGGACGACCGGTGGTCTGTTCCGAGTTGGTAGCTCGGGTGGAGTCTATCCCTGGGCCCACCTCCCTCCTGGGGAGTCCTGGCAAAGGTCATCTATAGAACGTGCTGACGTGCTGGCTCCCGAAGGTGGGTCGCAGAGGGTGGAGAACCGGTGGTCACTCCACCCACAGTAGACCCAGTGGGCGCTACTGTGCCACTGCTCCCCTGGGGTGTCACAAGACTGGAGGCTCCAGCAGAGTCCTCCCCTTTTATGGAGGCCGATCTGGTGGACATGGCATCTGAGGGCTTGCTTGGGACTTTGTATGTTGAAGTTCCACCCCGATTCTGGCAAGTGCTTCCTCCACTGGAGTGAAGTGTACTCACACTGCACACTCCCCGGTGGTCTGGCTGCAGGGAAGAAGGGCGTCGGGTCGCGGGAGAGATACGTCGTTCCTGCCTGGAAGGCTCATTAGGTGAAACAGCCTCCCCGTCATCTCCTCGTGGGGTGGGGGTCACCTCCCTGTACTCTCCTCCTGGGGTGGTGGTGTAGGGCTCACCCCGCCATGCAGGTATTTCATGAATGAGCACAGAAACATGCATACATTTGACATGGTAGCCTAATATTTACGTATTATGGTACGGTACAAGCTATACCTGTTCATAAGAATATACTATAATTAACAGTGTAGGTAAATATAAAACATATGATTCACAGGTGCTAAATTCAAGCGTTTTACTCACGAAATGATTTTTTAATCTACCCTGAGCAACTGCCAGTCGTCAAGTATTGACTCTTACTATGTGAGAAGGGATATTAACACATGGGAAGGTAGTTTAACACAAACTCTAAAGCCTGGCCAATGGAACATCTGAGAGTTGTAGGTATATATGATTAAGTTGTAACATTTAGTTAGGTGCACTAGCCTGTGACCAGTGACCTGCCAACCCATTACTTTTGACTGTTGGTCATCCCATCACTACTATGATGACTGTTATATTCTCACTGCCCCAAGATGTTTTATGTACACCTCCAGACAGAAATTCGTGATACACGATAATCTGCCACTAGAGGTCAGGTTAATCGCACACGTCTACCCCCCCTAACTCCCCCTCCTTACCCCCACCAAAAGACTGATTTGTTAGGCGGATGGATCAGAGATATGAAGCTTCGCTCACTCTCACGTCTTGCCGCATGTAATGTTACTTTTATTTATCTTACTATTAGGTGTATTATCAAGCGCATAGATCCATCTTCAGTTCCATGAGAAGTGATTATATCGAAGTTTAGCAGATTTCAATACAATGACCTTAATGTATAGAGTCTGGTTTCCAAATAGTTATCCAACGTGTTCTAAGCGATAGACTAGAATCCTGGTAACAGTTAAAAGTTCTATGGCCATATAAGTCCCTCTCTTTCCTTGTCATGTGGACAGCCACATATACACTCACCTACTTATCCACCTAATCAATCCATCCAACATAACCCACCGACCTCATCCCTGCCACCCACCCAGCCCATCGGTCCCTGCTATCCATCCTGCTAACCCACGAATGCCAAACACGAAGTTCACCCAACAATGCCACTCAACTCATTTACTGATTCACGTCTCCACCCTGAACCCATCCAGCCACCCAACCCTACCACCTACTTAGATCATCCCGACCACGCAATCATCTCAGCCACTCTGGCAACCAAAGGTGCCCACTCACCCTGGAGACTCACTTTGCCCACACATCCCGACCATTTATCTTGCCCACCGACCCCTACCACCCACCCTCACCACTCACAAATTCCACCCACCCTTCCCACACACGAAATCCAGCAACCCAGGTCACCCAACAGTGCCATCCATCTCTTTTATCCACACAACTCTCCCACCTCTTCCTGAACACTCCCAGCCCACCTCACCCTGCACATCCATCCATCTTGTCCGCCCACTCCTCCCACCGACCCACCAGTCCATCCACCTCTCTTACCCAACCCCATTCACTCCGCCACCCCATTAACCCATTTGAACCCGACTTATCCATCACACTCATCTTATCCAAACCTAACTTACCGACCCATCCCCGACCACACACACATCCAGCCACCTACCCACCCAGCCCACCAAAAGCATCCACTCACTAACCCAATTACTCCTACAAGCCACCCAAAACCACTCCACACACCACACCCAACAACTGTTCCCCCCCCCCTTCTCCACCATTACAACTGTCCACCCACCCTGGCGATGCACCGAACTACCACATCCACCAACTCAACCCCATCAACTCAAACCACCCACCAACTGACCCCCCCCCACACACACAGAAGACATGCATAAACAGACAAACACACACACACACACACACACACACACACACACACACACACACAGCGACAGACCGACAGACAGAGACAGAGATCGACACAATAAGTGCGCGTCCACACGTGTGCTCGAGCAAGTACTGGCAACATGTAAGCAACACAGTAACGAACACGCTGCAAAATTGTTGGGAACAGCAGCGTTCAGAGCATGTTGGCAACATCATGATGAAGTCTCAACTGCCTGGTATGGATACACTTATCCCATCACCTCTCCTGCAAGTGTTCGAAGCTGCACTGAAACATGTTTGCATACATCTGTCCAAATACAGCTGTAAACATGTTCCTGAACATGTTCCCTGCCATGTTGCCAGAATATGTTCGAGAGCACGTGTGGACTCGCCCTAAGGAAACAAAACACGCATAAAAAAAACACACACACACACACACACACACACACACACACACACACACACACACACACACACACACAGGAAAGAATAGTTCACAACAATTTCACTGATTAATCATCCTCAGTGGTTGTTTATCCAAGAGGAAGATTGGCCCCACTTCTTACGAATTACTGTTTGATGGTTGATCGTATAATCATTGAACAGTATGAACAGCATGTAATATTGAAAGTAGCATAGTTAAGATATTTAATATTTTACAAAAGTATTCGGTCATTAAAACTATTGCCAATCGGATGGCATATCATGAAATCCTAGTGGAAATATATCCATAATGTAGCTGAATTAAAGGGTATATGTCGGAGATACGAGTCAATGTACTGTGCAAGCTGCTATTAGAACAGAACAAGACACTCCACATCTCATCCGTCTCCTTTACTGTCCCCAAATCCTCCCTCCCTCCTTTCCCACCCTTCTGCATCTGTGTGTGTGTGTGTGTGTGTGTGTGTGTGTGTGTGTGTGTGTGTGTGTGTGTGTGTGTGTGTGTGTGTGTGTGCATATATCTGTTCTTATCTAATTGTTCTTATCTAATTGTTTCTCTATAGGAATGAGTCAAGTTCGTACTGTCCCGTGTATTAAACCATTTGTATCATATCCTAAAATTTATGACTAGTTTTGGCACGCATTATTTCATTCGGTAGCGCATTCCACTGATCAATAATTGCCCTATTTGGGGAACTGAATTTTCTTACGGCTTTCTCACCTCTCTTTTTATGCATTTTTTTTTCATTGTCCTCTTGTTGATGCTTCCCTATAGGTTATGTACTCGCTGACGTCTATTCTCTCTTTCCCTGAGATGTATTTATATAACGTCATCATGTTTCCTCTTCCTTCTCTCTTGTAGTATTGGTAGGTTCGTTTTTCTAGTCTTTCTTCATAGCTTAGATCCTTTATGATTGTAACCCATCTTGTAGCAGCCCATTGTACTTTTTCAATCTTATCTTTGTGTTTTCTGAGATTAGGATTCCAGACCACTGATGCAAATTCGAGGGTTCGTCTGATGAATGAGGTAATTATCTTTCTCGGCATGCCTTCATTTATATATGTGAATGCTATTCTCATATTATCAAGCAGTGTGTGCATGTTTCGTACCTTCTCATTTATGTGGTCTGCCAGAGAAAAAGTCTGCTATTGAAAAGCACTCCTAGGTCCTTCTTCTTTTCTGATATGTGTAGGGTTGGAATTCCTATCTTATAATCCTGATCAGGTCCTTTTCCAGTTTTACCAAACTTAATTACATGGCATTTGTCCACATTGACTTCCATTTGCCATCTATTGCTCCATTTATGAAGCTTGTTTAATTCTTCTTGTAGCTCTCTCCAAGAGTCTGTAATTCTTCTTTGTATTTTTGCATCAGCAAACATATTTAGATAGCATCCCATTCAAATGTTCCTGTCTAGCCTGTATCATTAATATATACTAAAAACATAATTGGTGCCATCACTGAGCCCTGTGGAACTCTGCTAGTCACATCTCTCCATGATGAGTAATTACTCTTTTGTACTGTTCTCATTTCCCTTTTCTGGGAAAATCCTGCATCCAACAGAACAGATTACCTTGGATTCCTCCTTGATGGTACAGCTTCCATAGAAGTATTTGGTGCGGTATCACGTCAAATGCCTCCTTAATATCAAAATAAATACCGTCCACCCATCTTTCTCTTTTCCATAGCATTTCTGCAACTCTATCATACTAGCTTAATAGATTTGTAACACATGATTTTCCTTTTCTAAAACCGAACTATCTTTCTGTTATCATATAGTATTATTGTAGTTGGTTTACCTAAAGTTTTCTCATTAGTTTTTCTAGTATCTTGCATACAACACTTGTTAGAGATACTGGTCTATAGTTGAGTGGATTCTGTTTATTTCCTCTCTTGAATAGGGGAACAATGTGTGTGTGTGTGTGTGTGTGTGTGTGTGTGTGTGTCTGTCTGTGTCTGTTTATGCATGTTTTATGTGTGTGTGTGTGTGTGTGTGTGTGTGTGTGTGTGTGTGTGTGTGTGTGTGTGTCAGTTGGTTGGGTGGTTGGAGTTGATGAGATTGAGTTGGTGGGTGTTTTAGTTCGGTGCATCGCCAGGGTAGGTGGACAATGGTAATGGTGGAGGGGGGGGGGACAATTGTTGGGTGTGGTGTGTGGAGTGGTTTTGGGTTGCATTTAGGGGTAATTGTTTAGTGACTGGATGCATTTGGTGGGCTAGATGGGTAGGTGGCTCGATGTGTGGGTTGTCGGGGAGGGGTCGGTAAGTTAGGTTTGAATAAGATGAGTGTGATGGATAAGTCGGGTTCAGATGGATGAATGGGGTGGCGGAGTGAATTGCGTTTGGTAACAAGGGTGGATGGATGGGTGGATTGGTGGGAGGAGTGGGTGGACAGGATGGGTGGATGTTCAGGGTAAGGTGGGTGTCACGAGTCGGCGCAATTTTATATTTGAATAAACTTGTGACATTAACTTTGATGGGAAACTGCAAATTCTAGTGGATTTCCAGTATTTATCGTTCAGTTTAACAGCCACGTATTCACCGCGTCGGGAGTGTTTTTCAGAAAAATTTTTCACTGTGTCATAAGTGATTGTCTTTGTGCGAGACATTAGCACTTCTGCTGAGCAATTTATTATGGGCGTGTTTCGCTCATTCTAGCCGTTACCAAATGCGGCTCGACACTTGCCTCTCTCTCACGATTTGAAATCAGTCAAGATTTGAGCGCTGCGGAAGCAGGTAGTGTGTGTGGCAGAGTCCTTCCTCAGTAACGACGTCTAGTTCCCGCCGCCGTCGTATTCCCACCTAGCGTGATTGGCGAGAGGCTCAGCGTGTGCAGTGTCTTTCCTCAGTAACGACACCCAGTCATCCTTGTCCACTTTTCTGACCAGTATTTCTTTTCGTTTTTTCCTGGGTTTAAGAGTTAGCTTCTGAGTGAGTGAGTGAGTGCGATCTCCTTATTTTGAATTCATTTGAAATGTAACGTAAATTTATTTTATTGTAATCAATAAATTTAACGGTTCTTTTTCTTGAGCTTAATGTAATATAAGCTCATGTTTTATTCTCCATATGAAGCTTATTTTACTTCTAGCTCCTATTTTGCATAAACGCTTTGCTATTCATAACTGGTATTTAGGCCAGCCCTTTTGTATTCAGCTTAAAATCCGTTGTGCAACCAGGAGTTAATGCATCAGTAAGAATCTGTTATCATTAATAGCATTAGTTATTGATTGTTAGGGGTGGAGTCACTTTCTCCAGAGGGCAACAGTACTAATAAACAGCATTTGTAAGTAATTAGTCTCTGCTGTGTACTGTTGAGAAAGTTTATAAATTCTCGTGCTTAGAGAATCGGCGAAGTAAGCCGGAATAAAGTAATCATTGCTTGATTTTTGTAAGACAATTCATTGTCACGTTCTTAAGTAATATTGAATATTATTCTTTAATATTGTATACTCCTTTAAAAACCCGGTGACATTTGGCGACCTCATTCCAGGATATTAACTCCTACCTCTAAAGTTATTCACGAGATAATACTCACTCACTCATACTTATGTATTTATCATTAAAGTCTATAGGCACTATCATACTGGTGATTATTGATTCAGTTCCATTAATTTACGTTCTAGTTTTCACAGTCAGTTGTTTGTTTAATTTTCTTTCTTTACCAGTTTAATTAGATAAAACTGGACACCAGTTTATTGGCATCTTTCTTTGCAATTGCAGTCAGTACTGAGTCGCTAGTTTATTTAGACTGAGTTAGCATCATGTCTACCAGCGTCTACGTACAGGAAGCCAAATATATAGAGCTGACGGATCCGGAGAAAATAAAGGACTTTGTCCTCTCTCGGTTTAATAAAGAACAGCAACCCGAGAATGATGCTCATGAAGAGCGTCGAATTCAGCGTGAGGAACGCGAAAAGGAGGGCGAATACGAGCGAGAACAGCACGAGGAACGTGAGAGAGAACGAGAACACGAGTGAAAACAACGGAAACTCGAGTTAGAACACGAGTGAAAACAACGCAAACTTGAGTTAGAACATGAGCGAGAACAACGAGAACACGAACCTGCCGAGCGAGAAGCAAGCGAAAAACATGAAATTGAAATGTTGAAGCTCAAGTGAGATTCCTTGGCTTCAGACACATCTGGTGCAGCTGGCCCAAGCTCCACGAGCGCTATTCCTGCACATATTATGGTGACCCCACACATCAAGCATCCCCCATACAAGGAAGGCAAGAGAATCGAGCCATACATAGCTCGTTTTGAAGACATGTTTCAACTTTACCAGCTGGATGATGCAGCTAAGCGGCTTCAGTTTCTTAGCCTGTTTGAGGGCCCTGCTCTCGATATTCTCCACAGAATTCGTGGAGACAATCTCACGTATGAGATGATGAAGGCCGCACTTGTCAAAGCGTACGGTCTCACAGTTGACGACGCCAAGACTCAGTTCATGAGGGTGCGTTTACAGGAAAAAGAGACTGCTGTTCAGTTTCTTGACCAGCTTACTGCTTACTTAGGTGAGTGGATTGAGAAAGATGAAACTCCTTCCACATGTGAGGGGATAATTGACCTTATGCTGTGCACGCAGCTAGAAAAGTCGTGGCCTACTGAACTTATGGCTCAGCTTAAGATCTGCCAGGTAAGAGATGCCAGCCAAATGGTGAAGAAGGCTGATGCATTTTTCACTGCATACGGATATCAAACTCGCAAGCAGCATACATGGAACAAGAAAGCTGATAAATCTGGTAAACCGCCTCAGACTGAACCCCAGCAACAAGGCCGTTCTCAGAATAATGGCCAAGGTCCAAAACTGCAGAGGAAGGACCAGGGGCAAAACACTCAGAAACCTGAGTGGGAGCGGTACAACAAGTACCCTAACCAACAGCAGTATCAGCCATGCAACTGACTGTCGGGACTGTCCTTTTCAGCACCAGCTCAAGTGAATAGGAGGCAGGAAGCAAACGCAGTCTTCAATCCTCAGCAGCAGCACGGTGGTCACGTCTCTACCAGTACGGGTACTCCCCCACAGCTCTCTAGTCCCACAGCGACAGTGAACCCCCCTCCACAGATGGCCAATGCTCCATCTCCCCGGGCAGTGAGTACGACCCATCAGGTATCTAGTTCACAGGGCACCATGTTTGCCGCATTATTTATTCAGCAGCCTAATCAGTGGCTAGCTGCTTCCTCCACAGGCCCTCCCACAGGTGACAGTGCCTTCCTTGTTCAGCCAGGGTTTGTGGGAGGCATTCCTGTGAAGGTCCTGAGAGACAATGGGTCCTCAAGTTGCTCTGTCAAGCAGAGTCTAGTTCGGTCTGAGCAGTATACAGGTCGACAGATCCAAGCTCAGCTTATTGATGGATCAGTGCGATTGTTCCCTGAGGCACGTATCCAGGTGGCATCTCCATTTTACACTGGTACGACACTCGCAGTTGTCATGCCAGAACCTTTATTTGACCTAATCATAGGCAATATTCTCGGTGCCAAGTATAGTTGCACTGAAGATGACGCTACTCAGACTTCAGCTGCAGTAACACGAGCCATGGCTGAGGCTCCAAACTGTGTCACCCTGGTGACCATTGAATCGCCGCAAGATCTGATGTGTAGCCAAGTAGTTGTTCAAGAACAACATTCTGACCAGACACTTGCTGCCGTGCGAAAGAAACAAAAGGGTAGAGTAATTAAGTATTCACGGGGAGGTCAAGCCAAGTTCCTCCGTAAACAAGGACGGCTGTACCAAGAGTCACGAACACCCCAGGATGAGGTTCGACTACAGTTTGGCGTTCGCTAAGTACCATCTAGCAGTGTTAGAATGGGGTCATTGTTCAGCCTCAGGAGGTCACATGGGCGAAAGGAAGACCCAGGGCCGTATCTGAGCTGACTTTTTCTGGCCAGGGATGGGACAAGAAATAGATAGTTTTGTGCGTTCCTGCAATGTGTGTCCATGTACCACGAATCAGGGACATGTCCTTCCTGTGCCGTTGCAATCCACACCCATAATCTCTGAAGCAGTTGAGAGACAGGGCAGTGGTGAAGTAGGTGTAGACCTGATGTCTCGCCTGCTAACTGCTAACTAACACGGGCAACTGCTGTACACCGGGTTCCGTAAGATAGGCGTCCTCAGAGATTTGAGTAATCCAAGGACCAGCCTGGTTCCCAGTTAAAAGTACCAGTAATTGCTGACGTCTTGCCCACTGGTCCCACAGGACACAGTATGTCCAGGGCCTGTATATACATATGTACCATAAGTTAAGGGAGAAGTTTGAGAACCCTGCAGAGACAGTCCGAGGCTGTGTATGAATTACCTTGTGGAACGTCTCGAGCTATGGGCCTCTCTGAGGATTCCCAGAGAATGAACAATATCCACATGAGTGTTCACATCCACGGTGGATGTTAAAACGTGACCTGCCCGAGATTGCGTAGCAATTCTCAGCTTCCTGTCATTAACCTTAAGTGTAGAGTTAGGTTAACCAGTAAACTGCCCGTTCTAAGAGATTTAAGCAGTTCAAGAACTGGCACATTTCCTGGTTAATAATGTTAGGTTAACTAGTAAACTGCCCGTTCTAAGAGATTTGAGCAATTCAAGAACTGGCACGTTTCCTAGTAAATAAACGTTAACCAGTAAACTATAAGGGTCCTGAGAGATTTGTGAATCCTAAGACTACGTTTCCTGGTTAATGATGACATAAGTACTGATTGCAAGGCAGAGAGAGAGAGATATGACACTTTTGATGCTCCACCTTGATTCCTTTCGCAGGTGCAGGTGGCGGGTGCAGCATTGTCGTGCAGATCAGCTGGTCATCCCTGTCGCATGCTGCCGCCCCTTCTCTTCTGCCTCGTCGTCATTATATAATATAAATTTGTATTACATAGTTTTACACGTAGGTACAGTTACACCACAACTGTCACACCTACATCATGTATTACATACATCACGCTACATAACAATTACTTGTTAATGTAAATGTGGCGAACTTTTCGCTCAGTTTGACCTGAGTACAGGATTTTTCACCGTCGTCATGGAGTTTTCCCTCAAGCTTGCTCCTATTAACGTAAATATGAGTTTTTTTTTCACTCACTGGCAACTGTGACCTTTTCCTGTAGCAGGATAGCACACACACACCACAGTGTGAATCTTGTGTGATTGAGTAGGATTTATATGTATGTATATTGGATTTTTTTTTTCTTTGAAGAAAAATAAATTTGATTTTCATGGGCAGTAATGTCACGAGTCGGCGCGATATTATATTTGAATAAACTCGTGACATCAACTTTGGTGGGAAACCGTGAATTCTAGTGGAATCCCAGTATTTATCGCTCAGTTTAACAGCCACGTATTCACCCGGTCAGGAGTGTTTTTCAGAACAATTTTTCATTGTGTCATAAGTGATCGTCTTTGTGCGAGACATTAGCACTTCCGTTGAGCGACTTATTATGGGCGTGTTTCGCTCATTCTAGCCGTTAGCTAGTGCAGCTCAACACTCACCTCTTTCTCACGATTTGAACTCAGTCGTTGTTTGAGCACCGTGGAAGCAGGTAGTGTGTGTGGCAGCGTCCTTCCTCAGTAACGACGTATAGTTCCCGCCGCTGCCGTATTCCCACCTAGCGTGATTGGCGAGAGGCTCAGTGTGTGCAGTGTTCTTCCTCAGTAACGACACCCAGTTATCCGCTTTGTCCACTTTTCTGACCAGTATTTCTTTTCGTTGTTTCCTAGGTAGCTTCTAAGTGAGCGAGTGAGTGCGATCTCCTTATTTTGAATACATTTGAAATGTAACGTAAATTTATTTTATTGTAATCAGTAACTTAACGGTTCTTTTTCTTGAGCTTAGTGTAATGTAAATTCATGTTTTATTTTCCATATTAAGCTTATTTAACTTATAGCTCCTAGTTTGCATAAACGCTTTGCTATTCATAACTGGTATTTAGGCCAATCCTTTTGTATTAAGCTTAAAATCCATTGTGCAACCAGGAGTTAATGCATCAGCAAGAATCTGTTATCATTAATAGCATTAGTTATTGATTGTTAGGGGTGGAGTCACTTTCTCCAGAGGCCAACAGTATTAATAAACAGCATTTGTGAGTAATTAGTCTCTGCTGTGTACTTTTGAGAAAGTTTATAAATTCTCGTCCTTAGAGAATCGGCGAAGTAAGCTGGCATAAAGAAATCATTGCTTGATTTTCACAAGACAATTCATTGTCATGCTCGCAGTATTATTGAATATTATTCTTTAATATTGCATATTCATAAAAACCCCGTGACAGTGGGCTGCGAGTGTTCAGGGAATGGAGGGAGAGTTGTGTGGATGGATGAGATGGATGGCGTTGTTGGGTGACCAGGGTTGGTAGAATTCGTGAGTGGGAAGGGTGGGTGGAATTTGTGAGTGGTGAGAGTGGGTGGTAGGGGTCGGTGGGTAAGCTAGGTTGTCGGGATGTGTGGGCAAAGTGAGTCGCCAGGGTGAGTGGGCACCTTTGGTCGCCAGGGTGGCTGAGACTATTGCGTGGTTGGAATGATCTAAGTGGGTGGTTGGTGTGGGGGAAAAATTAGAAAAATTTAGAATATACCCCCGGTAGTGTCGTAAATATTTAACTGGCTAATCACTTGCACTAAACAAGACAAAAATAGGCCTACAACACTACATAATTTGTCCGGATATATATGTCTTACTCCCAGGACTCACCTGGATCGTAATGACGTGTAGGTTGTGTTCCCTACTAAGCAACTAAACGATCTATTTAAGGATCCTCAAATAAAAGCTGGAAACCCTGGTGAAATATTATTCGCCCAGTCTTTCGCCACTAAGGGTCATTTAGTTACTTAGCTTAAGAGTAGCAATGGAGAGGCTTGTAGGCTGTTGCCATATGGTCGGAGTTGTTGAAGATGTTGCTTGTTGCTAGTGCTTGACGGATTACTGGAGGTTACGGCCTGGACCATATACGTACTTTTTACGTAAGCATTACTATTTACACTATTTATAAATTAAAGTGAATTGATAATGTTCATTCCCATCTAGGAGGAAGCGCTGTCGTAAATTAATTAATCAGTCCAGTCTGTCCCAACTGAATTCTCTCTCAATACCACGAGAGTGGTTAGACTGCTTCCAAGCGTGACTAAAGCATGATTGGGACTGCCTCCGACTCGACTCGAGACCTTTTTTTTTTTTTTTTTTTTTTTTTTTCCCTATCGACCATTGAGGCCGGAGCCCCTGGTCATTAAGGCAATTATATACATGTACATATATTTACACATATATACAGTACATATATATATGAACATATATATATACATACATACATACACACATCCATGCATATGAACATACACACTTTCATGCACACGTACATATATATATAATAATTTTAATTTTATTATTTTTTTGTAATTTTATTTTTATTATCTTTTTTTTTATTTATTTATTTATTTATTTTTTTAATCTTATATTACTTATAAACTAAAATACCTAATGTAAAGACCCTAAAACTAATCACCTAACAGACAAATCGCTAACCTATACTAAATCCTACAGAGACAAATATCTAGACCTACACTAATGGTAAAAATACCTCGACTAACAGAACACCATCGACTGCAGATATGTAATGCCTTTCTACATGACATACCTGCACTCATCACCTGGTGACTGTCAGTCGAGGCACAACCTAATATAGGTGACATCAATATATGAAAGAGAACCCGACGAGTTAGGAACATTTCCATATACGTCAGCTGTCGGCCCTAATTAGAATAACTTAAGCAAGATGGTATAATGTATTTACATAATTTGTACAAAAAGTGAAGAACCTCGGCCAGCAGACCACCATCGACTGCAAGTGCCCAATACCTTTCTATATTGCACACTTGCACTCATCAGCTGGTGACTGTTAGTCGAGGAACGGGGTTTAATGTAAGGGACATCTATATTAGAAATAGATCAGTGGGAAGAGGAACTATTTCAAATATGTCAACTGTCAACCCTAATTAATATTAAAATATATACATAATGACCGTTGATAAAAACCACAACCACACAGTAAAAAAGTCACATCACTCTGATCAGTCCGGTCTCTCTCAAGAAAGCCATCAATTTATCAGTCATAACAATGTCCCCATCACCCAGGATGGTGGAAAGGGTGAAGGGGACGTCTGCTGCACCGCAGTAATTTATAAGTGAAGCACGTTCACGAATAAATCGCCGACAGCGCAGGATAATATGACTGATAGATAACACCGCATCACAGATGTCACAGTGCGGTGGGAAGCGTCTTTCCATATAAGGTTTCATGTGTGTTACAACGGTGGCATTAAGCCGTAATCGTGCCAACACTTTTTCTTCCAGGCGACTGGGGCGGTTGGCGGTATCCCAGTCGCCCAGGTACGGCTTACAGGTTGGAATATTTAGTCTGGTCCACTGACCTTGTCACAGAAGATTTATTGATTTCTTTCCGAGAGAGAGACTCGACCGTAGATCACGAGGAACGTCCCAAGTCTCCTCGAGCTCTACAGCCGACTTTGCAAGTAAGTCAGCCTGCTCATTACCGTAGATACGACAATGACCAGGCACCCAGATCAGCGTGAATGACTTGTTGCATGAATGCAACTTATTAACGATGCGGCCCTGGATCTCGTGAGAGTCCGTAGTACAAGATGCAATTGCCTGAAGGGCTGACTTTGAATCTGAAAATATGACAAATGAATCATGCCTAGAATTGAGAGCATAGTCTATGGCTTTGTCAATGGCAAAAAGTTCTGAGGTAAACACAGATGTATGAGTCGGCAACCGATACCTGAGGGCACATTCAGTCGACCACACACTTGCACCCACACATTCACTCGACTTGGAGCCGTCGGTGTACAAGTGGTGGGACCCCAAGTGACGAATGATGATGTTACGAAACAAGTGGTGGACCTCCGCCTCCGGCGCCTTGGCCTTTGGTGCTGGGAGCCATGTAACATCAACAGTAAAGGCAGGTGGCTCCCAAGGCGCTATATTTTTTAACACCAACTTGTCACAGTCACTGGGGTCCACACCAAGCTCCTGAGTCAGTAAGTGGAGGCGAACGGCAAGTGGCCGACGCACCCCCCGCAGAAGGTGGTGGTATTGACGCAGGGGGGTACAGGCCACATTGCCGATATTACTTTTTCTAAATGTCCTTACGTCGTAGGACAAGGCCAGGTGGTCACGGCGAATACGGAGGGGAGGCACATTCGCCTCCACTTCCATACGAGCCACACAGGTACACCGGACGGCTCCAAGACACATTCGCAAACATTTATTCTGCAACACATCCAATCCTTTCAGCGTGGCATCGGATGCCGAGCCATACACCTGTGCGCCATAGTCTAGCTTCGATCGAATAAGGGACTTATACACCATTAATAAAGATTTTCTGTCGGCACCCCAGGTAGTACCCGCTAGGTACTTGAGGACATTTAACAGTTTATCACAACGAGCAAGCAAAGTATTAACGTGAAATTTAAAATTCATTCTACAATCAAAATGTATTCCTAAAAATTTTACAGGATTTTGAAAAGGTACCGCCTGATAATCCAAAGTTAAGCACAAATTAGGTACGTTACGATTAGTGAAAACTATAGCGGCACACTTACGTACGGAAAACTTAAATCCCCACTGCAAGGCCCATTGGTGGACGGAGTCAAGGGCTGCTTGAATCCGCCCAGCCGAAAATTGTGCATTACAGGAAGAGTGCCATATTGCACAATCGTCAGCGTAGAGCGAGTATTTAAGATTCCTCGGGATGGGAGCTGATGACAGAATATCATTGATCATAATACTAAATAAAGTAGGACTAAGCACACTTCCCTGTGGCACCCCGTTTTCCTGGATAAATATATCCGATGTTACGTTACGGGGCAATTTGACAGAGAAAGTTCTGTCCCTTAAGAAATTTGAAATAAAAACAGGCAAATTTCCTCTTAAACCATAAGCATAGAGCTTCATTAGTATACCGTGTCGCCAGGTCATGTCATAGGCTTTATGGATGTCCAAGAACACCCCTATCATGAATTCTTTATTGACAAATGCCTCTGCAATACAATGCTCCAAATTCATTAAATGATCTAGTGAACTTCTGTATTTACGGAAGCCACATTGTTGATCATTTAACAAATTCTTCGACTCTAAAACAAAAAGGAGCCTATTGTTAACCATACGTTCCATGACCTTACATAGACAAGAAGTCAACACAATAGGACGAAATGAAGTGGGATTCATAAGACGACCAGCCTCTTTGGGTATCGGTATGATGTGCGCAAAGTGCCATGAGTTTGGGAACGTTCGAGACGCCCAAATCTCATTGTACAATGCTAACATCTTAATCAGGTTGTCCTGATTAAGATGCTGGATCATACCGTACATGATGGTGTCTGGTCCAGGGCTGGTGTCTTTACAGGATTTAAGGGCAAGGAGCAGTTCATCTAGCGTAAACTCTTGGTTTGTACGGGGAGTCTACGTCTTCTGTGGCAAAGTCTAATATCTGTAGCTCAGCCGTGCATTTATGATGTTGGAAACGCGGGTCATAATTGGCTGAGCTACTTACATGAGAAAAACTCCTGGCGAGGATGTTAGCAACGTCCACGGGCTCGTCATAGGTGGTGTTATTCACCTGCAAGGTTGTGACAGGGAAGTATGGGCGTTTATTATTTAATAATCTTATAGTGGACCAGACTTTATGTAATGGTGTTGTACGAGTCACCGTGGACACAAAGGACCGCCAGGAGTCACGTTTAGCCCTTCTTATTATTCTCCTTGCCTCAGCCCGTGCCTGTTTATATGCAATAAAATTTTCCTCAGTGGGCTGACTATCAAAAATCCTGTATCTCCTATTGCGTTTTCTTAAAGCTTGTCGGCAATCCGGCGTCCACCAATGTGCTCTATGCTTCGCATGAACTGTAGAAGTCTTGGGAATAGCAGCCTCAGCTGCGTGTAATATGGAAGTAGTTATATTTTCGACCTTAACATCTATGGTCTCCCCAGATATATCTAAATTGGCGATCCTTGAGAAGGATCCCCAGTCTGCTTTCTTATAGTTAAATTTTGGAGGTGGAGGGTCCCTAATGATGTCGCGTGTATAAGAAAGACAGATGGGTAAATGATCACTTCCCAAGGAGTCGTCGTAGGGGTCTCATGAGAGATCTTGATGTATACCAGGGGAGGCCAAAGATAAGTCAATGGCCGAAAAGTTACCAGTACGATCATCTACTTGAGTCGCTCTACCATCGTTCAGAAGACAGAGGTTGGACTGTAGTATTAGGTCAGCTACTTGCTCCCCACGACCATCAATCCTCAAGCTACCCCATTGATAGTGATGGGCGTTAAAATCGCCCAACACTAACTTATTTCCAGGCAGATGTTCCACTAGTGAATTTAAAGCATCACTATCAATGGGGCCATGTGGAGGACAGTACAGAGAGCAAATAGACAGATACGTGTTATTAAATTTTACTCTGCACGCGACAGCTTCCAGAGTAGAATTTAGAATCACTTCCGCTTGTGGGTGTGATTTGTGTGTGTAAATGGCAACTCCGTGACCTTCATATCTTCTATACGGGTGGTAGTGTTTGAACTGTGGAGGATCAGGACGATCCTCCAGGCGCGTCTCCTGTAAACAAACAACGTCTGGCCTGTGTATAGAAAGCAAGATTGCTATATTTTGTAACTTATTCCCAATACCTCTACAATTCCACTGTAGTATAGTGAATGCGGCGGTTTAAGATTTACGAGGGGGGCCAGTGTGTTTAGTTTTTTTATGCCCCCCGCGACCAGGCGAGTGGCTACCGGGGGACCTTTCCCGGTGCTTGCTGACGGAAACTTCCATATTTTGGTCAATAACAAGGCTCCCAGATTCCACCGAGGAAGAGCTATTCTTCCTCTCCCTCGCTGGGCTAGGAGCAGGGAGGACATGAGGACGTGGCTTTGAAAGGGTGGTGAAGTTATGTTTTACAGTCTTGTCAGGCTTCAATTTAGGCTTGACTGACTGAGAAGCAGCAGCGGCCTGTGAGTATGATGAAGCTTTGGGGAGGTCAGTTAGAGAGTTGGATCTAACAGGAGGTTTAGAGGTGGAGGTGGAGGTAGAGTGAGTGACTTGATTAACAAGCACGAGATCAGTCTGCGTCTCCACAGTGCACATCACAGGGCGGGACATCACTGCCGAAGCATAGGACCTATTCGGTGTGGGAGTTGCATGCAACTCCTTCACCTTTTTCCTTGCTTCGTAGAAAGAGACACCCTCAGTCGCCTTCACCGCACAGACCTCTTTCTCCTCCTTCCACTTGGGACAATCCCTAGAGGAAGTGAAGTGAACACCCTTGCAGTGAAAGCAGCTGACACCCTCTGATGTGCAATGGTCAGCATCATGACCTTGCGTTGCGCACTTGCCACAGACTGATTGAGAACCCAACAAGACTTTTCATGGTGTCCATATAACTGACATCGTAAACAAAGAAGTGGGTTAGGGATGTATGTCCTTACGTTAACAATTTCATACCCCACTTTGATATGGGTTGGGAGAGTCACTTTACAGAAAGTCAATATAACAGTTGCCGTTTTCGTCCTCCTGCCCTTAACCTGGGACGAATTTGCAGTCATTACTAGGAGATCTCCGCTAGCAAGTTTTTTGACCTGTTCTACCTCTCCTGCACATCCATCAATCACCTTCTTGATAATGAAGGGATTGAGGCTGGACAGGGGAGTAGAACCAACCGCATGCAACAAAACAAAACTCGCATTTTTTACATTAATGTCTAGCAAAGGGCGTGTCCGGGGCCGTTCAGTCTGGGGGTAGTCCGTCCGTGAGACAGTCGGGGGTCGGTCAGGACTACTCCCCCCCTGAAGGAGGGGGGGGCAGCAGTGGCGTCCGCCATAGTGACCACTTCCCCCTAACGGGGGAAGTGGGAAGGAGGAGGAAAAACGAACAAGGGACAAACAACTGGGGACCACACACCTATGGCTAAGATTGCCCTCTCAAACCACTCCAGGGAGGCCCGATCGTGTTAATTCACACCCCAGAGCGATCAGTGGGGGGGACCCTCCGTGGGCGAGTAAGCAAAGACAATCTTAGTAAATAGATATAGACACTTACTATATCTCTAGCAAGGGTAGGGAGGAAAATTAGTACTAGCTATCCTAAGTGTCACCAGAAGGGTGAAAAAAAAAGCTAATGCCGGTGAGGCAGCCCTGAAAACTAGAGGAGAGCCAGAAAAACACGTCTAAACTCTCCACGACCATGCATCAAAGTCCTCGAGATCATCTGAGCAAGACTCAATGAATTAGGACTGAGAGCGTGGTCGAGAGTCCGAGCAACTGAGGTCTCGAGACTCGTAATTGACCGAGGCCTAGCCGAGACTAAAACTTAGACCTCTGGAGAGAAGAACAGAGGCGATCCACTAATCAAATAACTAAAATGCATATGTGCACATTCCATCCATGCCTGGGAAAAAGACTAAATTATGAACCATAGTATAAATATACGTAATCCTATATACCCATCACCCTGGGTTACGTATAATACATTATACTTCTAAAATACGACTGCCCATCACCAACTAAAATAGAAAATGGGAGGAATTATTCCTAAATTTCCGACAGTTGGGTTGGGTGGCTGGATGAGTTCAGGGTGGAGACGTGAATGAGTAAATGAGTTTAGTGGCATTGCTGGGTGAACTTCGTGTGTGGCATTCGTGGGTTACCAGGATGGATAGCGGGGATCGATGGGCTGGGTGGGTGGCAGGGGTGAGGTCGGTGGGTTGTGTTGGATGGGTTGAGTACGTGGATAAGTAGGAGAGTGTATATGTGGCTGTCCACATGACAAGGCAAGAGAAGGACTTATCTAGCCATAGAACTTTTTAACTTTTAATTGGATTTTAGTCTATCGCTTAGAACACGTTGGATAACTATTTGGAAACCAGACCCTATACATTAAGGTCATTATATTGAAATCTGCTAAAACTTCGATATAAGCACTTCTCATGGAACTGAAGATGGATCTGTGCGCTTGATAATACACCTAATAGTAAGATAAATGAAAGTAACATTACATGCGGCAAGACGTGAGAGTGAGCGAAGCTTCATATCTCTGATCCATCCGCCTAACAAATCAGTGTTTTGGTGGGAGTAAGGAGGGGGAGTTAGGGGGGGTAGACGTGTGCGATTAACCTGACCTCTAGTGGCAGATTATCGTGCATCACGAATTTCTGTCCGGAGGTGTACCTGTCATCCAATCACTACTATGATGACTGTTATATTCTCGCTGCCCCAAGATGTTTTATTTACCTTTCAATAGATTGTTCGAAATTGTAGGGCTAGATAATCATCATCAACTCATTCACTATTAAAGATCATATATAACTCAAGTCGCTTTGTAGTATCATGTGGAAATGAATAATGTCATTGCAATGAAGGAATTACTTGATTTGTGTACTCGCCCCCTCCGTTCTCTCTCTCTTTCTCTCTCTCCCTTCTCCTCCTCCTCCTCTTCCTCCTCCTCCTCTCCTCCTCCCCTCCTCCTGCACCTCCTCCTCCTGCTCTTTTTCTTTCTTTTTCTCCGTTTTTCTTCTTTTTTCTCTCATTTTCTTCTTCATCTTTCTTCTACTTTTTTTTTTAAATCTTGATATGGATGATGGTGATGATGACTGTGATCGTCTTCTTCTACTTTTTGTTGATGTTGATGCCGATATTGATGCTGATATTGATGATGACAATGATAATCTTGAGGTTAATGCTGCTGATGTTGTTTCTTTTCTTCTTCTTCTCCTCTTCTTTTCTTCCTGTTCTTCTTCGCAGTGCCATGGCGTTGGTGGAATCAGGTTTATATGACAGGTGGATGAGGTACTCCCTGCCTAACACTACAGCCTGCATCAACACACCCATGGTCATCACCGTCACTACTGTCCTCTCCCTCACCAATTTCAGGGTGAGTGGGGAACGTCTTATAAATTCTCCCTTTTTTTTTAATGGAAGAAAGAAGAAACCAAAGGCCAGGAGCCCGCATAATCATTCCCTCCAAGCAAAAACCAAAAACATGATAACAAGGAGCCAAATTCAAGATCTGATCATTTCGAGATGCCTGGACACACTGCATTTGAAAGAAAGGAGATCATAGGCAGTAGGAAATACAGACAGATGGAGACAGTTACAGAGTTGATCTGTTGCATACATGAAGGACTGGGAGTAACGATTGATTTTTGGATTTGAGAGTTGGATAGAAATGGGATGAGCTTGTTTTTACTCTGACTTGGCCTAAAATTGACATATCTCCATCTTGACTGCCGAGTTGTAGCGACAGAATAGCACCAGAATCAGATGTTTTAGATACTTTTTTTTATTCTACCTTGGCCTAAAACTGCCATCTGTTCATCCTAAAGGGTGAGTTGTAATAATCAGATGCTAATCATGAAGAAACGCTAGGGGTCTGGATATAGTCATAGCACTGTGTTTTTTAGCCATGAAGCTACGTAAAATAAGCTGCAAAAGGACGAAAATCTGGGCCAGGTGAAAAGGATGGTCAGCTTGTGCAGTAAACTTGTGTGCTTAGGAGCTTTCTAACCTCTCCATTTGAGAAAACCTTACAACTAACCCTATTTTTCTAGGTTATTGTTTGTAAGTTGTATTTTTTTTTTTTAGACAAAGTAACGCAAATTACATACGAAGTTATTAACACGCTGCATTCCGAAAGAACACGTAAGTCAGAAATGCTATAAAGCCTTCTTAAGAGACGAGAATGCACCCACAAGAGCCTTTCTCGAAGATCATCCTTCTTGATTTGTATGTGTACCAGGTAAGGTAATATTTCTTGTGTGTTACTGATGCGAGATGCGTTCATTACATGTAAGATGTATGTAGCCTACGTATGTATGTATATATGTATGCATTTATCTATCTGTCTATCTATCCCACTATTTCAGTATCTATCTATCTCTTTATCCATCTGTCTACCTCTCTGTCTGTTTGCCTATTTATCCATCTATCGATCGATCGATCTGTCTATCCATCTCACTTTTTCATTTTATATCTCTCTTATTATTTATCTATCTGTCTGTTTACTTCTCTGTCTATCTGCCTCTCTCTCTCTCTCTCTCTCTCTCTCTCTCTCTCCTCCACTACCAAGCCCGTTGCAGTCGTGGGGGGGCATTGGGGTTGGGGGCTGGGTCTGATGGCGGGGGTGGTGTAGTTATGTACTGCTTCCCCCGCCCTTCGGTCCTAGTCCTTGACCCTATTAATTTTGCTTGGGACTTTTTCTTCCATTCTGTTCTTTTATCTTATTT
Source organism: Coenobita brevimanus (assembly GCF_032717465.1). Taxonomy (NCBI): domain Eukaryota; kingdom Metazoa; phylum Arthropoda; class Malacostraca; order Decapoda; family Coenobitidae; genus Coenobita; species Coenobita brevimanus. Next base: position 40,165,768 of record NC_136999.1, on the reverse strand, counting down.
TCTTCTCACCTTCTTAAGGTGTGAAAGCCGTGCTGATGGGATGCAAGGCTGTCTCTTTTGTGTCAGTCGCGAACGGCCTCAGGGAACCATGGGTACGGTAGCCCTTGTATCTTCCGTCCTTACTCCTGACTCGGGCTTTCAGGAGCGGACCAGTTTAATTCCCGTTTGGTACAATAACGCTCACCATGACCAGTAATGAAGCTTCTCTTCTCATCCAAGGAGCAACGGGTGATTCTCCTCCAAAAGCTTCTCCCGGCCAGGCGGATCCCCCCTCCCCTACTTCCCAACCCCTTTCCTCCTCTTCCTATCCTTCTGTTTCTTCCCCTACCCCCCTCTCCTTCCTCCCCCCCTCTTTCCATCAATATCATCAATTCTCGGCCGCCAGACATGGCCCAAGTACTTCAACACAAAGCCGACAACGAACGACCTCACTCTCCATCTCTCTCTCCTCCGACAAATAGGCCCTGATGTCACATTCTCGTCATGCCCTAATGGCGACCGCCTCTTAACAGTTCAAACTGCTGCACGGGCTGAGAAGGCATTACCACTTACTGACCCATCTGGTCACTCTATCTCAGGAGTTCCAGATGTCCACCCGAACTCTACCACTAGAACTGTTCTGATCCCATCATACATATTCATTGGAGACCACAATTCTCAGAATGTTCTGCTGATCTCCAAGCAATCTTGTCTGCCCAACACCTCGCAGTACTTTCTGTCCAGTGCTACACGCTTCCCCCTCAGGGGCATTGCAAATACTCAGCTAACATTGCCAAAATCATATTCAAGGACCGCAATCTTCTCACCTCTGTGATTACTGGTGGCACACGACTCCGGGTCAAGGAATACATTCCTCATCCTCAAGAGTGTTCTTCCTGTTGGTGTTATGGCCACCCAGCCAAATACTGTAGGTCAGAGGCAATCTGCCCTACCTGCGCCCAACCCGGCCACACCTCCTCAGCCTGAGTAGCAAAGATACAAGTTTGCCCAAACTGCCAAGGCTCTCATGCTGCCTCGTCCCGGAAACGTCCAGTATACATATTTGAAACTTAAGTCTCCAGGATCCGCTGGAAAGAAGGTCTCTCCCTCCATGCAGCCCGTCAATGTGCCCGGGACTTGGGATTCACTTTCCTTTTCACTTACGCCCAAGTAGCCCATCCTGTCCCCACTACCTCTGCTGTTTCTCAGTCCGGTTACGCTGCAACTGTTACAACCTCTAATTCCTTTTCTGCAATCACCCTCCTATCTGACACACCTTCCCCCCTGATATCACCAGTCTCCAGCTCCTCTATTGTCTCGGCCTCATTTTCTGTCTCTACTCATACCTCCTCCTCACCTAACCCTCTGGCTGTCACTGTTGTCTCCTCTCCCTCTGTCTCTATTCTGCCCTCGTCCTCCTTCCCTTCTCCCCCTTCTTGTTCTGCTTCCTGCTTTCAGGCCCCTCCTGTTTCTCTTTCCACCTCTTTCTCTGTTCTAGACTCTTCCACTCCTACCTACTCCCTGTCACCTTTATTGTCCACTCCTCTCTCTTCCCCTCATCGCCCTTCGGGTTCTGCTGCTCCCCCTCGCTCTTCCACTTCTCTCCACCACCGACTACTCCCTCTGCCACAGTGTGGTGCCCGCTGTCCACCTCCCTCTGGCAAACGTGGGCTGCCCTCCACTGCATTGGATACCAAGGGTTCCACAAAACCGTCACATTCTCCCCCTACTCGCAAGATGTGTACTGCCTGTCCCTCACTCTCCATGACACCTACTCCAACAAAGATACATGTCTCAACTCCACGATCTGGTCCCAACCCTATCACAACTCCACAGGCCATTCTACAACCTGCTCCAACTCCCCTGTCGACACCGCAGACGACACTCCCAGCACTGCTGAGAGTGAAACCCTATCAGACATCATGGAGTTTCTGGGGACTTCTTTACTGGAACCCATGGGTCATGAAAAAGCTCCTCATACGGCTGAAGTCCATTCGGCTCCTTCTGAGCTCCCCCCAGTCCCATCCCTCCTTCCCCTCCCACCCCTCTCTCTTCTTACTCTAATCCCTCTCCTTTATCCCTCCCTATGCCACTGGCTATAGTGACAGTCCCTCTCGTCTGCTTCTTCCACCCTCTACTTCTATTCCTACTATCGGACCAATTTGGTGATGTATGGTATTCGTCTGTTGTAAATTCATTTTCCTATGTATTATATTTTATCTTTGTAATTTTTTTTTTTTTTTTTTTTTACTTTTATATAGTGTTACAAATCTTAGTATGTCTCTTTTATGGTGCAACCTTCGAAGTTTCACGGCCCATCATAATGACCTTCACTATCTTCTTTGGGTTTACTGTCCTTCCTTAGCCTGCTTACAAGAACCCCGTTTGTCTTCCTCTCCAGTGCCCATACGTGACTATTATTTCTTGTTTTCTCCTGCTTCTCTTCCTGTTTCAGCTATCTTAGTTCACTACACAGTCCCTCTAGAACGTCTATCCCTTCACACCACGGTTCCATATCATTTTATTTGTATTTTTCTTGGACGCTAGATTACGGCTGTTTCTATATATTTCTCTCTTTCCAAACCTACTGATTCCCTGCCTTATCTCTTTTATTATCACAGTTACCCACCCCATGGGGCGATGATATTACTAATTCGCATGGCCGCGGCCTTGAGTCTTTTATTTTTAATAATGATTTATTCTTATTGAATACAGGAGCTTCAATGCATTTTGATGCTAAAACTCGTACTTTCTCCGGTCTAGATCCCTCTTTGTGCTCCCCTTCTCTTTCTTTAGATTTCCATTGGTCTTTTCTTTCGGACGTTGTATACAGTGATCACTTTTCTATCAAACTTACTCTTATTACATATTGTCCCGTACTCAGGCCCCCTCGATGGTGTTTTCCGAAAGCTGACTGGCCGTTATGTTCTTCTTTAACTGTCTCTTCGATACCCCCTTCTTCCTTCTCTACTCTTTTTAGATATGCTCACCTTTTTTAATTTGTTAGTTTTCAGTGTAGCTTTGACTGTGATTCATAGGTCGTCCCATCCTTTTACGTCTAAGTGTGTACCTTGGTGGGATTCGGAATGTACTGTGGCACTCCACTTTAAACGTGCTCGTTGGAAGAGTTACCTACGCATTTCTACTGTTTAAAAAGCCCCGCGCACCTTCTTTGTAAGATTGTTAAATGGGCTAAATGCCATAGCTGGACATTATACGTGTCCACCATTACTACCAATACACCCTTTGCTTCCGTCTAGAAACGTATACGCAAAAAAGCCGGTAAGCATCTTCCCATGCCTTCCCCTGTCCTCCATTTGGATAGGGAGTCAGTTGCAGATGCTCATCTAGTTGCTAATGGCTTAAGTTTTCATTTTAGTAATGTTATTAGTGGCTCTCATCTTTCACCTGAATACCATGCCCTTAAAACTGCTACTGAATGTACGCCTGTTGTCTTCAAGCAGACTTCTAGTCAGTCGTATAGAGCGCCATTCACGCTCCATGAATTGTCCTCTGCCCTTTGTCTTTGTAAGAATACTTGCTAGGGTCCTGATGCCATACTCTATAATATGCTCCGTCACCTTTCCCCCCCAGGCCCTGGCCTTATTATTAACTATTTTTAATTGTATCTGGATGGAGGATGTCTTTCCTCCCTCTTTTAGTAATGCTGTCATTCTCCCGTTTCTTAAGCCTAGAAAGCAAGACCATGCCTCTCAAGATTATTGCCCCATTGCTCTTACTAGTTGTCTTTGCAAATTGTTCGAGCGTATGATAAATCATCGTCTTCCGTGGCTCCTAGAATCCAAATAGCTTTGTCATCTTCACAGTTTAGTTTTCGAAAAGCTCACGGCACCTTAACTCCCCTCCTATATCTCAAAACATATATCCGCTCGACCTTTGTCACTCGGAATCTCTTGTTACAGTGTTCTTTGACCTTGAGAAGGCTTATGACACAGCCTGGCGCTACCATATTTTACGCACAGTTCGCTCTTGTGGTATTGATGGTAATCTTGGGTTTTCTTTAAAAATTTTCTATCAGCTCGTCTCTTTAGAGTCTTTGTTCAGCATACATATTCAGATCCATTCCCACAATATGAAGGTGTCCCCCAAGGCAGTGTTCTTAGCCCTACTCTATTTTTATTGGCAATTAATGGGATTGTTTCTTGTCTCCCAGTTGGTGTTCGCTTTTCTTTATATGTAGATGACTTTGCAATATATGCCTCAAATTTTGATATCTCTGCCCTTGGTGCTCTTATTCAACGTGCGGTTTCTGGTGCCCCAGACTGGGCTACTTCTCATGGCTTTCGGTTCTCTCCTCTTAAGTCTCATGCTATTACTTTTACTCGTTCTTACTTTATTTCTCAACCACCTGTCTTTCTGTATGGTTGTCCTGTTCCATACAAAACCTCCGTTTCCTTTCTTGGTCTTCATTTCGACCCCCGTCTTACTTGGAAGGATCATATTACCTCAATAAAAATCTCAACCTTGCAATGCCTCCGTCTCTTACAAACTTTGTCTCATGTGCCGTGGGGTGCTGATCGGACTACTCTCCTTTGTCTCCATATTGTTCTCGTTCTTTCCAAACTTGATTAAGCTTGCTAAGTTTATTCTTCTGCTTCGGACACCTTCCTCCAGCAACTTGATTCTGTGCATCATCACAGTTTGCGTCTGGCTCTTGGTGCTTTCAAGTCCTCCCCAGTTGTGAGTCTGTATGCTCAATCAGGAGTTCCATCACTTTTCCACCAGCGTACTCTACTTTCTCTTCGTGTCTACGCTAAGTTGTAATGTTTTCCTCATACTCCTTCTCAACTTCCTCCCAGTCCTGACTTAGACATGTTTTCCACTCCTAGGACCTAGCCACCTTTTGCAGTTCGAGCTCGTACTCTCCTCCCGCACTCCTCCATTACTGTTAGTAATGTTTTCTCTTTCCACACATGTCTTTTTACCCCGTGGCTGCTTCCGCAACCCCACGTTTGCCCTTCCATTTTCCCTTACTCCAGGTCCAATTCTTCTTCATTCATTCTCCGTTCCCGGTTTTCTGACCATCTCGCCCACCATTCTTCTGCAGTCCCTATATACACTGATGGTTCAAGAACCCCAACGGGTGTTGGATTCGCGATTCTCTTTCCTGACACCTTTTATCATATTAGCCTTCCTGTTTATACAAGTGTTCAAACAACAGAGTTGTATGCCCTCTTGTTTGCGTTCATGTATATATGTCGTGCCTTTACTCCCTCATTTGTGATATGCTGTGATTCATATAGTGCTCTGTCCCTTCTTCAGTCACCTTCTGCTTCTCACCTTTTAGTCCCTCATATCTTAGGATGGTTGTTCCGTATACCCTCTCGTCGTAAAACAGTCCAGTTGTGTTGGGTCCCAGGGCATGTGGGCATCGTGGGCAATAAACTTGCTGATCAGTTGGCTCGCACGGCTGTTGCCAGAGGTGCCTCTCATTCATTCCTCATTCCAGTCTCTGATATTCTTCCTCCGTTATCTTCCTTCCTTCAGCAGCGGTGGCAGTCTAACTGGGAATCTTCACTAATAATAATAGTTGTTAAACCGTTTATTTCTCCATGGTTAACCCCTTGCCACCGTAATAGGAGGTAGGAGACTGCTTTAGCTCGTCTTAGAATTGGTCTTACTAGACTTGCCCACTCATATTAGATGTCTGGTGGTCGCCCCCCACTTTATACTCGTTGCAATACCATTCTCTCCGTACACCATATTTTCCTTGATTGTCCTCTTTACATTCTACAGCGACGTATTTCATTTCTTTTTCTATCTCACCTCCAACGCCCCCCCCCCTCCTTCCTGCAGACTTTTTCCAAGAATCACCGCATTTTTCCTTCCATTATATTGTCCTTCCTTAACTCCATTGGTCTTCTTTCCGACATCAAATTCCGTTCCTTTCAGCAACCCTATCTGAGATATGATATACTTCTTTCATTGACCCATTTCTTTCACGACGCTTTGTCTGTGCTCCCGGTCCAACCAGCATACACAACTTGTAGCCGATGATCAGGCATTGTGCTGGATTTTGGCACTAGATTCCTATTGGTCTCTCTCTCTCTCTCTCTCTCTCTCTCTCTCTCTCTCTCTCTCTCTTACTTCTGTCTGTCAGTCTATCTACCTGTCTACCTGTCTGTCTATCTATTTGTCTATCAGTCAATCAGTCAATTAATTATTTTAGCACATTATCTATCTATCTATCTGTCTATTTATCTCTATAGGATTCTTGTTATTTTTTGTACCCTGGGTTTCTTTAGATATAGGTTAATGAAAGAACAAGACATTAGCCAAAAAAAATATAAAGTAGGCAGAAGAGAGAGAGAGAGAGAGAGAGAGAGAGAGAGAGAGAGAGAGATGGATAAATAGACAGAGATAGAAAGACAGATAGATCGAGAGAGAGAGAGAGAGAGAGAGAGAGAGAGATTCACATGTGTTATTCTTTACATTTTCAGGGGATGTTTGTGGTCTTTGGCCTGGGCTGTGGGGTATCCTGCCTTGCTCTGGTTTTGGAAAAGGTTGTGTCAAGTCTACTGAAGCATGGTGAAGCACACTAAACGAAACACAGAAGCACTATGGGGTGGTTGACTTGCGATACTTCATTTGTTTTGTGTTTGCAGTGTACTTGTAATTATATTTAAGTTTAACCCCGTCAAGACCTCTTTATATTCACAATATATTTTCCTAAACTCAGATAACTTCATATACTAGTGCAATAGAAAACACTTATCAAAATAAAAGTATTAAATATAACAACTTAACTCCTTCATTCCTAAATATCCCTTTGAGCAGAATCTATCTATCTATCTATATACCTAGGCTGCTTCCCCCAAGGAAAGGGAGGTAGCCGAGACAGGACGACACACTCCCCATTTATTCATCCATTCAAATACATTCATTCTCATCTTAGCCCCAAAGGGGAGAACGGACAGATCCTCACCGCACCACACCGCACAAGGGTCAACTGTGTAGTGCAATCAGAGACATCCGCAGCAGGTCCCGGCAGCAGAGCTGGTTTACCCCTGCCGCATCATAACAGACCCATCCCCTTACCCGCACCTGACCTGAGTAGCTGATCAGACCAAATGCGGGAGAATATCCCCTCAGGGCTGCGTCATCACTTATTCATTCACAATTTCTCTCCATTTATTTCTGTCACGCACAGCCACTCTTTCTTGTTCAACAGACATCCCTCTCGCATCCAGCGCTCTCTTCACACTGTCCATCCATCCTATTCGTGGTCTTCCTCTCAGCCTTACACCTTTCACATCAGATCTAGTTATCTTTTTCACCAATCGCTCATTATCCATTCTCTCCATATGCCCAAACCATCGCAACACCCTCTGCTCAACTCTACCAGCCATCTCCCGAACAACTCCAGTTCTCCCTCGCACTTCATCATTTCGCACTTGATCCATACGAGTCACTCCACACATACTCCTCAGACACCTCATCTCCATTACATTCAAACTTTTTTCTCTGCTACACCCATATTCCAAGTTTCAGCCCCATATAACGCAGTCGGTACCACAACACCCTCATACAGCCTTCTCTTTACATCCATTCTAAGCGAACGACATTGAAACAATTTTTTCATTCCTCCCAGGCTAATTCATTCATTCTAAACTTCACTTCTGCATCTATTCTTCCATCCACAGCAACATGTGACCCTAGATATTTAAAACACTCTACCTCCTCAAGCAACTCACCATTCAAAACTATATTTATCCCCCTACCATCTACCAACCTCGTACACTTCATCACTTTACTCCTATTCTCATTTACTTTCAATTTCCTCCTTTCACACACTCTTCCAAACTCCTCTATCAACTGTCTCAATCTCTCCTCTGAATCAGCCACCAGTGCAGTATCATGTGCAAACAGCAGCTACTTCAGATTCCACTCTCCACCATTAACATTCACCAGACTTAGACCTCCACCTAAAACTCTTGCATTCACCTCCATTACAACACCATCCATGTAAATATTAAACAACCAAGGCGACATCACACATCCCTGTCGCAGCCCCACTCTCACGGAAAACCAATCACTCACAGCATTTCCCACTCTTACACATGCTCTACTATTTACATAAAATCTTTTCACCCCTTTTAGTAACCTACCATCAAGTCCATACAATCTTAAAACAGTCCACAAATCCTCCCTATCATTTCTATCATACTATCTATCTATTGCCAGACGCCTCAATCCCGTTTGGGGTGGCCACAAACAAATCGCCTCCAAGTCGCCCTGTCCCCCGCCATTTCACTCCCCTGCTCCCAACTCACACCCCTCTCTCTCATATACCTTTCCACCCCATCCCTCCATCTCATTCTCGGCCTCCCCTTCCCTCTTCCCCCCTCCACCTCACTCACATACACTCTCTTCGTCAGTCTTTCACCTCCATCCTCTCCACATGGCCAAACCACCTCAGTGTGTTCCTCATAACTCTTCCTATCACATCCACATCAACACCACAACGCTCCTTTATATCCTCATTCGTCAGCCTGTCTCTCCATGTGACTCCACAGGCTCCTCTTAAATAACTCATTTCCACTGCTCTCACTCTTGACTTGTGTCCTTCCAACAACGTCCAAGCTTCACTTCCGTACGTTAGAGTTGGTATCACAATACTGTCATGTAGTAACTTTTTCACTTCCATGCTCACTTCCCTGTTTCTTATCACTGCTTTCAAAGAACCAGCAACCTTTCTTCCCTGCTGTACCCATTCAAGCACTTCACCCTCCAAACCTCCATCCTTACTCATCACACTACCCAAGTACTTAAACGTACTCACATTTTCCTATTCCTCACCATCCAACCTTGCTGTACATTCACTGACTTCACCTCTCTCAAAGACCATCACTTTACTCTTCCCTACATTCACCTTTAGATTCCGTTTCTTACACACTTTCTCAAACTCATCCACCAAGCCTTGCAGCTCCCCTTCGTCTTCACTCAACAACACAGTATCATCTGCAAACAACGGTACAGGGAGTTTCCAAACACTATCCTCTCTCACCAGGGCCACTCCAACATCCACTACCCTACCTTGTACCTCTTTTATTACCCCATCCATGTACAGATTGAACAACCATGGAGACATGACACATCCATGTTTCAACCCAACTTTCAAAGAGAAAAATTCACTTAGTTCACCATCCACACGCACTGCAGCCTTCGCACCATCGTACATACTCTTCACAGCATTCAACAACTTCCCATCTACTCCATATATTCTTAACACTTTCCACAATCCTTGTCTATCCACCCTGTCATATGCTTTCTCCAAATCCATGAAAGCTGCATACAACTTCTTTCCCTTCTCTAGAAACTTTTCCACTAAAGATCTGAGAATGAATATCTGATCTACACAACCTCTTCCCTTCCTAAAGCCTCCCTGTTCTTCTCCAACTAATATCTCTGTTCTTTCTCTAATTTTTTCAATAAGTATCCTACCATACACTTTCCTTTTATACTAAGAAGACAAATGCCCCTATGATTACCACACACTTCTTTTTCCCCTTTTCCTTTGTACAAGTGAATAATTATACCTGACTTCCAATCCTCCGGGACTCTACCTTCCTCCCAGGCCAATCTGCACATCTTCCACATCCATTCTACTACTATCTCTCCCCCATGCTTCAGCATTTCACCACACACTCCATCAATTCCTGGGGCTTTCCCTGATTTGACTTTCTTCATTGCTTCCACAACTTCTATCCTACTGATTTCTTCCTGTCTTCTCACCTCCCTCCTTCTCCCAGCCATTCCCCAGCCACTTATACTCGCATTACTTCCATCCTCTACGTTCAACAATTCCTTAAAGTGTTCTCTCCATCTGCTCACTTTTTCTCCCTTCTCCACTAGTTATCTACCATTTTTATCTTTCACTCCCCTGCTAACTTCACTTCCACCCTGTCTTACTCTTTTCACCTCTTTCCAGAACATTTTCTTACAGTCCCTCTACTTTACACTTAAATTCCTCATCCACTCTCTTCTTACTCTCTCTTATTAATCTTTTCACCTCTCTCTTTCTTTCTACATATAACTCTCTCTTCCGCCTCTCAACCTCTTCCACGCCCCTATTTCTCATCCATTCATTGTATGCTTTCTTCTTTTGCCACAGCCTGTTTCACCTCTTCAGTCCACCACGCTGTTCCTTGCACCCCCCTCCGTCTTCTCTTCCTTCCACACACGACATCACATGCTGCACATATTTCTTCTGTAAATATTCTACACACACCTTCCACGTCTCCCATCTGCTCCAATTCATATTTGCCCAATCGTTCCTCCACTTCTCTCTTATACTCTTTCTTTTTCTCATCCTCTTGTAACCTTTCCACTCTCCTTGCAACTACTCCTTCCTCTCGTCTTTCCCTTCTTCTATTCCTCCATCTTACTTGAACTTTAATTCTGGCCACCACCAAGTAGTGGTCAGAAAGTCCACTCCCCCAACCTCTATACACTCTTGCATCCATTACACATCTTCGCATCCTTTCATCCACACACACATAATCAATCATTGCCTTCCTTTCATTCAGTTCACCACCCACCCTTCTCATCACTCGCCATGTATACCTGTGGATCATTTTATGCCTGAAGAGGGTATTGGCTATCACCAACCCCCTCCCAGCACAAATGTCCACTAACGCACTCCCATTCTCATCTATCTCAGCAGGCACACCCCACTCACCAACTATTCCATCCACCTTCACATTCCCAACTTTACCATTCATATCACCAATCAATAACACTCTCTCATTCTTTCCAAACTTTTCCATGCACACTTCTACATTTGTCCAGAACTCTCCTCTCACTCTTCTAGCACGATCTTGCGTTGGCGCATACACACACACAATCGCCCACATTTGTATTCCAACTTTCAACTTTACCCACACAATCCTTGACCCAAATGATCCATACTGTCTTATGCTCCTCTTTCATCTTTTACTCACAACTATACATACTTCTTCCATTGCTCTCTCATTCTCACCTACTCCTGCACATATACCCCATCCATACTCCCATTCTCTCACACTTTCTCCTCTTCATTTTGTTTCAGTTATTCCACATACATCCACTTTCGCATCCTCAAGCACCTGGACAATCTCTCTCTTTCACCTCATCATTCGCTCCTCTTACATTCCATGTAGCCATTACCAAGTCCTTTGTCCGGTCCTGGGTCGTCATCGTTTGGTCAGTCCTTGTCCGAGGCTTATTGTTTGTTTTTTTAGTTAGTTGTTTTCCGGGAGGGGCACTAACCCTCCGCCAACCCTTTTAGTCGCCTTTTACGACAAGCAGGGATACTGGGGGAGTATTCATGAAAAACCCCCTACCCTCAAGTACAATAGTAATTTTGAGAGAGAGAGAGAGAGAGAGAGAGAGAGAGAGAGAGAGAGTCCACAACCCAGTCCCTAACCTGAACTAAAGTTCAATAGTTTTATTCAGTGTCAGCTCTGTGCCAGCTTAAAAAAAAAAAAAAAAAAACTATATTGTACTGTATTTCCTTTAATATCGGACGATTTTTTGATACTCAAGAGGACCATGGAGCACCAAAAATGTGTAAATGTTGTGATTTAAGTTCTTATTAGCACTATACAACTTCGTAATTTATTCCTGGTTACGATAAGCGGTTTTCATCATGTCACATATTTGCACCCCAGCTAAAGAGTTAAGTTTAGCATGTATTGGTAGAGTTCGATATTCATATGTACTATATCCTTTTTACTCTAACATGGCCTAAAACTGCTATTCCTCCATGTAGAATGCTAAGTTGTAATAACAGATTTGAACTACAATACAGTATGGTGCTAGTTATGAAGAAGTGCTATAGGAAGCTGTAGAGCAGTAGTGTCTCCTCGTTCTCTCGCTGAGGTGTACAGTAAGTGAAATAGGCTGCAAAAGGACGAAAATCTGGGGCAAGTTAAGGTACAGTACAAGGGCTGTAGCTATTTTGCTCTTGTTTACTTCCTTAATTTCACTGCCTATAAACTTGGGATCGATAAACTCTTCTGACTGTAGCCTATATCTGTTTATGACTGTGCGACCGAGGAGCATTAGCGTGTATGTAAACATCATAGCCAAACGACTACAAAGTCATGCGACCCTTGTCTACTGCGCAGATTAGTGGCGTCATGGCATAGACGACCCTCTGCCCTCTCCCACATAGCTAACCTGGGCTGGACTTAGAAGAAGGTGCGACTGTCATCTGTCAAACTCAACCCTTAAACCATGCTTTGTTTTCACCGACTCATTACCTCCAAATTTTATCGTTCTTTTTACTTCCTGAACTCTTTTGCTCTTTTATCATAATACACCAAAAATATATGCAAGTCATAAGATAATCAATTAGAACGCGCAATACTTGTACGCATTTATTTACATAAATGATTAGAGAGAGAGAGAGAGAGAGAGAGAGAGAGCGCTAGGAGGGGGCGCCCATCATCCACTCACTCAGTGTGGATATGCCTTATAGTCTCTACACTGAATGACAAGCCAAATAGTTTCCTGCATCCAGGAAACCATTTACTACGCCCAGTGGTAACCATACAACCGGGGTTTTTGGCAGGGTTAAGTGTTCCCCAGATTCCCATATCTAAAATTACTTGATCTGGCAAAAGTTTCGGAGAGCCTCGAGGGGTTGAGAACCTACCCAGGGCCCCAGCCAAATGGGCAGATTCGCATGGCCATGTGGAATGTGAGAGGTGTGAATGAGGAAAGCAAGATGGTGGAAGTGGTGAATGTGCCCAAGAGCGAGAGACATGCCGTGATGGCTTTGTGTGAAACAAAATTGAAAGGATGTGAAGTGGAGGAGTGAAAGGGTGTGAAATGTGTAAGATCAGGCATGAATGGGAAAGGAAGATGTAAGGAAGGAGCTGCTTTGTAGATGAATGAGGTGTGGCAGTGTGGAATGACAGATTACAATTGTGTCAGCTCGAGATGTATGTATGCCATGTTCAAGTCTGAGAAGGTGAAAGTGGCAGTGATTGTAGTGTATGCACCATGTGATGACATGAATGAGAGAGAGAAAGACAGGTTTTGGGATGAGTTGGGTGAAGCAGTGGGAGAAATGCCCAGGGGTTATAAGGTGATCGTAATGGGCGATATGAACTGAAGAGTAGGCACTGGTCCTAAGGATGACAGAATGGGTTGTAATGGAGTACCTGGAGAAAATGATACTGGGAAGCGACTGAGAGATATGTGTCAGGAAAGGAAGTTGTGCATTTGTAACTCGTATTTCAGACACAAAGATGCACATAAACATACATGGCATGGAGGGAACGGAGATGGTGCTGAAAGGAGCCTGCATGATTATGTGCTCGTAGAGAGGTCGATACTGGGAATAATTACTGGCACGAGGACCGTGAGAGAACGATGTGGAGGTCTGTCAGATCACACGATTGTGTTATGGAAGATCAAGCTGAAAGGAGTGAGGTGGACCAGGAGAAAGAAGAGCAGTCAGAGAGAGAGACTGAAAGTCGAGAAGCTGAGGATCTAAGAAATGGCATATGAATACTGGACCAAAGTAGTGGAGGAGTTGGAATCAATCAATTAAAATGAAATGAATCTGGACAGTCTGTGGAATGCATATAGGAATTCCATAGTTAGGAAAGCTAAAGCGACGTGTGGTGTGGAATGAGTAACAAAGAAGAAGTAAGTTACGGCATGGTGGGATGAAGAGGTTAAGAGAGCAGTGGATGAAAAGAGGAAGACGTGGCCAGAGTGGTTACAGGACAGGGAATCAAGAGAAATAACTGAAACTATTGAGAGCAAGAAAGACGTAAAGAGGCTAGTGAGGAGGAAAAAGAAGAAAGTAAATGATGATCTAGGAAGAAAAATGAATGCAAACTTCTCTGAAAATAGGAGGTTATTCAGGAAAGAGGTGCGGACATGCAGAAATGACAGCAGAAAGAAATGTGAAAGTGTGAAGGATGTAAGTGGTAGATTATTAACCCATGGGGATGAAGTAAGGATCAGATGGAAAGAATGTTTTGAAAGCCTGATGAATGGGAATAGAGAGAGCAGAGCCGCTGTAAACATGATCGGTCTGGCGGGTGTACAGAGAAGGAATGCAGTGAGAGGAAATGTAACACTCGCAGTGGTGAAAAAGGTTGTGAAACGGCTGAAAAACGGGAAAACAGGTGAGGTTGATGAGGTGTATACAGAGATGACTAAGTGTGGTAGACAGAGCGGAATCAAGTGCTTGTTGGAGATAAGTAAGAAGGCATGGATGAGTGAAACTGTGCCAGCAGAGTGGAAAAAGGCTGTAATTGTAACCCCGTACAAAAATATGGGTGAGCGAAGTGAGTGCAAGAATTATCGCGGCATTAGTTTTTTTAATGTTGTAGGGAAGGCAGGGGAGGATATAGTGATATCAGAATTCCTAATGAGTTATGAACAAGGTGGCCTTAGGAGTGACAGAGGATGTGTGGATGAAATATTTGCAGTGAGACATATAGTGGAGAAGGCTTGTGAGAACGACTACAAGGTGTTTATGGCATTTATGAATCTGGAAAACGCATATGACAAAGTAGACAGATATGGATTGTGGACGGTTTTGTGCATGAACGGTGTAGATGGTAAGCTGCTAGGTGCCATCAAGATTATTTATGATGGTAGTGAGGAAAGTGTAAGAGTAAATGGGCATCTAAGTGAATGACTCATGATCAGTATGCTCGTGCGACAAGGTTGTATGATGTCCCCATCTGCACCCCTTAAGTGGGCAGGGGGTGCTAAGAATCCCTTGGCGTAGGAATAACTTTATACATCCGAAAAGAACCTTAAGAATACGAAATTGGAATGTTCAAACTCTCAATCAGGATGGTAAAATGGAAGAACTTATTTCTGTGTTGAAGGAATACAATATACATATTTTGTGCTCTTACAGAAACGAGGTTGCTTGGAATGAATTTGGAAGATGGTATTTCTTTGTTGGTTTCTTGTAGGAGTGATGGAAATCATTACCAAGGAGTAGGCTTATTGTTGAGTGGAGATGCTTGCAAGGCACTATGTGAGTTTGAGCCAGTTAATGAGCTCTTGCCTTATGCACGTTTAAAATCTGACCATGGTAATATCAGTATGGCGGTAGGGTACGCTCCGACAAATAAGGCTGCTGATGAAATGAAGCATGACTTTTATGAGAAGCTGCAAGATGTAGTTAACAGAGAGGCAAGACATGATGTGTTAGTTTGCATTAGTGATTTTAATGCGATTGTTGGTAGTCGTAGGGATGGCTTTGAAGATTGTTTGGGTAAGGAGGGTGTTGGTATAAGAAACGATAATGGGGTGCGATTTCGAAGCTTTTGTTTGGCAAATGACCTTATGATTGGTGGAACCATCTCTGAGCATAGAAAAATACATAAAACTACTTGGATTTCACCATGTGGTAAATATTGTAATCAAATTGACCACATTGCAATTAGCAAAAGGCATAGAGTTATTTGCAAGATGTTTACGTAAGGAGGGGGCAAATATAGGTAGTGATCATCAACTTGTTGTGATAAAGATTAAAATAAAACTTAGGAGAAATGTTAATGATAATTGTACAGGAGGAGATGGATATGATTTTGATGAGCTGAGAAATGATCAGAACACGAAGGAGAAGTTTCAGTGGGAATGTAGGAACAGGTTTCTGGTCCTGCAGACTTTGATGGAATCTGAAGACAATTATATTAATCAAATGTGGAGAGAGGTAAAAGAGATATTGCATGAGAGTGCTAAGGTTACTATTAAGAAAAAGGGAAAAGCGAGAAGGAAAAAGTGGCTGTCAGATGAAACATGGAATGCGATTCAGAAAAGGAAAGAGGCAAAGTTGAGAAGCGAAGAACACCATGCTGTTGGCCAGGTAGTTGAAGTACTTAGAGCAAAGTACTGGAGTATACATTCTGATGTAATAAGACTCATTAGACGTGATAAGAGAAGGCTGTATGATGAAAAGGCAAAAGAGACAAATTAAGTTAAGTAAAAATGACGAACAGAGCACAAGAGCAGCGTGTCAGGCCATAAAGGAGTTAACTGGGACTGAAAAGAGAAGGAAGGAAATACTTGTACGAGATAGAAATGGTAACATGATGACTAAAGATTTGGATATAAAAGGAAGGTGGAAGAAGCATTTTGAGTGGATTCTAAACAGACCAATCCCAGCTGAAATGGACATTTTGCCAGCCGAGAGAGATTTGCAGATAGAAACAGGGGATATAACCTTGGAAGAGGTAGCAAAATGTATAAAGGAGTTAAAGAATTTTAAGGCCCCAGGAGAGGATGGGATATTTCCTGAAATGCATAAGGTGGAAAATGATGAGTTGATGAATGCGCTTTTAAAACTTTTTAATGTGGCTTAGGATAATGGTGGAATTCCAGAAGAGTGGAAAAAATGGAGTGGTTAAAAAAAAAAATAAAAAAAAAAAACGGAGATTTGTTTGTGTGGAAATTGGAGGGGGATAACTTTGACATCTATAGTTGCGAAAGTCTTTTCCAAAATCTTGTTGAGCAGAATAGAGCCAGTAATTGATAAAATTTTATGAGAACAAGCGGGTTTTAGTAATGGTCGAGGCTGTAATGATAAAATTTTTATTGTAAGGCATCTAATCCAACAAGCTAATGAGATGAAAATGCCACTTAGTAAGTGTTTTGTTAATTTGAAAAAGGCGGTTGATAGTGTTTCAAGTGGTGCTATGTTGAAAATTATGAGATTCTACGGTATACCAGAAAAGTTTGTAAATATTATTAGAAACCTGCATGATGGTACATTTTGTAAAGTAATGGTGGGTGGTTCTTTGAGTGATTCATTTGCAGTTAGGTCAGGAGTGATTCAAGGAGGAGTTCTTTCGCCTTTGCTGTTTATTTTGGTTATGGATTATGTTATGAGAAAGGTTGTAAGGAGAACAGGTACAGGAATTAACTGGAATGAAAATAAGAGGCTGATGGATTTGAACTATGCTGATGATATTGTACTGATTTATAGAAGTATTTATGAGATTCAGAGGGTGCTTGATTGTCTGGTGGAGGAAGGAGAAAAAGTTGGATTAGTAATAAATTGTGGAAAGACTGAAATTATTAATATGAACGTGGAAAACCAAATCGATTGTGTAATTGGAAATAATATGGTGAAGAATATAGAAAACTTTAAATATCTGTGAACGATTGTTTCATCTAATGGATCATTAAACAATGAAATTGAGGAGAGGATTAGACAGGCTTGGCGAGCTGTTGGAGTGTTGAAATCTGTTTGGAATAATAATATGCTTTCGGTGCATACTAAAGTAAAAATTTACAAGTCCATGGTTAGACCAATTTTAATTTATGGGCATGAATCATGGTGCAGTACAATTGCAACAGATCAGAAAGTATTATGATTTGAGAATAAAATACTGAGAAGGATTCTTAAGGTAAAGTGGCAAGACAGAGTTACAAATGAAAGAGAAAGAGATATTACGAGAGTGGAACCAGTTGATGAATATGTGAGACTGTCTCTCTGGAAATGGCTGGGGAACATATATAGAAAAGAAGGCAGTTTAATACAGGATGTGCCAAAGTGGACTGCTAGAGGAAGAAAAGGAAGAGGTAGGCCGAGGGAAACCTGGCTGGGGACAATGAAAAGAGAAGCAGGAGTTGAGTGTTGGTGGGACCTGAAGAAGATGGCAAGAGACAAATATTGGTGGAGGGAGTTCATCGAGGCCCTATGCATCCCGTGTGGTGCCACAGGAAATGATATATATAGATAGATAGATAGACAGATAGATGAGAGGTAAAAGGAAAAGAGGAATAGGGCGAGAAGGGCTGTGCATGATGCTAAAGTGGCAGCAAATGAGAGATGGGGTAGGCGGCTGACTGAGAATTTTCAATAGAATAAGAAAATATTCTGGAAGGAGGTTAAAGAGATGCGAAACGGAGAGTCTGGGAAGGAAGAGCGAGTAAAAGCAGAGAATGGAAGGACGTTAACTGAGATGGATGCAGTAATGAAGAGATCGGCAGAGTATTTTGAAAGATTGCTAAATGTAGAGGAGGAAAGGGTGGCTGAGATTGTGGCGGATGGAAGGGTGCAAGGAATAAATGTGTTGCGAGAGTTGAACGATTCTTTGATCACGAAGGAGGAAGTGAAGAAGGCAGTAAAGGAGATGAAAACAGGGAAAGCTGCAGGTATGGATGGGTGTCCTGTGGAATGCCTGAAGAGTGGTGGAGTGACTATTGTTGACTGGTTAGTAAGATTGTTGAATGTGTGCTTCATGAAAGGTATGGTGCCAATTGACGGGGCAAGTGCTTGTGTGGTCCCGTTGTATAAAGGCAAGGGTGATAAGTATGAATGTACTATCTTTAGGGGTATAAGTCTGTTGAGTGTTGTAGGTAAGGTGTATGGTAGAGTGTTAATTAAGAGAGTTAGAAAGGGTACAGAGGGAGTGATTGGTGATGAACAGTGTGGCTTTAGGAGAGGGAGGAGATGCGTGGATCAGGTGTTTGCTGTGAGACAAGTGTGTGAAAATTATTTAGCGAAAGACAAGGATGTGTTTTGGGCATTCATGGATTTCGAGAAAGCGTATGATAGAACTTATAAGGAGGCTTTGTGGACTGTTTCAAGATTGTATGGACTTCATGGTAGGTTACTAAAAGGGGTGAAAATTTTTTAACTAAATAGTAGGGTGTGTGTAAGAGTGGGAAATACTGAGTGATTGGTTTCCCGTGAGAGTGGGGCTGTGACAGGGATGTGTGATGTGGCCTTGGTTGTTTAATATTTATATGGATGGTTTTGCAACAGAGGTGAATGCAAGAGTTTTGATGATACTGCACTGGTGGCTGATTCAGAGGAGAGATTGAGACAGTTGGTAGAGGAGTTTGGAAGGGTGTGTGAAAGGAGAAAATTGAAAGTAAATGAGAATAAGAGTAAAGTGATGAAGTGTACGAGGTTGGTAGATGGTAGGGGGATGAATATAGTTTTGAATGGTGAGTTGCTTGAGGAGGTAGAGTGTTTTAAATATTTTGGGTCACATGTTGCTGTTGATGGAAGAATAGAGGCAGAAATGAAGTTTAAAATGAGTGAAGTAGGAAAGGTGCTGGGAGGAATGAAAAAAGTGATTAGATGTTGTTCGCTTAGAACTGATGTAAAGGGAAGGCTGTATGTGGGTGTTGTGGTACCAATTGCGTTATATGGGGCTGAAACATGGAATATGGGTGTGGCAGAGAGGAAAAGTTTGAATGTAATGGAGATGAGGTGTCTGAGGAGTATGTGCGGAGTAATGCCTATGGATCAAGTGCGAAATGATGAAGTGCGGAGGAGAACTGGAGTTGTTCGGGAGATGGCTGGTAGAGTTGAACAGAGGATGCTGAGATGGTTTGGGCATATGGAGAGAATGGATAATGAGCGATTGGTGAAAAAGATAACTAGATCTGATGAGAGAGGTGTAAGGTTGAGAGGGAGACCACGAATAGGATGGATGGACAGTGTGAAGAGAGCGCTGGATCTGAGAGGGATGTCTGTTGAGCAAGGAAGAGTGGCTGTGCATGACAGAAATAAATGGAGAGAAGTTATGAATGAATAAATGATGACAGCCCTGAGGGGATATTCTCCCGCATTTGATCTGATCAGCTAGTCAGTTCAAGTGTGGGTAAGGGGGATGGGTCTATTATGATGTGGCAGGGGTAAACCAGCTCTGCTGTCGGGCCCTCCTACAGATGTCATTGACTGCATTGCGCAGTTGACCCTTGTGCGGTGTGGTGCGGTGAGAATCTGCCCCTTCTCCCCTTTGGGGCTAAGATGCGAATGAATGTGTTTGAATGGATGAGTAAATGGGGAGTGTGTCGTCCTGTTTCGGCTACCTCCCTTTCCTTGGGGGAAGCAGCCTAGGTATATATATATATATATATATATATATATATATATATATATATATATATATATATATATATATATATATATATATATATATATATATATATATATATATATATATATATATATATATATATATATATATATATATATATATATATATATATATATATATATATATATACATAGGGAGAGAGAGAGAGAGAGAGAGGTATAGATATATAGTTTTATATATGGTAGATGGAGACACTCACCATCCATTCACTGGATGTAGCGCTGTTCTCGGGTGACTGCCCTTTCCTTTCTTCCTTCCGTCTTTCCTTCCTACCTCTTCTGTCTTTCTTTCCTTCCTTCTTTCCTCTTCCTTCTGTCTATGGGTGACTCTACACTGAGTGATAAGCCAAATGGTTTACTGATCACCAAGAAACCATTTACTAAGCTGGGTGGTAACTATATAACTGAATTATGGTGCCCGGTGGTTTAGAGGGTAATTAACGCACTACAAGCGAATTGAGCCTGTGCAGGTTTATATCCATGGGGCGGTTGAGGTTTATTGCTCACGTAATACTACTCAGGGATGAGTAAGGTTGGTCACTCTCATCATAAATGACATGAGCAACTTCCCTAGTCCCCGACTCCTACAGTCCTCGTGGGGAACACAAAATTAGATGATGATTATGGTAATAATTTTATATGACTATCTATTTACATACCTAGGCTGCTTCCCCCAAGGAAAGGGAGGTAGATAGATAGGTAGATAGACAGATAGACAGATAGATATACTGATATACTGATATATCTATCTATCTATATTTATCTATCTATCTATCTATTTATCTATCTATCTCTCTCTCTCTCTCTCTCTCTCTCTATATATATATATATATATATATATATATATATATATATATATATATATATATATATATATCAGTCTATGTAGTGCTGCCCTCAGGTTACTACACTTAGTGACAAGCCAGATGGTTTACTGTATTTTAGGAGATAATTTACTACGCTGGATGGTGATAATATAACCAACTGAAGCCTGGTGGTTGTGGTCTAAAACCCTTTTACTTGGTGGGGTACGCAGTGTTTAGGTATGAGGGATGGTTGGGGTTTATTGCTCACATAGTGCCATTGAGGCCAAGTGTGGGTGGGCACCCTCACCTTAAATGTTGATACTGAGTAGCCAGTAGCCAGATACCTACACTCCTTATATGACAGTAAAGGACTGGTGAGGGATGGCTAATGTACTAAATGATAGAATGGTAATCACAGTGACAGCTAATAAAGATTAGGAATTGTATGGAAACTGATAAATCGCCAAAGATTAACACAGTTTAATGCACATGAGCAACGCAGAGAAAGTACAGTCACATTATTTACAGAAGCCGAGGATAAGTATGAAAATTTTAAGATTTAGGGTCAACTTATTTCACCTCTAAACCATCCTGGAAGTTAGTGATGCCAACAGTCTTGATGTTAAAATAATGTAAAATTTATTTAAAAAAAAAAAAAACTATAGAAGCATACTTGGTGCGAAACAATCTGACACCAAGGACGAATACTGCTGGAAAATGGACGATGATTTTGTCCAGTGTTGGTGAAGTTGTTTTTGATTAGGATGTCATAGTTCGCTTGGCTGTGACATTTCCTGCTCTGTACTGTTTTAACATGCATATTCTGATGATGACAGTTTAATTTTCTTAGTCCTTTGGAAGCTGTATGACCTATCTATCCATCTGTCAATTGCCATACGCCTTATGCCATAACAGATGGCCTTAACCCTACGTTGGTGCGGCTCGAAATTTATCGCCGTTAGTGCGGTGGGGTATGATATACCCCAGGCTCTTTTTCGTGTTAATCTCACTTGTTTTTAACAACTTGTGGTTTTGCATAACATATTTAAAAGATATAACCATTTTATTATACTAGGTGGGCATGAAAACAAAATTATTTCAGAAGAAATTATGAATTTATTTCCTGATTATACTTTTCATGTACTGAACTCACAGAATAACATACTTTCGTTTTATCACAATCTGACATATTTTCATTGACAAAACAACACTTTCCAATGTACTTTCTTCACAGATCAACATATTCAATGTAATTTGCCTAAAGAAAATATATTAATTCATAAATAACCATATCACGGTCCTTACGAGGTGCTACCCAGTAATTTGAATATTGTAGGAAAATAACTTACCTCCTAGTTCTCACTGTCGCCCTCGAAGTAGTCCCCTTGGGCATGTATACAGTGGTGCCAGCATTTTTTCCACGAGTCCAAGCATCCCTGGCAGGCTTCGGGAGTGATGATCTTGAGCACCTTCTGGGATTCCGTCTGGATCTCCTCAATGGAGTCAAATTGACGCCCTTTCAGTCGTAATTTCAGCTTGGGAAACAGGAAAAAGTCGCAGGGGGCAAGGTCAGGCGAATAGGGTGGGTGGGGAATGACTACCATATTAGTGGAAGCCAGGAACTGCCGGACAACAATTGATGTGTGGGCGGAGGCGTTGTCATGATGCTGGACCAAGTCCTTGTTCTACCACTGTTCTGGAGATTTGCAGCAGATGTTCTCCCTCAGATGCTGCAAAACTTCATGGTAAAACTTTCAGCTGACAGATTGACTGGGTGGGACGAATTCCTTGTGATCAGTCCCTTGGATATCGAAGAAAACGATCAACATCAACTTGACATTGCTGCAAACTTAACGTGCTTTTATTGGCCTTGGTGAATTAGGAGACTTCCACGGCAATGACTGCTGCTTTGTCCCGGGTCATAACCATAAACCTATGATTCATCACCATTTATGACCTTTAGAGATGAAGGTGGCGTCATCTCTGACGTGATTCTTAAGCTCCCTGCAACCTGCAAATTATGCAATGCAATGTCCCTTCTCGTCACTCACATGTCTTGGCACAAATTTTGCAGCGATGTGTCTCTCATGCTCGACACGCCCAACAAAATCCGTTGCATGCTCGCTTACGACAGTCCTGCGATATCACAAACATCAGGGATAGTTTGTCTATGATCTGCAAGGACAGCCTGATAAATATTTCCGACGTTTTCTGGTGTTATTGCTTTAGACGGTCGTCCAGAACGGTCATACGGTCATCGTCTTCAATGGACGTTCGTCCTTCCTTGAACTGCTTGTACCAGAAAAATACATCTATAGCATTATTCAACTTTATTTTTCATGTCCTTGGTGGTTATAAACATTTACATATATCTGTGTTAGTTTTTGAATGACTGTTAGGACTTATAGGGCTACTCCCTACATCTGTTTTATCTCCCCACACCTACATACACACCTGTTTTCATGGTTAGTATGAGAAATCCCATTAAAATGGATGGTTTCCACGAGAGAATTTGGTTCCTGACGAAATTTTCTCCCCAGGTACCACCAAGACCTTCTGGGCCTACTCCCCACACTAGTTATCTCCCCACACCTACATACACACCTGTTTTCATGGATGTTTTAACAGAACACACTGAAGTGCTTTGTTTTCAAGCGAAAAGTTGGGTATTTCCAACCCCCGTACCTATAAGCCTACTCCGCACAGTCTACTTTATCTCCCCACAGCCCAGTAATCTCTCCACACCTACATACACCTGTTTTCATGGTTGGTGTGATAAAACACTTTGAAATGACCTGTGTCAATAAGAAAAATAGGTAGTTATAAAAATTTTCACGTTTTCAGTTGTTCTGCATTGGGACATGGCATTGTCACCAAATTACTGGAACTTTTGGGTATATATACAGGTGCATTTACCTGCCATCCACTCCCATCTGTGTTCAGTAGGAAACTGAGAGTACTCATGGATCATCCCGGTGTAGGATAACAAGAAATTACATGGGCGGGTGGCAGTATCACTGCTACCAGACAAAAGATATATGCATGGAAATGCGACTGTGGTTACGACACACCCCGCCACACCAACGAAAGGTTAAACAAGCTACTTCCACATCGCCCTGTCCTCTGCCATTTGGGTGCCTTCCATCCAACTCCCATCCCTCATTTTCATATATTACTCTCCACTCAATCATTCCATCTCATTCTTGGTCTTGCCCTCCTCCTCTCTCTCTCCACCTCGCTCACATACACTCTTCCAATCAGTGTCTCATTTTGTTTTGGTCATTTCAGATATCATCGGTCCCTCCTGAGCAATAATCTTTTTGGTCAGCTGTACATAAAATGCAAGAATGTTAAGTTGTATTATGGAAAATAAACTGCTAACCCCTAAAGATTGTATGACAGACATTGCAGTCACATAACAGCTAATCGGTGCAGGCCAGATGATGGAAACAGATGTTTTGTGTTTCTTGCCAGCATTTTAAATCCTACTCATTTTCTATGGTGCCCAGTGCATGACACTGGCATATAGGAGACGGGTGAGCTACACTGCCAGTAGGAGGGATAGGAAGGATAATTTCTAATTCCTCATAGTCTGATTTGCTAGCCACCATGTGTGGCTACCCAGCCCCTGCCCCTGCCACCTACACCTTTGCCACCTCCACCTCTGTCTTATCTCCCATTTGACTGGGGGGGTCTTAGAGATTACAGTATCGAGTGGAGAGATGACATCTGATACCAAAAGTTACTACATGGAGTGTAGTGACATGCCCTGGCCACCCTTTACGCCCTCCCAGCCTCCTTCCCATCGCCTTCGGGGTACCTACACATCACCACTTTCTCACCACCATCCTCATTGCCCCTGCTGACACTTTATGGGTGTGTGGGGAAGTCTATCATATATAGTGTTAATATGTATATTACAAATGGAAGAATTTGTGGCACAGAGAATTAAGGAAAATTTCATTGCAGAGTATAAGTATCTTTGAGGGTAAGGACTTATAATCATTTAGTGAAGTATGACTGTTGAAAAAATATCTTTAAGGTATAGAAGTTAAGGAAAAGTACAGTACCAAAAATAAATGTTATGATCGAAGCTGTACTTTGGTTTGGTGAATGTGATTTTTTGGGGTAAAGTTCTGTACAGTGGTTACGTATCATGTTATGGTCATGAAGCGCAATATACATGCAAATTGGTTTTGTGCGATAGTAAATTAGAAATCATTTTGTGTAGGTCCTGTAATGGAGTAAGAACTCTGCCAAGTAAGTGATTCTTTTACACATGAATTGGAATATAAGGAAAAGTGCAGATATAAGAAAACCAGCTGAGGTGACAGCAAAAGTGAATCGCAGTAAAAGTGTAAACAAATGTTATGGTAATATAGTGGAATGTTATTAAAATGCAGCATAGTGCCACAGGGGGCGACCTGACACCCCCAGAAGAAGTCCAGGAGCAATGACAGCACGCTGGGACTCAGGGGGATAAAGGCATAAGTCTGCTCAGGCCACGCGCCCCTATGACCCGGAGCTCGCCCACTACCACCATAACAGGAATAAAAGACTACCTTCTGGGCAAGGCTTCCACAACCAACATCAGGGTTGAGCTGTTTCTCCAGCTCCTGCCAGCATCCCTGAGACGGCCCGTAGCCGCCCAACCCTCTGAAGGAGAGCTACTCTGAGGGAAATCAGGAGATGGGCTGCAGCCGCTCCTCCCTTCGTCAGGAGACGGCCTGTAGCCGCTCAACCCTCCTGAAGGAGATGGCCTGTAATTGCTCTCAGAGAAATTAGGAGACGGCCTGCAGCCACTCCTGCCTTCGTCAGGAGACGGCCTGTAGCCGCTCTGAAGGTGCCCTTCCTGAGATGACCTGTAGCCACTCAACCCTCCTGAAGGAGACGGCCTGTAGCTGCTCTGAGGGAAATCAGGAGACGGCCTGCAGCCACTCCTGTCTTCGTCAGGAGGTGGCCTGTAGCGTCTCTGAAGGTGCCCCTGAGTCTGCTGGTAGCTGCTCCCTCCCCCAGGCCGCGGCCAGTAGCCGGGCCTTGATGATGGCCTGTAGCCATGCCCCAAGAAGGGAACGGCCAGTAGCCGGGCCCTACGGCAGGAGACGGCTTCTAGCCACTCCTCCGTCAGGAGCTGACTCCTGTTTCCCAACCCACGACTCAGAGGGAGTCCCCAGCCTGGAGGAGTACTGGAGAGGCCCCGTGACTTCCCCTGGCCTCTTCTCCCTGCAACCGGATCTGGAGAGGACTCACCTGATGGACCGCGACGTAGGCTGGTGCTGCAGCCCCTTCCTGATGGCGCCACCGAGCACTGGGGATTGCAGCCCTCAAGACCCCCAGACCGCCCCCAAGACCCCCAGGCGGGTCCTCCCTACACCCAGACGCAGGAGATCTTTGTCCTCCATCAGGCGCATGAGCGAGAAGTTCAGGCAGTTGTTCAGCCCCAGCCCTCAGGGTCGTACCCCCGCTCCCAGCCCTGAAAGTGCGGGGCCCTTCCCCACCCGCAGCCCTGGACGAGAGAGGACATCCCTGCGCATGATCCCATGGCCTCCAGATGCAGAGGCCCCTGGCAGAACCCAGCCCCATCAGTAGTGAGGCTGTGACACCTCCGCAGCCCTTGTACCTGATCGCCAAGTCGCCTAGACGAGAAAGGAGTGGCAGTGATAGTATAGTGTCCGTGACTCAGTGACATGAAGGCAGAGCAGTGAACTAACCACATAAAGGAAGTCAGTAAGAAAAGCACCAGTGATAATATCAAAGTGTGGAGAGAATAAAAGTGACAGAGCAACTGTGAACACGGCCACGCAATGAATTGCGGGTCATTACAGTGAAGGCGCTACCATCTGCTAACACCATCTAATACTAAAATTGTACACAGATCCCAGTGCTAAAGTAATACTTACCAACAGTGAAACAGTACCATCCACTCCACGAATATGTAAAACCTAGACTTCCTGCACTAATAGTATATAAACCTCTGCCCCAGGTGCTATTCATCTTGACCCGAGTAGTATCCTGCACTATACTAATAACCCATATCTAGCCATAAGAGCTAGAATTGTCCAGTGTATCTGTATACGTGACATCTACCCATTCCACTGTAAAACTTAGTAATACATGTGTAAGGTTGTTGCACTGGGTTTTTGTGTCCTGCCTCTCTCCTATTTGTCTAAGTTCCGCTCTAGAAAGAGAGCCCAGCTACACACTAGGCGTTAGAGGGACGGGAAGCCAACCCTTAAAACACCTAGCATTACAATGGTGGACAGCGGTGGTTCTTGAAGCGGGCATGCGAGAGAGGTAATCAGGAAATACTGGAAAAATGGCAACCAAACCGCATGTGCAATAACCTAAATTCGACCCCGAACAGTATGATGTTCACACCTACCTGGCAATTATTAAACCTTTGCTAGATATTGGTTTTGAGGATGACAAGCAAAATATTGCGGTCACACTCCCACTACTGGGCAAAGTGGCAGCTAATATAGCACCCAAGATCGTTCTGGGGCTCACCTGGCAGAATTGCACGAAACTCGTGATCCAAGCCATCACCCCATCACTAGATAAAGTGGTGGCGCTATCCCAACTGGATAGTTTAACTTTCGATGAGAACTTAGATGATACTTTAATCCAGGCAAGACACCTGGTCACTGCTGCCTACCCTGAGGCAGATGATGAAACCCAGGAGCAACACACCTTTAATATTCTTCTGAGAGTGCTCCCCAGCACAGTCAAAGAGCACTTTACAATCAGTGACCCGATTGGAGATGTGGATAAGGACGTTCAACTGCTACGTCGCCTCCTGACCTCCCGCTCTGCACCCCAGCAAATCAACGTGGTAAGAAAGTTTTCATCAAAGATTCCGGCTCCCCCAGTCAAGCCACATCTGCTTATGTCGCGTACCAGCCCCACTCCAGCACCCAGCCCGCCGAGGGCACACCCCACCCACCGGTGGGAGAACCCCAACCTCATCCTAGTGAATCCCTGGGAGTTCTCCGCGTGCAGCTCGAGGTGCCCACTGCACGATATTAGAGATCAATTAAAAGCTGCACAACGAAAAACCACCACAACAGGCCAATGCAAAGTTTCCTCTTTAAAAAATGAGGTAGCAGAGGACGAACCCACACCCGTGGAGGAAACTGAACCCAGGGAACAAGAGCCAGAGGAAGAAGAAGGAGGCCCCAGACAGTTGGATTTTTGTCCCGCACCTTCCCACGGTGGCGGGGGCCATCTCCCCCAAATATCGCCCCCCAGTTTACCACAAGATGAAGCTGAACAGGGTGAAAGCCAGACTTCTGGTTGATACGGGAGCAGCCAGATCCTGCCTTTATAACCACTACTTCTCCCGTCACAAAACGACCTTTGGCCCGTTATTCCCAACAGCTACTCACCTTGTGGATGCGGGGGATGTCCCCCTGCCAATTTGTGGGGAAACACGGGCCCTGCACGTCGACACCCATCAACAAGTGTCGACCCATTATCAGTTCATAATATTCGACTCTTCCTGCCACAGTTATGATGGATACCTGGGGTTGGACCAGTTGCAGAAGTTAGGAGCCACCATTGATTGCCGCAACAGACAGCTCCAGGTCCGAAAATCACCCGACCCCCCCCCCCGGGCCATCTGCACTTGCACGTTCCGGCCCCGGCCAATAGACTCCACACCCCCTCTCCTCCCCTCCTTCCCCCTCTTCTTTTCCCGTCACCATTTCCTCCGCCGTCACCATTCCCCCCCACCATGAACCCTAGGTGCCCCACAACCAGCCCTCCGGCACCTCTGTCCTGTTCTCCCCACTCCTGCCGCCTGGAACCCTCTTGACCTGCCTTCTGCCCCCAACCTTCCTTCCCCCTCATCACATGGCAGTCCGGATTGCCAAACTCGCCCCCTCGCCCCTCACCCTCCCTGAAGGGCTTATAATCAGAGAGATGGAGGAAGCTGAGCCCTTCGTCCCCTCCCCCTGCCACTTCCCTGCCCCCCTGCCTCTCATTCCCGACCATCTCTCCGCTCATCAGGCACCCTCTGCTGCCTCCTCCTGGATTTCCAGGACCTGTTCACGGCGGGACCAGCCGACATTGGGCACACCACCTACCTGGCTCACGAGATTCATACAACGGGCCCACCGATCTGGCAGCCATTCCGGCGGAAGAACCCCAAACAGCGGGAAGAGTAAGACTGTCAGGTACAGGAGATGATTGAAGCCAGAGTCGTCTCCCCCACTACCAGCCCCTGGTCCTCCCCCGTCGTCCTTGTGAAGAAGAAGGATGGCACAATGCAGTTCTGTGTCGATTACTGCCACTTAATGACATAACCACCAAGGATGCCACTCCACTTCCGCGCATAGACGACTCCCTGGATTCCCTATACGACGTCTTCTACTTCTCTACCCTCGACCTGCAGTCAGAATATTGGCAGGTCCTGGTGTGCCCAGAGAACAGGTAAAACCGCCTTCTCGACCAGCAATGGGAAACATTATGAATTTGATGTTTTGCATTTAGCCTCTGTAACTCCCCCGCCACCTTCTCCAGATTAATAGAATCAGTCCTCAGCAGCCTCACGTGGGAGATCTGTCTCGCGTACTTGGATGACATCATAGTTTTCAGCCAGACGGATAAAACCTCTGTATAGAGTCAACAATTGAGCAGGGGTAAAGAAAGAGCGGAGTCGGCTTAGCACACCCAATCTCTTGGAAGCACATTTTACAAGAGATGTAATATGATTTTTCCAAGATAAGTCCCGAGTAAATTAACCCCAAGCATGTTCAAGGATGATGCAGGATTAAGCTGAATATTATTAAACATTAGTGGGTATACCTGTGGAAGATTTTGTCGGGTTGATAGGTGTAAGAACTGAGTCTTAGATGCATTAAAGACAACCATATTATTTTTACCCCAGTCAGAGATACGAGCCAAGTCAGACATTAGGTGTGCCATAGCCTCATCCCTTGTTTGTTGAAGTAACTGTTGATATGGGCGTTGCGGGAACCGAATGGAAAGGTGAAGGGTGGAGTCATCAGCGTATGAGTGGATAGGGTTAGATGTACAGCTTAGAAGATCATTGATGAATAAAAGGAAGAGAGTTGGTGATAGGACAGAGCCCTGAGGAACACCACTGTTGATAGATCTAGGAGAAGAACGATGGCCGTCTACAACAGCGGCTATAGAACGACTAGAAAGGAAACTAGCGATGAAGGCACAGATAGAAGGATAGAAACCGTAGGAGGGCAGTTTGGAAATTAAAGATTTATGCCAGACTCGATCGAAAGCCTTTGAGATGTCAAGTGCAATGGCAAAGCTTTCGCCAAAGTCCCGAAAGGAGGATGACCAGGAGTCTGAAAGGTAGGTGAGAAGATCGCCAGTGGAGCGTCCCTGACGGAACCCATACTGACGATCGGAAAGAAGGTTGTGATAGGAAAGATGCCTTAAAATTTTTCTATTAAGAATTGACTCGAAAACTTTTGAAATACAGGACGTTAAAGCAATTGGATGATAGTTGGAGGGTTGGGAGTGGTCACCCTTCTTTGGGACTGGCTGAATGAGAGCAAACTTCCAGCAAGAAGGAAAGGTACAAGTTGACAGACAAAGGCGAAAGAGTTTGCCTAGGCAGGGTGTAAGCAGAGAAGCACAGTTCTTGAGAACAACAGGAGGGACCCCATCAGGCCCATATGCCTTGTTAGTACTGAGGCCAGTGATAGCAGAAAATACATCAACTGAAGAAATTTTAATGTCAGCCATGAGGAAGTCAGAGGGGGGAAGTGATGGAGGAACAGCACTGGAATCGTCTAAGGTGAAATTGGAGGAGAAAGTCTGTGCGAAGAGATCTGCTTTATCAGTAGAAGAAATAGCTACAGAACCATCAGAGTAGAAAAGAGGAGGGAAGGATGATGAGGTAAAGTTGTTAGAAAGATTTTTGGCAAGGTGCCAGAAGGAGCAGGAAGAATTCGAGTTGGAGAGTTGAGAGCATTTAGTATGGATGAAATTATTTTTAGTAGAGCGAAGAACAGACTTAGCACGATTCCGGGCAGAAACGTAAAGACGATGTGATTCAGGGGTGGGTTGGCTCCGGTACCTTTTGTAGGCCTTCTCCTTGTTGCGGACAGCATTAGAACAAGCGTGATTAAACCAAGGCTTTCTTGCGTTAGTCAAAGGATATGAGAAAGGAATGTATGCTTCCATGCCCGAGAGAATAACCTCTGTAATGCGCAAGGCACACTCAGATGGCTCACGGCCATGGAAGCAATAATCATTCCAGGGAAAATCAAAGAAGTACTGCCTGAGGGCCTCCCAGTCCGTGGCTCCAAAATGCCACAGACGACGTTTCCCTGGAGGGTCCACAGGCCGTACCAGAGTGATAGGACAGGTTAAGGTAATAAGGTTGTGATCGGAGGAGCCCAACGGAGAGAAAAGATTAACAGAGTACGCAGAAGGATTAGTTGTGAGGAAGAGGTCAAGTATATTGGAGCTCTCTCCAAGGCGGTCAGGGATACGGGTAGGGTGCTGTACAAGCTGCTCTAGGTCATTAAGGATAGAAAAGATGTAGGCTTGTTCACCAGGTGGATCCGTGAAAGGAGAGGAGAGCCAAAGGTGGTGGTGAACATTGAAATCTCCAAGAATGGAGACTTCAGAGAAAGGAGAAATGGACAGAATGTGTTCCATCGTAGAAGTAAGATAGTCGAAGAATTTTTGATAGTCAGTAGAATTAGGGGATAAGTAAACAGCACAGATATATTTAGTCAGAGAATGACAGGAAAGCCGAAGCCAGAGTGTGGAGAATTCAGAAGAATCAAGTTCAGGAACACGAGAGCAAGATAAGTCGTTGCGTATGTATACACAACAGCCACCTTTGGCTTTGAAATGAGTATAGAGAAAGTAGGAGGATACAGAAAAGGGTTTGCTGTCCATTGCCTCAGACAGCTGAGTCTCCTTTAGAAAAAGAAGGTGAGGTTTAAAGGAGGAGAGGTGGTGCTCAACAGAGCGAAAGTTAGATGAAAGGCCGCGAATGTTGCAGAAATGAAGAAGAGAGTCAGACAGTGGTTCCAGGCACCTCGAGTCGTCACCGGGAGAGGGGCATATGGCGGGGGCATTTATGGTCCCCTCCCCCCTGGGGACTCCGAGGCTTGGTGAATCGACGCCATTATTGTGAATTTTGAATAGGAAGTGTAGTGTGTACTGTGCATGTAGTTTGGTGAAGATAGTTAGAGAAATTTGTACTGGAGAGCATGCTGGCCTACTCTCTCTGTAACTGAGACACTGAAAAAGTTCAGCAAAGGGGGATGGTCAGGAGGGCTGATGAAACGGGAGCTCCAGCACTCCCTGTCATCAGCTTTCCATCCACCTCGGGAGTACTGCCCTGCTCGACTGGTGCTACAGTGAATGACACTTTCATCTTCACTCTCATAACTCATAGTATTCAGACATGCTAGAGTGAAACTTTCACTTTCATTACTCCTAGGGTATGTACTCGTATTCTTATAATACTACTCATTTACATTTCTATTTACGTTCTCTATTTTATTTACGTTATTTACATTTCTATTTTATTTACACTGTGTTATGCACTGTCACTTGAAGTAACTTATAAAACTAATTTCCATTGTTCACGTATATTTACATTCATTACTTTCACTTGCTGTTTACACATTATTTACACATTATTTACAATTCCACTTGCACTGTTTTACTCAATAGAAAGATCGTAGTCACTCTTTTATCAATTGTCAGGCCTTTCCCTCTTTCCACACGAGGTTTAGTAGGGGGTAAAGGTCACAGAGCTATTTGCATAGGGGTGAAAAAGTCCCTGAAGTCAGCAAGAGGAAACAGACGTACCTCCACTTCGGGAGATGAGAGTAAACTGATAAGGAAGGGCCGGGTGGAGGCCTACTTAGGGGATATTCAGTACTACCAATGTTAGCTCTTGAAACAGCTATGTATAGCACTGAAATGATTGGCAGGAAATCTAAACAATACATTAAATATTAGGTAGTTCCAGGTGAATGTAAATATCACTTAGGCTTCTCCCTTCCCTCCTTATATGTATATTTATTACGAAAATAGATTGTACGGCATATTTCAAGGGGAAAAAAACAGCGAAAATTAGCGAACGAGTGCATGTGAGGTTTTGTCAGGTGATAATTAGCCAATTCCAGGTGTATGGCACTCTCACTTACCTTATTTCTTTCTTGTATATATTATTTGGTATAAGAATAGGGCATAGGGCTTATTTCAATGGATGAAATCAGTGAAAAATTCCAGGGAAGATTTACTTAGCGTAGCACGGCCGGGCAGGCGAGAGGATAGGGTAATGGAGGGGGGGTAGGGAGGGGAGTCAAGAACGGGGAGAAATGGCTAAATTGTCAACAATGGATGGGAGTACAGGTGAGATTAGGAGTGCTGACTAGTGTTGGACATTGGCAGTACTGATAGATGATACAAGCCCCCACTTGGAAGCCCGGGTGAATTCAAAATAACACAGAATCACAAAAGCGATGCCCCGCGGTATGATCCCTTGCTCCCAAGCGTCATGAAAGTGACGCCCTGCGGT
This sequence comes from Coenobita brevimanus, assembly GCF_032717465.1. NCBI lineage: Eukaryota > Metazoa > Arthropoda > Malacostraca > Decapoda > Coenobitidae > Coenobita > Coenobita brevimanus. The sequence goes on along the minus strand of NC_136999.1, from coordinate 40,132,566 downwards.
TAAGGGGTAAAAACAATCATCATGTGCTTCAGCCGTCACTCCCACCCACCTGCCCAATACACCCAGTCTCCCACCCCACCTGCCTCACTGCAAAATCACACCCCTACCCCTGCCCTAAATCATTTCACACTCATGATACACCAGGCACATATCCCGGCCACCTACACTCCCCAGAGACACCACACCGCATTACCCCCAAATAAAACCCCATCTCCAGCATTTGACACATCCTTGCACAGAGGACAACACCTAGCACCATGAGGATTCGATGAGCCATATGGGTGGCGCCCCTTGGATGGAAGCAACGAGTCCGAGGACCTCACCACCTCCTATGACTCCTCCACTCCTCCACTGACTCATCCACCCTCTTCCTCACCTGTGATGAACAACAAGACGAGAACTCCGCCACCACAGCCTGGCACACCCTCCTCCAACACCTACAGCCAGTCTACAACACCTACGACACCAAAGTTTACCACCTCCAGTCACAGTTGATAGTGGTAAAATGCAGTATAGTGCCACAGGGGGCGACCAGACACCCCCAGAAGGAGCCCATAGAGGAGCAACGACAGCGCACCAGAACTCAGGGCGACAACTAAATAAGTCCTCCAAGACCGCGCACCCCTATGACCTGGAGCTCACCCGCCGCCACCATAGCAGGAATACAAGACTACCTTCCGGGCAAGCCTCCCCCAACCAACATCAGGGTGGAGCTGTTTCTCCAGCTCCTGCCAGCACCCCTGAGACGGCCTGCAGCCGCTCCCACCTTCGTCAGGAGACAGCCAGTAGCTGCTCTGAAGGTGCCCCTGAGTCTGCTGGTAGCTGCTCCCTCCCCCAGGCCTTGGCCAGTAGCCGGGCCTTGGAGGCGACCTGTAGCTGTGCCCTTAGAAGGCCATGGCCATTAGCCGGGCCCTACGGCAGGAGACGGCCCGTAGCCGCTCCTCTGTCAGGAGCTGACTCCTGTTCCCCAACCCATGACTCAGAGAAAGTCCCTAGCCTGGAGGAGTAATGGAGAGGCCCTGTGACTTCCCCTAGCCTCTTCTCCCTGCAATCAGATCTGGAAAGGACTCACCTGATGGACCCTGACGCAGGCCGGTGCCGCAGCCCCTTCATGATGGTGCCACCGAGCACTGGGAACCACAGCCCTCAGGACCCCCAGACCGCCCCCAGGACCCCCAGGCGGGACCTCTCTACACCCAGACGCCAGAGATCTTTGTCCTCCGTTAGGCACATGAGCGAGAAGTTCAGGCAGTTGTTCGGCCCCAGCCCTCAAGGTCGTCCTCCCGCCCCCAGCCCTGAAAGCGTGGGACCCTTTGCCACCCGCAGCCCCGGACGAGAGAGGATGCCCTACACGTGATCTTGTGGCCTCTAGACGCAGAGGCCCCAGGTAGAACCCAGCCCCATCAGTAGTGAGACTGTGACACCTCTGCCACCCTTGAACTAGACCGCCAAGATGCCCAGATCAGAAAGGAGTGACAGTGATAGTACAGTGTCCGTGACTCAGTGATATGAAGGCAGAGCAGTGAACTAACCACATAAAGGAAGTCAGTAAGAAAAGCACCAGTGATAATATCAAAGTGGTGGAGTGAATAAAAGTGACAGTGCAACCGTGAACACGGCCACACAGTGAAATACAGGTCATTACAGTGAATGCACTACCATCTGCTAACACCGCCTAATACTAAAACCGTAAACAGATCCCAGTGCTTAAGTAATACTTACCAACAGTGAAACAGTACCATCAACTCCACGAATATATAAAACCTAGACTTCCTGCCCTAGTTGTATATAAACCTCTGCCCCAGGTGCTATTCATCTTGACCCGAGTAGTATCCTGCACGATACTAATAACCGATATCTAGCTATAAAGTTGTAATTGTCCAGCATATCTGTATATGTAACATCTACCCATTCCACTGTAGAACTTAGTAATACATGTGCACGGTTGTTGCGTTGGGTTTTTGTGTCCTGCCTCTCTCCTATTTGTCTAAGCTCCAGTCTAGAAAGAGAGCCCAGCTACGCACTAGGCGTTAGAGGGACGGGAAGCCGACCTTTAAAACCCCTAGCATTACAGTTATGGTAATATACTGTTGTGCAATATAATGTGCAAGTTTGTTTTGCTCTGAAGTCAACTAGTAATAAATCTGTGTAGTTCTTGTAGTGCAATATGGAATTTGATAAGTAAGTGATTTCACTACATCTGTCTATCTATTGCCAGACGCCCCAATCCCGTACGGGGTGGCCACAAAGAAATCGCCTCCATGTCGCCCTGTCCCCCACCATTTCACTGCCCTGCTCCCAATTCACACCCCTCTCTCTCATGTACCACTCCACTCCATCCCTCCATCTCATCCTCGGCCTCCCCCTCCCTCTCCCCACCTCCACCTCACTCACATACATTCTCCTCGTCAGTCTCTCACCCTCCATCCTCTCCACATGGCCAAACCACCTCAGTGTGTTCCTCCTAACGCTTCCTATCACATCCACATCCACACCACAACGCTTCTATATATCCTCATTTGTCAGCCTGTCTCTCCATGTAACTCCACAGGCTCCTCTTAAATAACTCATTTCCCCTGCTCTCACTCTTGACTTGTGTCCTTCCAACAACGTCCAAGCTTCACTTCCATACATTAGAGTTGGTATCACAATACTGTCATGCAGCAACTTTTACATCTCCACGCTCACTTCCCTGTTTCTTATCACTGCTTTCAAGGAACCAGCAACCTTTCTTCCTTGTTGTACCCTTTCAAGCACCTCACTCTCCAAACTTCCATCCTTACTCATCACACTCTGCAAGCACTTAAACATGTTCACATTTTCCATTTCCTCACCATCCAACTACATAATATTGAAAAGTATGGGTATAAAAAAACGAGCTCTGGCGACAACAAAAGTGATCTGACAATACAAGTACAAATGTTGCAATTACCAACAATGTATATATTTGTAGAAGGGCTGTTGTAAAGTAAGAAAATTAATAAGCTATATAAATGCTTTAGAGAATAAAGTGCACTGCAAGTGTAAGAAAAGAAAGTGATCTCAGGGATAATTAACCCGCCGCATCCTGGCAAATTTTTCACCAATGACCTCCCTCTCAATCCCGGCAGATTTTCGAAAAGTTTTTTTTTGGCTATAACCTCAACTTCCTACGAGAAACATTGAAAACTCAGAAAGTGCTCAATTGAGTTTTGAAACACAAATACATATAAGAGTACCCTTGGTACTGTGTTCTCTCAGGGCTGGCTCCAAAGATGTTTTCTTGAGAGGGGTAACTATTCCAAACTACTCATTATATGTAAATATTCATTTATTTGGTACGAATCTATATGTAGTACAAGAGTATATTGATTTTCATACAATAATATAGGCGATATAAGCTTTGTTCACTCACCAAACACTTCAACATATGGCATCTTCCTTTACAATGTTACTGCCTCATCACTTCTGCTTGTTTCTTCCTGGCTTGTTTCTTCTTTTGCCTTTCACCTCGGGAATCACTTTCGCCTTGAATTTCGTCATTGGAGAGACCGTGGTGCGACATGTCTTTACTGGCCAGGTCACTGCTAACAGGTGAGTTGCCGAGAAAATGGCGGGAAGGGAGGAAGGGGGGTCAGGTGGGGCCAGGCATTATCCCTGCCTGGCTTTGGGTAGAGGAAGGTCTTCCACATATGCCTACCAAAAATCACCCATGAAACTTGAAAAATGTGCAAATGATGGACCTCGCAATTGCAAAATGTATGGATACGTTGTCGGGTGTCACTGTGATAAAACGTGGCAATATATATTCATACTTTGCCGGGACGCCACAGATTAAAATGATTTTAGATGATACAGACGAACCACCTGCAGGAAAATAAAAAATGATCTTTTGTGGCAAGTAACAAACCTTGGAATTTCTTTTCTCTCTGACACACATACAAGGGGTGATGATTCATTCATGCAGCGGTAGCAGGGGCCAGTGGAACGGAGTGTCAAGGTCATGTGGGACAAAGGGGAGTGTTAGCAAGTGCCAATGGGAAATCTCCATCTGAGCAAGGCATCGCATGGCTTACGAACTGTAGTCACCAACTTCCTGGCTCATATTAATGCAGCCTCATATGAACCCCCCATGCCAAATTGTCTTCATTAATCACCTCTTACCTCGACACTGCCTCCACCTACAGACTTAGGAACATTTACAATGGAAACAGAAGGACTGGTGAGTATCATGATCTTAACAGAAATTTCTGCGTGCTATAGCTACGGAGCTGTGATTGGGAGAAAACAGGCTAGACTATTTTTGAGAAAAAAAAAATGCATGCAGCAAGGGCCCAGCTCACAAGACCATCAAGCTTTCACCCCTTAATCGCGGGGCGTCACTTTCGTGATGCTCAGGCGCAATGGATCATACCGCGGGGCGTCACTTTTGTGATTCTGTGTTATTTTGAATTATCCTGGGCTTTCAAGTGGTGGCTTGTATCATCTATCAGTACTGCCAATGTCCAACACTAGTCAGCACTCCAAATCTCGTCTGTACTCCCATCCATTGTTGACATTTTAACCATTTTCCCCCGTTCCTGACTCCCCTCCCTACCTCCCCTCCATTACCCTGTCCTCTCACCTCCCCGGCCGCGCTGCGCTAAGCAAATCTCCCCCCGATTTTTCCACAGATTTCATCCATTGAAATAAGCCCTATGCCCTATACTTATACAAAATAATATATACCAAAAAAAAAAATAAGGTAAGTGATAGTGGTATACACCAGGAATTGGCTAATTATCACCTGACAACACCTCACATGCATTCATTCACTACATACCCACGGTAATTTCCCCTTTGAATTATGCCTTGTAATCTATTTCTGTAATAAAAATATATATCAGAAAGGAAGGGAGAAGCCTAACTGACATTTACATTCACCTGGAACTACCCATTTCTTTATGTATTGCCGAGATTTTCTACCAATAATTTATTAGCATGTAAGTTAGCAGCTGTCAGCCCCATTGTCAATGTCAACCCTTGCCTTCTCTAGTTCCTTGTCCTCCTCTGTGGTCAAAGCATGTCGCACTCGCGCCCCGCCATTTCTGCCACTTCTGCGCCCATTGCGAAGGGCCCCGTGACCTCTAACCCAGAAAAACTCGTGGGGGAACAGGAAAGGACTAAGTGACTCTGCAGTGGAATGTGAACTAGCCGAATTATCAATGGTGATGATGGATAGCGACTTTGACCCTTTGGGGGATTCGTGTGATGAGCCGGGTGAGGAAATGGTGCCAGAAACTATTAGTACTAGTGCTTCAGTGTCCCAAGTTATCCCTAGCTCCAAGGGAAAGGAGCCGTTAGTGCAGCAAGGGAAGGAATTTGGGAAGGGAATGAAAAGGCGCCGGGTTAGCCCCGGAACAATGGCCCCACGTGACCTAGCCTACCATGACTCCCGAGTTGATTCACCTCTCCGTTCTCCAAGCCCCACTTCACTCATTTCTTCCTCTTCTTCTGCTGAATTTTCTCCGGAGTCTTCGTCGTCAGAATCACCACCAACATCAACAGTGAAGGCAGGCCGTAGAGGAAGAGGTAAATCCCTGACCCGTAAAAGTTGAGTTGCAAGTAGAGTAAGGGCTGCTAGTGCTGTACGGCAACCCAGGGTCAGTGCAAGTGACCTTGAACCTGATAAATCTGCCTCACAGCCACCCTCCACCCTCACCCACCCTACACCACCATGACAGGGAATCCTGGACGCCTTCGTGTGGACGGAAGGGTCCGATTTTGTCCCTGAACATTTCCATTTTGACAAGAGTTCCTCAGGAGTACAGCTTGCCTTCACTCTTGACAAGGATGCTGAGTGTGTGGACTTCCTTTTGGCCTTCCTCGATGATGCAGTCATGCAGCACATATGTGATGAGACCAACAGGTATGAATCACAACGTGCTGCAAGTGGTACAGGTGCAGCCACAATGCAACAGTGGTCCATGCTGGGAGTGCAGGAGCTGTATGTGTTCTTCGCCCTCATGCTTCTCATGCCACACTCAAAGAAGCATGAGTTGGAAGAATACTGGCCCATGGACCCCTTACTACCCTCACCCACCTTCAATAAGTACATGGCCAGAGATCGCTTCTGGAACATCATGGGAAACCTGCACTTTGCTGACAACAATGTACCTTCTCAAACCGACCCACTCTGGAAGATCCGGGAGATTCTGAGCAGAATGAAGGATAAGTTTATGACATTCTTCCACCCCTTTCAGAAGGTTGTCACTGACGAATCCTTGGTTTTGTTCAGAGGATGTCTTAGGTTTGTGCAGTACATTCCAAGCAAACGCCATCGCTTTGGAATCAAGTTCTTTGTACTGTGCGACTGTAAGACGGGGTACATCCTTGACTTCGTCATTTATTCAGCCAGCACTGTCGATCTTGATAAAACACCCCCCCCCCTGGCTTCTCAGGCTGTGTAGTGAAAGTGCTCAGGCTGTGTAGTGAATGTGCTCCTTGAAAGGTATTTTGGTGGGAATCATGTGCTGCATACAGACAACTATTATACAGCACCGAAACTTGCCAAATACCTTTCAGAGCACGGCATCGGCTCCTGCGGCACTGTCAAGAGTAATCTTGCCCACTTCCCTAAATTTCCAGTGGCAGGAACCTCGCAGCAAGGAGACGTGCACCTATGCAAGTCTGAGAAGATGCTGGCAATACAGTGGCATGACAAGAGGGTCGTGCACATGCTCACCACCGTACGCAAGGGGGAAATGACAGACAGTGGGAAGGTCGACCGTAGGACAGGCGAACCTGTGAGGAAATCTGATGCTGTCTTAGACTACAATATCAACATGCAGCTGATGGACAAGTCCGACATGATGATTGGAGAGATCGACTGCCTCAGGAAGAATACTAGGTGGTACAGGAAAGTTTTTCTGCATCTCATAGACATGACGATGCTGAACACCTTCATCCTGTACAAGATGAAGGTCAAGCCACCCAAGTCCTTCTCCCTGAGGTTGTTCGCCAGGACTTGTGTTCAGCAGCTCCTTGAAAGATATGGTAGGGTGACAGCAGCAACTGCAAAGCGCCATCCAGTAACACTTCCCGACAGACTTGAGCAGAGGGCGTACATGGATCGGCACAGACTGGTGCAAATGCCTGCCACAAGCAAGAGGAAGGCTGTGATCCGCAGGTGACAGGTGTGTGCACATACCACCCGATGCACACCTGAGCACAAACGCACCTCTTGGCAGTGCGCTGAGTGCCAGGTTCCCCTCTGTGTTACCTGCTCCTTTGATTACCACAGTCAGAAGCAGTTCTAAAAGTGCAAGTGGGAAAGGAAAATAATGTGTAAATAATGTGTAAATAGCAAGTGGAAGCAATGGATGTACAGTACATATGACTGAACAGTGTAATATACTTTTATGTTACTGAAAGTGACAGTGAATAAAATAGTGTAAGTAAAATAGAAGTGTAAGTATTGAAAATACAATAGGAAATGTAAATAGAAATGTAAGTAATTAGTAATATAAGAATATGAGTACAAATACTTGAGGTTATAACAGTGAAAGTGAATCCGTAGCTCTCTACGTATTTTACTGAATGAATAATTGAATGATTTCAGTGACAATAAACTAATACTACTGAAGGAAACTTATGGATAAAGACTCCAGATATATATAAATGTTATATAGTAATAGAAATATAAAGTGTGAGGGGGTTTTGTGAATAATAAATGACAGAGTACCAACAGCGAACTAGAGCAAGTGGAAAGGTCATACGCGCTCGTAATTTTCATTGCTTTCACAGTGTTTTTTTTTTGGAGTATGAATCCCAAACTACTTGATAATCATAGAATAGTGTTTATAGTGATTATATCTGGCTATGGTAATCATATTACGGGTTGTCGGGAAGTGTAAAGTGGAGACTTCTTTACCCAACTTCAGAGGTCTCCACAAGTCCTACGGTAATCGACGAAGGCTCAACAAACATTCCAGGAGAAAGCTGAAGGTATGTGCCATAGGCATATTTAATTTTAATATTCTAGGACTAATAACTCATTTTTGGCAAATATTTTTTGAGAGTCTGTCGGAGGCCTAATAACCCCGCGGGACTTGCAAAACATTGGGAAACAAGCCCGCGGTGTAAGGGTTAAGGATTGGAAAAGGTGTTATGAAAGCTGCCTGTGTGTTCATTTTTTCGTTTGTGTTTAATTGCTCTTGTTACTTTGGATTTTCAACAGTTTTTGGGTATGGTATCAGAAGAAGAAATTTGCTCTATGAATTGACCATCAAATTGTATACCGTTAAAATGTGTCACCAGTAAAATATTTTAATCTGTCATTGTACATAGGCCAAGAAGAATATTTGCTTTAACTGATAATTTCTCTACTATGCAGAAAATAGTAGTGATTGCTTTGGTAGTCTCTGTAAATTTGATGTCTAACTGAATTGTACCTTTTACAGATATTTCTTTACCATCTAGAGTTTATAAATTTAAGTTTATTTCCTTCATAAATGTGACATTCCTTCTATTTCAAAAAGTTCATTCTAATTCATCTTGTGTTATTAGACTGGTGAGCCTGAATTAAAAAAAAAAAATGAAATATTTTCACCTTCACAAAGAGCAGAAACCAGAATGCTTTCATTTCCACCTATGATTCCTATTTTAACACTTGATTTGTTTCATTGTTTACTTTGTTCTAAGTATTGTTATCGTTTGTGGTGATGTAGTCTTCCCCTGAATTGTACGTAGCAACTAGTTTTTCCACTACTTTACACTCTGCAGTCCAATGACCGACAGTTCTATGCTTCCTATCGTAGGGTTCAAACCTCTTTGATTTGTCTCTGTCTTTAGTTTTGATGTGACATGGACTATATCTTCTTTGCGATTTTTAGAACTCTTTAAGGCAATTTACATAGTGCAGCTATATATTTAGTTATGTCAATGACATGCACTGGTGACACATTACCTTCACCTCTAACCCAGTCTGAATTGCTAGGTAACGGAGTTCTTTTAACCCGCTGCAAGCCGGACACCCCAGACATAAAATGGCCTGCCAGTGCTTGCCAATTTTTTATTTGTTCTTTTTTAAGGCTAAAATGATATAATTTGTGAAAAGAAAAAAAAAAAAAACGAATATGGCCATTAACCCGCTCCGTCCCGACCACTTTTTCACCACTGGAACCCCCCAGTCCCGACCATTTTTGGACCAAATTTTTTTTGGCTTAAACTTTCGCTTTTGGTCAGAAACAATGGTCAATCACCAAGAAAGTGTTCACCGGAGTCCATAAGTGGCCTAAACAGGTATACCTTCGTTACACATGGTACCGTGTTCTGTGGAGGTGGTCTGTGGCTCTCACGTTTTCTATGGTATTATAAGTCTGGGAAACCAATAAAAGTAAGTAGATATGTATTTATTACAAACAAAAAACCATGTGATACAAGAGTAAATTGGATTTTATACAAAAATAGAGGTGAAGTAAGCATTGTTCCATCGGGTGAACCGAGCGAAATCGGCCAAATTGTTCACTGATGAATCACTAACATTGCTGACTCATCATACATATCATTTTTTCTACTTACATAATACATCTCCAATAACATGATACCATTTTCAATTTTATAGAACTGTTTTTACGTATTCACAGGCCTTTCCATAACATTTAGTGTAATGTTAGCGCATATTTACGCAGTGAGTGAACTCGCTGTGACTGTTGTTTCAACTCGCATTGTGTTTTTTCAACCTACATAATACTTTCCTAATAACATTATACACTTTTCCACTTTAGAGAACTGTTTTGAGATAGTTTCAGGCCTTACGATAATATTTAGCGTAATAATAGCGCATAATAACACAGAGGGTGAAGTTGCTATGACTATTATTTCAAGTTACAACCTATTTTTCTACTTATATAATACTTCTCCACTAACATTACACATGTGTCCACTTTATATCATTGCTATCACATAATTGGAGACCTTACTATTCTACTGAGCGTCATATTATTGCACATTTACACAGTGTTATCGCGATATCATTTGTTTCAGCTTACACTATTATTCAACTTATAAATTACTTTCCCACTAACATTACACCCTTTTCCACTTTATATCATTGCTATCACATATTTACAGACCCGACTGTTCTACTGAGCGTAATATTTTCGCAGATTTACACAGTGGGTGTACTCATGATATCAATTGTTACAACTTACACTATTTTTCAACTTATACATTATTTTCCTGCTAACATTACACCCGTTTCCACTTTATATCATTGCCATCACATATTTACAGACCAGACTGTTATACTGAGCATCATATTTTAGCAGATTTACACAGTGGGTGTAGTTTTGATATCACTTCTTTCAACTTACACTATTTCTCAACTTATATAATATTTTACCACAAACATTACCCACGTTTCACTTTATATAAAACTTATCACATACTGACTGGCTTTACCATTATACTGAGCGTCATATAGTCATCCCACACAGTTTCAGTAGTGTAGGAAGTTATGATACTCTTTGAAACAGGGCTGAAGGCACAACGCAACATTGCACTCTGCACACTCGTACCTTGTGTCTTTTCTCTGAGTGGCTGGTCTTACTGTCGAGTGCTTGCATACATGGCATTGGCGCTGGGGTTTACGATGGTTTGGTTGGCAAGGGATACTGCTTGGGTAGTGGCATCCTGCGAGGCGTAGGGGAGTCTGGGCAACCATGGGGGTGCGTGTGCGGTGTGTGGGCCTGTCCTGTGCGTACCTGGCGATAATTTCCCGTGACAGCTCTCTCACAAACCCCTCAAAGGTCTCAAAGATTCCCGTTGTCATGGCGTGGAGGTAGTGTGCGTTGAGGACCGTGATGTCGAGCAAGTGGAAAAAGAGCTTTCTGTACCACTTCATCGTGGTCCTGGCACTGTCCACACTGGAAATCATGGAGTCTGACTGATCCACTTGCCTCATGTTGAGATTATAGTCAAGTACCGACTCAGGTTTCCAGACGTGACAGCTCCTCTCGCTACGGTGAACAACGGAGTCTGTGCGGTGCATCAGGGGGCTGTGTACAGTCGACAGGAGGCAAACTTCCCTGTTGTGGTTCCACAGGGTGGCAAGGATGTTATTTGCCTGGAAGAAAACCACCTCGTTCTTGTCCAGTTTCCTCCCTATCTTGACCATATGGCGACGGTTTCTTTTTACTGTACCACAGACTCCGGTGTCATGTTGGTGGAGGAACCAAGCAAGAAGAGGGCTAGTGTACCAGTTGAATCGGTAGAGAGGCGGTTTGCAGTCCTAATGGACCCAGGATCGAATCCCGGTTGGGGCAGGGAACAATTTAAGGATTTGAATTTCCTAAAAAGCAGACTTTCCTGATCTACCAGATGACCCGCCGACATGTTGTAAAAGTACCCCCGCTAATACCAGTACATCAGTCCTGTATGAAACAGCCCTAGCATGTATTCAATATGGACGGTGGGTGTTAGCGCCGAAGTGGTGACATGTGGAGGTGTAGGAGGACTACTGGGCCTTGGGATAGGTGACTGCCCCCAAGAAATAGGCCCTGAGCCTTTGCCCAGAGTCGGACACGTAAAAAAAAAAAAAAAAAAAAGTTGTCCAGGTACAACACATGACCACAATGAAGGTACTCCTCTATCATTGTCTTCACCACGGCCCCTGAGAGTCCAATACTACGATCTTCTGTTATGTCTGTCTGTGCCCCCGTATACAAGACTATGTCTTGCACATAACCAGTCTTACAGTCACACATAACAAAGATCTTGAACCCAAAACGGTGTCTCTTGCTGGGTATACTGGCGAAAGGAAATATTGCCCCTCCAAAACACAAGACTCTCGTGTATGACGAGGTCTCTGTAAGGATAAAATGAGGAGAGGAACATTTCCCGTAGGTGATCAAAAACAAGCCTAATTCTCCTCATTTTATCAGTGTTATTTGCATTAGCTGGATCTTCTGCATCAAAAAAGTGGAGGCGGTCGAGAATCTGCTGAAATCTATTACGACTCATGACCTTTCCAAAGAAAGGTGTGATGGTCATTGGGTCAGTGGTCCAGTATGCCGGTATTTGATTTTTCCTGACAACACCCATCAAGAGAACCAGGGCAAAAAATAAGAACATCTCAGAAATGGTTACAGGATAGTCATATTGCTGGGAGTGCCTGCTGGTTGTACCCAGACGTTCACTTTCACGGCACTGGCTTCTTGAAAAGAGGTTTGTCTGCTCCACTATGCAGCCCACAAACGCCTCCCCAAAGAACAGGTGGAAGAAATCCACCCTAGTGGAGCCCGCATGCACACCTCGAGCTGTGCAACCAGACCGCCACTCCTCAGTGAAAGGGTGAATGATGGGAGTAAAATTACTCCCATCTTCCCAGTTCCATGACACACTACCGTCTCCAGCCTCGTCCACATCGTTGCCTTCGTCAGGGTTGGGAGGTGAGGATGGTGGGGGAGGTTGGGGAGGTGGAGAGCGGCGCCCTTCATCACTCGCACTTCTCTTCCCTCTTCCTTTTCCTTTACCCTTTCCCTTCCCTTTCCTTCCTTTCCCCACATCCTGGGGCTGTGGGGAGGAAGTGAGGGAGTATTGTGGGGCAAAAGACGTGCTGGGGAGCGGGTCCACCTCGTCTCCCCTATGCCCACATACACCACATTCTCGTGCTGCCTCCCTCACACCACTTTCCCTTTCACTGTTCACTCCCGCCACACCACTTTCCCTTTCACCCCACACTCCCGCCACACCACTTTCCCTTTCACCCCACGCTCCCGCCACACCACTTTCCCTTTCACCCCGCACTCCCGCCACACCACTTTCCCTTTCACCCCGCACTCCCGCCACACCACTTTCGCCTTCCCCAGACAATACACAAGGACCATACCTGATTTGCCTTCTCGCCCCACCTTCTGATCCTCGAGGTGAAATTTTCTCCTTCCCCAACCACGAGGCAACATCACGTCCTAAGCCGCCGTCCTCGTCCTCGTCCTCATCAGAATCTCTCTCTAGGGGATGGAGAGAGGTCCGTGCATGTGTATGGGGTGCAGGCTGGCCTTCCCTCGCCTTACGATACGTAACATACCGCTTTTTCCGCGGCAAAGGGACTTCCTCATCACTGCTGGTTACTTCCTCCTCAGGCTGCACATAATCACGATCATCCACATCGTCAAGTGGAGAATCACTATCTCCAGTGAAGGCATCCAGGGCGGATTGTATCTCATCCTCAGAGAGACCTTTATGGGCCATGTCTGACCTGGGTCACTGCTAACAGGTGAGTGAATGAGACAAGGGCACGCGCGGGTAACGCGGGGTCTGGGAGGCTGCCCGCCTGGTGGCAGGTAGGGGAGACTTGGGTAGGTGGGCGAATCGAAAATCTCGCATGAATTTTGAAAATTGTGGAAATTTTGGACCTTACAATTGCGGCGCATTAAAGTACGTCGACGGGATTGGCAGTGACAAAATGTGAGGACGTTAAAGAACGTCGACGGGATGCTGCGGGTTAAAAGACTCACTGGAGGCTACAAGTGCGTTTTCGGGAAGTCCCCGGTCCACCCATCAGATGTGGTATCCCAGAAGAACTGCAGTGAAGGTGAGAGAAAACCTCATTTTCTATGAAGGCAAACTCAGGTATTCTGGCCAACGTTGCCCTGGGATGGTCTAGGAATGTTTTTTACACTTTTCAGTTCACTTCATATGCATAATTTTTGGTATATCTTTAGAAGTAACCAAAGTTACCGATTTTCATTATATTACGTCCCTGAACTATTCTAACCAAGACTTACCTTTTAAGCCTAGTTTGAGTTGGGTGTGCTAATTTTGTAGGTGTCGTCATGTAGTGGCTTAGGTTAGGCTATCTCTCAGTAGCGGATCATGCCATATTGGCTGGTGCAGGCGTTTGCACTCGGTCTATGTCAGGCCCTAGTTTAGGTTAGGTTAGGTTAGATCAGGTTAGATCAGGTTAGGTTAGGTTAGGTTAGTTTGGGTTAGTTTAATGCAGATTAGTGTGTTTTCAATTAATTTTGATCTTGATTTGGGGGGATAATTTTTTTTTTTTTTTTTCATAATAATCATGGCGGCGCAACTGCCAGGGTCATATGCCGCCGTATAACAAAGAAGTAAAAAGTAAAAACAAAAAACAGAGGATAAACCACCCAATCAAAAAGGAGAAATTCTAAATATCCTTAGAAAGTCCTGCCTCCTTCACAAACGAGAGGGTTGCCCCTCCCAAGACACAGGCATCCTCCCCAAGCACGGAGGAAAGATGATACACACCACCATTCGTTTGGTGGTCAGAGAGGAACCGACGACGCAAATCCCCAAGACTAGGGCACTCCACCAACAGGTGCCGAACAGTCAAGGGAACCAGACAGTCATCACAGAATGGAGGAGGAGCCCTCTCCATTAAAAAACCATGAGAGAAACGGGGGTGGCCAATGCGGAGGCGGCACAAAGCAGTCTCCCATTGACGAGGGAAGCCCTGGTAACTGAATGAGCCCACCTTCTGGCAAATCGAGCGCAACTTATTGGCACCTACAGCATCCCAATGCTCCTGCCAACAGCACCAAACTCTGAAGGCAATAAAGGAGTGCATATCTGCAGCAGGCAGATGATACAGAGGGGACTGTGCAAGGGGGGGATGAGCCGCTGCCGCCTTGGCCAGCTGATCAGCTCGTTCATTCCCTGCCACTCCTACATGAGCTGGAACCCAACAGAAATCTACACGACGTCCACGACGCCCTAAAAGGAAAATCCACTCTAAAATGGATAAAAACCAAAGGATGAGAGGGATTAAAAGACTCCATTGCAGAAAGAGCACTTCTTGAGTCACTAAAAACAATAAAAGCAGTGTGGGGGAGAGTGAAGAGAATCTGAAGGGCAAATAAAATAGCAGTCAGCTCAGCTGTAAAAACAGAAGCAGTCACAGGGAGGCTCCCACCTCGACAGAAGGTGGGAAACACCACACCAAAGCCCACACCCGCATCAGACTTAGATCCATCAGTATAAACTGGTATGGAGTCCCCATGAGAAGAGGCATGCTCTAAAAACAGAGAAAATAAAACCTGAGAAGGAAGGGAGGCCTTACTGGATGAGAAGAAACGACAAAATGTCACCATGGGGAGAAGCCAGTAGCTCACCCTCGGGACACGGTGGGGAGTGATCGGCACAGAAGGAACAGAGAAGCTAGACATAACTGACTGCACCCTGAAACCCAAGGGCTTTGGAAAGGATGGCCGAGTAGCAAAAATAGGTGACCGAGAATCTTGAGAGACCTTGACAAAGGGCACAGAGTCTGGGAGACGAGATAAGCGATACCAACATCGCATCAAAAGGGAAGAGCGGAGCAAGTCTAGAGGAAGGACACCAGCATCAGCCAACAAACTCGAAATCGGGGAAGATCGGAATGCCCCAGTGGCGAGACGAACACCAGCATGATGTATGAAATCTAAACTACGAAGCCGGGCTTCTGAGCCAGAAGAATAAACTTCACATCCATAATGAAGTTTGGATAAAATCAGAGACTGATGCAAGAGGAGGAGGGTTTTGCGATCAGCTCCCCAGTATGTGTGTGCTAAAACATTCAAGAGACCCAATGCTCTGAGACACTCAGCTTTTACGTGCCTCAGGTGAGGGACCCAAGTCAACTGGCTGTCAAAAATCAGCCCTTAAAACCGGGTTTCCTTTAAACACGAAATACGACGCCCGTCTAAAAAAAAGGTTTGGGTCAGGGTGGACTCCACGAATGCGGCAAAAATGCATGGCAATGGTCTTCTTGAAGGAAAATCGAAAACCTCGGTCATCAGCCCATCTAGAGACACGATTGAGAGCCATCTGCATCCTCCTTTCTGCCATTGACATCCGTGAGGCAGTGACAGAGATTGATAAATCGTCAACATAGAGAGAGCCACGAACACCATAAGGGAGCACAGAAATAACGCTGTTTATTGCCACTGCGAAAAGGGTAACACTTAGTATGCTCCCTTGTGGCACACCATCCTCAAGCGGACGTGCAGTAGACAGCTCACTCCCAACTCGGACCCGAATAATACGATTAGATAAAAACTCCCGGATAAAAGTGGGGAGTTGCCCACGGAGACCAAACTCATAAAGTGATTGTAATATACTATGACGCCAGGAAGTGTCATACGCCTTCTCCAAATCAAAGAACACTGTGATATGATGCTGGTTAGTTGCAAAAGCCTGGCAGATGGAAGATTCTAAAGAAAGGAGAGCATCTGTGGTCGACCGCATCTTCCGAAACCCACACTGGACTGGAGACAAGTAACCACCCTTCTCTAAGTACCACATGAGCCGACTATTCACCATTTTTTCGAGGACCTTACAAAGGCAAGATGTCAGCGAGATAGGGCGATAATTAGTGGCCTGCAAGTGATCCTTACCCGGCTTAGGGATGGGGAGAACCACAGCAACATCCCATGAGGCTGGAAACCCACCAGTGCACCAAATTCTGTTATACAGTGACAACAGAAAATGAAGGGCTGCATCAGGCAAGTGGCGTAAGAAGGCATATGGGACATCATCCAAGCCTGGAGAAGAGTCGCGACACTGCGACAATGCCGTCTGAAGTTCAGAAGCAGAAAAAGCAACATTATACGACTCTTCTGCAGTAGATGGAAAACTAATGCCCAAAGATTCCAGGTGCCATCGGCGGCGTGCCGACGGGGATGAGGTGTCCTTCCTAGAGACATTAGCAAAATGAGCTGCAAATATCTCGGCAACAGACGAAGAATGAGCCACCACCACACCTGCTTGAGATAAAACAGGAGGAGAGGGAACGTGAAATTTCCATGAAATCTTCCTCACCCGTTTCCACACTTTCGTGAGAGGAGTCTGTGAAGAAATTGAAGAAACAAATGACGCTCAAGACTTCCTCCTAGCCTCCTTCATAACCCGCCGGGCATGAGCTCGGGCCTTCCTATATGCCGCTAAGTAACCAGGGTCACCTCGGTGACAACGAAGTCGGGAGAAAGCAGCACGTTTACCCCGAACAGCAGAAGCACACTCATCAGTCCACCAGGGAACTGGACAGCAAGGAAAGTGACCAGCTGTTCTTGGAATACTTTGCAGTGCCGACGAGTGAAGTAAGTCTGTGAAATACTCAACAGCAGCATCAGTGCTGACAAAATCCTCCACACATCGGCTCGGGGAACACAGCTCCTCAAAAACCGGCCAGACTGCCCTATCCAAGCATCAGCGGGGAAGATGATGCCGAGGCTCACTCTGTGTCGATCTTAATAAAATAGGGAAGTGGTCACTGCCATGTAAGTCCGGTAACACAGCCCATGTAAAATTCAGGGCTACCCCTGTAGAGCACAGAG
The DNA here is from genome assembly GCF_032717465.1 of Coenobita brevimanus. Taxonomy (NCBI): domain Eukaryota; kingdom Metazoa; phylum Arthropoda; class Malacostraca; order Decapoda; family Coenobitidae; genus Coenobita; species Coenobita brevimanus. Next base: position 40,115,263 of record NC_136999.1, on the reverse strand, counting down.
ACAAATCAATAGCAGTAAAAATACCCGTTTGACTATGGAAGTAAGTAACTTCACCAGAATTTAAAATGTACAGATCCACATCCTCCACAATGGAGGCTAACATAGTACCTCTAGCATCAGCTGTGGAGCCACCCCACAGGGCATGATGACTGTTCATGTCGGCCAGCAAGAGATAAGGTGAGGGAAGTGCATGAATAAGATTTTCAAGATCAACCCTCTCAATAGTGGCACTAGGAGGGAGGTACAAAGAGCAAACAGTATAACGACGGGGAAGGAATATCTGGAGAGCAACAGCCTGCAGTGGAGTGTTAAGACTCACAGCAGTGAAAGGTATGTCACTGCATACTAGAATAGCCACACCCCCATCATGACCCTGTCCAGGAAGAGGATCTGAATAAAAAACCTGGTAACCAGGTGGACTGGGAGGACCAGCATCACCAACCATTGTCTCTTGTAGGCAAACACACACAGGTGAATACTCAGCCAGAAGCCAACGGAGTTCCTCCCAGTTGGCTCGTAAACCACGGCAGTTCCATTGAATAATATTAGCCATTAAAACTATTGAAATAAAAAGGGGCAGGGGAGAGGGACAAACAGAAAACCATAAAAAAATACTAAAAATATTAAAATGGAGGAACTATATACTCAAAAGAAAGGGTCACTTAGTGGAAACCACTGAGCGACCCTGGGAGACAATCTTCTTGGGAATGCGGATACGCCCACGCAGGGCCTTGTCACGGGCAGTAGCATGGCTAGAACGAGGGCCTGGGGTCTGCGAAGTGTTGGGAGACTTCACAGACACCCATCGCTGCCCAGCAGGAGAGGAAGTGCTACTCCAAACCATGCCCGGGGCCCCCTGTAAACCGAGAGGTCGAGCAGGAGGGATTGGGGCTCCTGGCCTCCAAACGTGGAGGGGGCAGGACAGGATCCTCTGAGGTAACTGGAGGAGGAACATCAGATACCCCGGAGGAAGAGGTGCCAGACTGACCTGACACCCCAGAAGCCCCCGAAGACCCAGAAGCAGGGTCCGAGGGCTGTTGCACAGATGGAGTAACTACAGAGGGTGTGGACTCCACGACCAACACCTTGCTTGGAGGATCTTCAAGACTCAAAGACTCTGAGGAACCACGATGACGTTTAGCGAATGAAGAATGTGCACCATGACTAACAGGGGATACCATAGATGTAGAGGTCGAGTCTTGAACTGTAGCGGCAACCGTCTCAAGTGCGGGAGATTGTTGCACTGGCATGGGATCAACAGATGAAGGCATAGGAGCTGACACAACAGGAGGAGCTCGAGTCTGCTGCTGGACAGGACGATGAGGACGCTATGACCGGACAAAACTGAAGCATAAGACACTCCGTTACGGAAAACAGATGACATGGCTCTACTCCTGGCCTCAGAAAAGCTTATTTCATCACGATTACGGATGAGGAGGATCTCCTTCTCCAAGCAAAACCGGGCACAGTCTTTAGATGAAGCTGGATGTGCCTCGCCACAGTGCAAACAACAAACAGGTCCAGGGCAGTCCTGTACTGCATGAGTGGATTCTCCACAACTGACACACACCACTGGGAGGCCCTGTTGCAAACGACGACAGACTCGCCCAACATCCCCGTACATCTGACAGTGGTAGCAACGTCGTGGGTTTGGTACAAAGGGTTTGACCCTAAGGGACAACCAAGCCACCTTGATGGATGAAGGGAGAACAGTACAGTCGAATGTCAGCAACAAGGATGGAGTTGGGGGAAGTACACCATCAACCTTCTTCCGAAACCTCTCCACTTTAACAACCCTGTGGACCTAGAGTTCTTCAAGCAGCTTCCCTTCACTGTAGCGAAGTAAGTCTTTGGAGAAAACCACACCTCGACTATGATTGAAAAAAGCATGAGGGACACAAGTAAACAGCGCATCCGGGTCCTTACACTGGGCAGCCAGCCGGGAACCCTCTTCAGGGGATGTAACCTCCACTAGTTGGCTACCATCCCCCTGAGGTGAAATCTTCAGCTCTCTCCCACAGATTGACATAATGCGCCGATGAACAGTAAAAATATCCAAATTCCCAATAGGCTGACCATCCAAAGTACGAATGGTGTAGTACCTTGCGAAATCAACCCTCTCAAAGACACCCGGCAGGACCTCACGGGCATGTCCACAATATGTTGTCTGTTGCCGGCTCTTCTTTGTAGTGGCCACTGACCGTAAGCCACTGGAACCAGGAAGGTATGGTTCCAGGGTGGCAATATGGGCCTCACCAGCCAGATGCACAGGAGGCGCACAGGAGGGAGACTATAATGGATGGTCAGGGACGGAACCAGAGTCGTCAGCTGCAAATAATTTATACGAAGCCATATTAAAAAGAAACCACCTTCATTCCTCCACCCCTCCACCCACCATGGAGCCCAACAAGGGGAGGCCATATGCCAGGGAAAGCACCACTGGCGACCCCAGAGGTAGTGGGAAAGTATATGCAGGTAACCACCAAGGGACCCTGACAAGGGTGACTCCAGGACGATAGGAGCCACCAGGTCCCCCAGTGCCCGCTTGACCCTAGAGCCACTAGGTGATTAGCCTGGATGGCTAGCCAGTGACCAGCCGATTGACCTGGTCGGGCCCAACCAGGCCACCCGTCTAGCCAGAATAAGGGACCAAAGAGGTGTATTGCTAGCTGCAGGGCACACCATGCAGCATCACTCAACCTCCAGGACTCCCGTCTCCCAGCATTACGGGATGCCACGCACGGCAAACACGTGGGGAGGCAACAGTCCCGCCCTAGATAGCAAATGGGCAGGGACTAATATCACCAGCAGGCCTCCTCCACCAGTGTGCTTGGTCCACGACACTGACAAATGCCAAACCCTACAAAGGTAGGCATGCCTCCAAAGTAGGTGGCACTGCCAGCCACACTTCAAGCCCCGCCACCACGTCAAGGTGACCCCCCTCAGCGGGGTTTGGGGGGATAAACCCACTTTTGGAAATCTTAATCAAAATTACAAAAGGGGGATTTTCCCCAAAAAATGAAGGTCAAAACTAATTAAAACACGGTATTTTGCATTGGAAACCATAAAAATAATAATAAAAGTATACGTTGGTTACTTCTAAAAATTCACCTAATTTTTTTTCACTGGATTTCATACAGATTTTTTTTTTTTTTTTAAATAAATCACATAGTATTGCAACACCTGTCACCTGTCACGTATCTCTCTCACTGTGCATCCTTAATCTTACATTTACGATAACTTAAGTACAACTTTACTTCACTATGTACTGCACTTACTATCTATCTCTATCTATAGCCCGACGCCCTAATCCCGCAAAAGGTGGCCACTGACAAAACGCCTCCAAGTCGCTCTGTCACCCACCACTTGACTACTCTCCCCCCAACTCACCCCTCCTCCCTCATATACCTCTCAACTCCATCCCTTCACCTCATCCTCGGTCTACCCCTCCCTCTCCCTCCCTCCACCTCACCTACATACACCCTCTTAGTCAGTCTTTCATTCTCCATTCTCTCCACATGTCCAAACCACCTCAGTGTATTTCTCCCAGTCTTCTCAACCATATCCACATCCACCCCACAACGTTCCTTCACTTCTTCATTTGGCAACCTGTCCCTCCATGTCACTCCACATGCTCCTCTCAGTAACTCAGTTGTACTGCTCTCATTCTTGACTTGTTCCCCTCTTGCAGGGTCCTCGCCTCACTTCCATACGTCAGGGTAGGGATCACAATACTATCATGCAGTGACTTCTTAACTTCCATACTCACCTCCCTATTTCTCATCACTGCTTTCAGTGAACCAACAACCTTCCTTCCCTGCTGTACTCTTTCACGCACTTCATCCCCCAAAGTTCCATCCTTACTCATCACACTACGCAAGTACTTGAATGCACTCACATTCTCCATCTCCTCACCATCCAACCTTACTGTACATTGTGTGACTTCATTCTCTCAAACACGATAACTTTACGTTTGTTTACATTAACTTCCAGCTTCCTCCTCCTACACACTGTCCCAAATTCATTCACCAAACCTTGCAACTCTCATTCATCTTCACTCAGCAATACTGTATCATCAGCAAACAGCAACACCAGAATCTTCCAAATCTCACCCTCATACATCAGAGCCACCCCCACATCCACTGCCCTACCTTGCACCTCCTTTACAACCCCATCCATGTATATACTAAACAGCCATGGAGACATCGTACAACCCTGTTTCAGTCCCACACAGAGATGAAAGAACTCACTCAGCTCACCATCCACTCGCACCATAGCCCTAGCTCCTTCGTATACATACTCTTCACAGCACTCAACAATTTCCTCTCCACTCCATATATTCTTAATACCTTCCACATGCCTTGCCTATCTATTCTGTCATAAGCTGTCTCCAAGTCCATGAAGGCAGCATACACTTTTCTTCCCTTCTCTAGATACTTCTCCACTAAACATCTTAGAACAAATATCTGATCTACACACCCTTTTCCCTTCCTAAATCCCCCTTGTTCTTCTCCAACTAGCTCCTCTGTTATATGCCTAACCCTACCAATAAGTATTCTACCATATATTTTATCAGTCACACCAAGAAGGCAAATACCCCTATGGTTACCACATACTTCTCTCTCCCCCTTTCCTTTGTATATATGAACAATTATACCTGATTTCCATTCCTCTGGAACCCTTCCCTCTTCTCAAGCCAATCTACACAACTTCCATATCCACTCCACAACAATCTCACCCCCGTACCATGGCATTTAACCACACAATCCATCAATTCCTGGGGCCTTTCCCAACTTGATCTTCTTCATTGCTTCCACTACTTCTGCCCTACAGATCTCTTCCTCCCTCCTCTCATCTCTTCTTCTCCCAGCCATTCCCCAACCACTTATACTCGCACCGCTCTCACTCTCTACATTCATCAAATCCTCAAAGTGATCCTTCCATCTCCTCAATTTTTCTCTCTTCTCCACCAACAATCTATTTTCCTATCTTTCACTCCCCTACTATTTCCCCCTTCACACTGCCTTACTGTCTTTACCTCCTTCCAAAACAATTTCTTACTCTCCCTCCATTTCACACTCAGATTCCTCCCAAACTCTTCATCCACTTTCTTCTCTCATTCACCAGTCTCTTCACCTCCCTTCTCCTGCCCACATATACCTCTCTCTTCTCTCTCTCATCTTCTCCCCTACCTCTACTCGATAACCATTCACTATATGCTCGTTTCACCTCATCATTCCACCATGCTGTCCCTTGTACATCCTTGCATCTCCTCCTTACTCCACAAACCACCTCACACACTGCGCCTATCTCATCGGTGAATATCTTACATACGTCTTCCACCCCTTCCATCTGCTCTAGCTCATACCTTCCCAATCTTTCTTCCACTATGCTCTTATACCCTGCAATTTTCTCACCAACTTGCAAATTCTCCACTCTTCTCACAGGAGCTGTTTCCTCCTGTCTTCCCCTTCGTCTCCTCAACCATTTTCTTTGCAGCTTTACCTTGGCCATCACTAAGTGATGGTCTGAGACTCCATTCCCCCACCCTCTCCAAACTATTGCATCCACCACTTGTTTTCCCATTCGCTCATCCACACACACACATAGTCTATCATTGCCTTTCATTCAACAAGTTCACCATCCATCCTTTTCATTACTCTCCATGTATACCAGTGGATCATCTAATGTCGAAAGTAGGTGTTGGCTATTGCCAACCCTTTACCAGCACAGATGTCCACCAAAGCACTATCATTCCCATCTACTTCAGCTGGCACACCCCACTGACCAACCACTCCATCCACTCGTACATTCCCAACTTTGCCATTCATGTCTCCAATCAAAAGTACTCTCTTGCTCCTCTCAAATTTGTCCATACATGCTTCTACTCTCGCCCAAAACTCATCTTTCACTCTTGCCACTCGGTCCTCTGTCGGAGCATAAACACATACAATCGCCCAAGCTTGTATACCTACTTTCATCCTCACCCATACAATCCTTGCACCCACTGTTCCATACTCTCATATATTCTCCTTCCATTTTTGCTTATCATCAGACATACTCCCTGTCTTGCCCTCTCATTCTCATTGACTCCCACACATATACCTAAACCATATTCCCATTCTCTCACCCTTTCACCTTCCCATTTAGTTTCAGTCAATCCACATATATCCACTTTTGCATCCTCAAGCTCCTGAACAATCTCTCTGTCTTTCACTTCATCATTCACTCCTCTCACATTCCAAGTTCCCACCTTACTTATGGTAAATTATTTATAGCATGCCTTCAGTATACACAGACACTGTAAGAGTTTTTCTGAGTGTCTCACTGTGAGTACATCCTCGTACACGTACGATAACAACATTCCTTCACTACATACAGTCCTTACACTTATGAGAAAATATTTACAAGAGTCTTTCACTGTCTTACTCAATAGTTTTGAAGAGTGTGTTATTCGTCAAACCAAGGATAAATGCACAGGCCAAGGTTGCATTGTGCACATATATACCTAGAGTCCTTCCACTGAGTATGCGGCTCTGCGGTGCTATTTGTGCACATGTGACACCTTCACCGCGGATTCTGACGAGTCTCAGTGGAAGGGATGATCGTGGGGAAGTGGCGACTGGTGAGGCGGATAGGTATTGTAGCGGTGTGGCGGTGGCAAGCGGCACTCCTTTCCTCTGAGTATTCTCCCAGTATTTCCCGCACCAGCTCACGAATATAGCCCTCAGAGGTCTCCTTTATGCCGGCTACCTAAGTGTAGAGCAGGTGAGCATTTAGGACTGTGATGTTGAGGAGGTGGAAGAATAGTTTCTTGTACCACTTCATTGTAGGCCTGGCACAATCCACGCTGGAAATCATTGCATCTGACTGATCTACCTGTCGCATATTCACATTGTAGACCAGGACACGTTCTGGTTTCCAGACGTGGCGCCGCCCTTCTGTCCTGTAGTTGATGCTGTCGGTGCGGTGTACGAGTGGTCTGTGTACAGATGAGAGGAGGAGGACTTCTCTGTTGTGATACCAGGCTGTTGCAAGGATGTTATTGGCCTTGCAAAATACAACTTCCTTCCTTTGCAGCTTCCTTCCCATCTTCACCATGTTCTTGCGGCTCTTTTTCACAGTGCCACACAGACCTGTCTCCTGAAGGTGAAGGTACCTGGCCTGAAGAGGCCTTGTGTACCAGTTGTCCAGGTACAGAACGATCCCACGAGGAAGGTACTCTCGATCATCGTCTTCACCACAGCCCCAGACAGTCCCAAGGTTCGATCTTCGACGATGTCCATCTGAATACCTTTGTACAGGACTGTGTTCTGCACATACCCAGTCTTACAGTCGCACATCACGAAGATTTTGAAACCAAACCTGTGCCTTTTGATGGGGATACATTGCCTGAAGGCAATATTACCTCTCCATAGCACAAGACTCTCATCTATGATGAGGTCTCTGTAGGGATAAAAGGAGGTACCAAATTTCTCACGTAGGTGATCGAAAACCACACATACCCTCCTCATCCTGTCTGTGTTGTTTGCGTTTGCGGTGTCAAGTTGGTCAAAGAAATGCAGTCGGCTCAGGATGTATTGGAACCGATTCCTCCCCATTACTTTCCCAAAGATAGGTGTTTCCATTAGTGGATCTACGGTCCAGTAGTAGGGGAGCTGGTTCTTTTTCAAAATCCCCATTAAAAGTACCAGGCCTAGGAACACATACATTTCGTTTAGGGTCACGTCCATCACAGACAACCGGCTATGTGTTGCCCCTGCACGTTCAAAGCCAATAAAGGCGTTTGTTAGGGCTACAATTCTGAAAACAGATTCCACGGCAAAGAAATTTCTAAAGAAATCCAGCCTACTTGAAGTTGGGGTTAGTTCAGGTACAGTACACCCAGCAACATGCTCGTATGTGAAAGGGTGTATTTCTGGAACAAAGTCACTCCCATCTTTCCATTCCCACGTCAGTTCCTCCTCATCACCATCATCACCTCCCTCATCCAAGGGCCGTGGGGAAGTGTGGGGAAGGAGGGAAAAGTCTCACTGGAGGTGCTGGCAAGTGTGGGGGATAGGGCAACACTTTCCCTCGATTTGCTGGGAAATGTAGCAAAAGGAGGAAGACTCTCACGAGATGTGCTGGGTGTGGGGAATTGGGGAACACTTTCTGTGGATGTGGTGGGTGCGGGAGATGGGGGAACACTTTGTCCTGAGGTGCTAGGGTGGGCTGGGTCACGTGGGTGTGAGTGATAGCGCGGGCGAGATGACTCACCCGCGTCCTATGCCAGTGGAATATTCCTAAATCTCCCTCTCTTCCTTCTAACACTTCCAACCCCATGTGGGAAAAATCCTCGGCTTCCCCAGCCACCTAGGAATACTAAAGTCTTACCTTCCTCCTCCGAATCCTCCTCCTCATCACATAGGGCTAGGCGACGACGTGCTGATGGCCTCATCCCTCATGTACTAGCATATCCCACATATCTGGATTTCCTTGGTGTGGGTATTTCCTCCTCATTAGTACTTTCCTCTTCCGGTTGCACATAATCCTTATATTGCACGTCATCGTCAACGTCGCTTTCGCCAGTGTAGGGCACCTTCAGGAGCTCCTGAATCTCATCGTCAGAGAGACTGCAGCGAGACATGACTGTACAATATGAGTGGTATAAGCAGAGTAAGGCTGAGCGAGGGCGATGACTCAGTGCACTGGTGTATAGGCATGAGCGCCTGTGGCAAGGTGGTGGAAGAGTTCACATACATCGTCACCTATTCTTGGGTGCCTAGTTTGAAAATTGCGTTCTCCACGATTTTTTGAAAAAAATTATGGTTTAAAACAGCACTGGCACTGAGCATGCAGTTGCGTAATGCTGTTTTTAAAACGGCACTGGCACGAGGTGGGTTAATTGTGAACACGTCAGCTGTTATGTCACCCAGTTCTGAGTTGGAATTTGTTTGTTATAGTAGGTCTACAATTTTATGTAATTCTGGGGCTATATAAGCCCCCCCCCAAAAAAAAAAAAAAAATCTACCTCCAGAGAATTTTCTCAGGAATTCTTTCTTAAACTCATCACATGTTTTAGCTCGCAAAAGCTTGTCTGATTCAATCAAATTACCAACTGGGCATGTTCCTGATTTATTTCCGCTGAAAGAACAGGTATTTTTTCCTTCTCATCTGTAATGTTTCTCTTAACGAAATATTGTTCACATTCGTCTAACATTGTCTGTATATCTACTTTGTCCTTATCATTACCTGAAAATTTTCAGAGACTTTTGTCCTCATGATAAAAATACGCTGATACCGAATTTGTGTATTGTCGTTGTAAGGAAAGTAATGCACTGGAACTTGCTTTGTTTGTCTTGCTATTACCTTTTTGTTTTTCCATTTTTACTGGAATTTCCTTGCAATTGTAATATGAAGGTCATTCAACAGTGTTTCCTGACTTGCATTCTCTCTTGCCTAGGTTTTCTTAATTTATTTGATTATGATAAATATGTATGAGAGTTCCTTAATCCTCACTGTCTGTGTCTGACAACTTTGACCACTCGTCATCATCATTCAGTTCTGAGTAACTTTCATCTTTATTTTGTTGTTCTGTTTCTACTTCTGGATTGTTATTTGTTTCCTGGTTTTCGTGTTCTGCTTCTACTTGTATTTATATTTGTGTTGGGTTATTTGATTCCTTGTGGTGGAATTCTGCTACTACTTGTGTAGGGCTATTGGGTAATGCTAATGCGGGTTCTTATGGCACTAAGCATGGGAGTTTTTAAAACATAATGATGTTACACACTAGATAGCATTAATTAATACCGTAATTACATTTTACAGTTCTCTTGATACCTCATTAAATTAAAATATAAATTATAAAATACGTACTATATTTCGGTGTACAATGTACAGTACATTGTCTTTCAGTATAGCCTAGTTGTGTAGGGAGAAATACTAAGGTATTAAAGTTAAATGATCGGAATATATAAATGAATGATATATAATTTGTCGTCATCATCCAGACCTCCTTTTCCACCCTAGGGCAGGGTGAGGAGTAATAATGTTCAGACAGCTCAAATTTGCCCAATCCATTGGGCCACTCTTCCATTCGCTCACCATTCAAACCCAAAGAATCATGGCTCTATCTGATGCGCCAAAAACATTCACCACGTTCTGTAGTTTCACATAACCATATCCGATAAAGTCAATCCGGACGTTGTCAAGTTAACCCTCCTCAGGTAGAGGTGGGTCTGAGAGACCTACACCCCCTGTCCCATCTTCTAGTTCATTAACTTCTAAATACCTAGGAGCCCTGTTCTTCTCCGTAGCTTCCTAACTTTGTGTATCCATGCAAGGGGTGAGGGAGTTACTTTAAGCTCTCTCTCCATTTTCGCAGTTTAAGGGTAAGTGAGTATAAGTTGGGTATATGAGACTCATGTCTACTTGAGGTGTGAGAGATATTTTGTTCTCCCCTGATTGCAGATATGAATGCAGTGTCTGGCAGCCCCTCTTCACACCATGAAGCACCACCCCATACCAAGCTTTGGGACCACTCCAGCAACCATTCAGATTTTTTAATTATTTAAAAATTTTTAATTATTTAAAATTTTTACTGTTTTTTTCTATTTTTTTTAGTTTGTTAAAAATATACATAAAGAAAGAACAGTTCATTTTTTTGCATGTTTGTGTTCCGGAAACATTAAATATGTTACTCTATTTTCAGTACTGGAATAAGGGAAACAAACATTTTTCCCGAATTTTTATATTTTGGGGTCTGAGAGAATCATGTCTACTTACTATGCAACACGCACCCACCTGTACCTGAACAGGGTTAAAAAGGGGTGCCAAATCCCTGATCATGCGCTTCTCCTCCCGATATTCATCCAGCCAGCTTGATCTCTTGTCAGTCCCATGCCTCACCGACTTCCAGACCTCTCTTCTTCACACACTCATCCTCCATATCCCTCCACCTTCTCCTTGGCCTACCTCGCCCCCTCCCTCCTTCAGATTCGCTCAGGTTTACTTTTTTTACAACTCTGTTATTATCCATTCTCTTCACATGACCATATCATCTCCATACACTCTCTTCGATTCTTGTGTCCACAGACTTCCTTTCTCCACATCTTTCACAAATCACATTATTTCGTATCCTATCCACTCTTTGTACTCCACATGCGTTCCTCGCTAGTCTCATCTCCACTGCTTTCACTCTTGACTTTTTAATTTCATGCCACATCATAGTCCTATATCTGTATGTTAAAGTTAGCACTAACACTCCTTCATGTTAGCCTCGAGCAGCTGCAACACTCAAGCCTTTATTTCTTGTCAAGACCTTCATTGCACCAGCTATTTTCCTTCCTTGTGTCACTCTACTTTGAACTTCTTCACACATTTTCCTCTCTTTTCTATCACTGTACCCAGGTAATTGAACTCTCTCATCAATTCCAGTCTCTCTCCATTCATTCTTACACTGCCCTGGGAGTCCTTTCTCTCTCAGTAACCATTACTTTACTTTTTTCTACATTTCCTCTAAAGGCTCGATGCTCACAGACATCAGCAAACCTCTGCAGTAGTCTACCAAGTTCTTCTCCGGTATTTGCATGTAGTACTGCATCATCAGCATACAACAAATTTGAGATATTCCATCCATCACCATTCAGTACCAACACCATCTCCCTCTCCATTACTCGCGTTTTACTTGTATTCTCACTCCATCAATATAAATAAATAAATAAATGAATTTATATATATATATATATATATATATATATATATATATATATATATATATATATATATATATATATATATATATATATATATATATATATATATATATATATATATATATATATATATATATATATATATATATATATATATATATATATATAGAACAACCATGTGAACAACACACAACCTTGTTGCACGCCCACACCGATCGTGATCTATTTATCTCTCTCTCTCTCTCTCTCTCTCTCTATATATATATATATATACCTCCCTTTCCTCGGGGGAAGCAGCCTATATATATATATATATATATATATATATATATATATATATATATATATATATATATATATATATATATATATATATATATATATATATATATATATATATATATATATATATATATATATATATATATATATATATATATATATATATATATATATATATATATATATATATATACACTCACTCACACACACACACACACACACACACACACACACACACACACACACACACACACACACACACACACACAAACACAAACACACACTCCTGCAGGGGTAACCAGCGTTGTCCAGGCCAAAAATGCAAACACTCTAATCCTGTTTGTTCTAATTCAATCTTTATACTCCAGAATGACCATGTATCTTTTATGCTTTTGAAGAGGAGTTATAAAAGGTTCAGGAACCTTCTATTTCAGCTTTGGCAGGCTAACGCACAGTGGTTGTGTGCACTTATTTACTATTGCCAGTTACCTCAAATGACTTCCGACAGGTGACCTCTAATGACCTCAGAGGTCAACCTCACATTGCCTATGTCCGAACTGGAGGTCGTGTGAGTCTCCATGTCAGATATTGGGCTGCTGGGTCCTGTCGTTTGATGATGTATTACCGGTGACCTCAAATTACTTCCAATCATTGACCTCAAATGACCTTATAGGTCAACCTTACATAGCCTATGTCCTAACAGGAGGTCATCTGAGTCTCCATGTCAAAAATTGGGCTGCAGGGGTACTGGCATTGCCTTGGCCAAAAAGGCGAACACTGTACCAGTAACCTCAACTGACCTAGATCTGAATTTTGACACCCCCCCTCCCTCAAAACCATCCTTGGGTCACCCTTCTTCAGAATATATGTATGGGGTGACTGTCTATGGCCTTTGGTTTGGGTGTGATTGAAGGACAAGCAAACGAACAAATAATGGTGCATATATATATATATATATATATATATATATATATATATATATATATATATATATATATATATATATATATATATATATATATATATATATATTTTATTTATTGTTAGCACAATAGGTTGATATTACTTTAAAATTAAATGAATTAATGTTAGTTTAATATTTTAGGTATATAAACGGAACGTAGGTATATTTATATATGACGAAGTGCCAGTGAAATAATAGAACCTTGAAAAGAAAAAAAAAATATTTAACTCACTAAAGATAATTGTGGTAGGAATGTTTGTAGTCGATGGTGGTAGTGGTGGTGATGATGGTGGTGGTGGTGGAGGTGGTTGTTTGGTCTGGGACATGTTATGCTTCTGTCAGACTTTGTCACCACTGTATTCCTACTGGGTCGTTGAAAGCTGTGGTCGATGTGGTGGTAGCTGTGGTAGTTGTGGCAGATGTGGTAGTAGTTGTGGTAGAGGTGGTGATGGAGGTCGGAGGTCAGGTGTTGTTGTGCTTATTTCAACTGCTTGCATCAAAACTCCATTCACTTGCAGGTCAATACAGTTCAGATATGCATATGTCACTTTTTTACTTTGTACTTTAATCTTGCTTCATTCTTACTTCACTTTCTACTTCTTTGTTGGTCTTTATCTTTTTCTTCTTGCTATTAACTTGTAGAGCTTGTTTCCTGTAGAAGACTACTGATTCTTTGTTGTAGTTGATCATAGAGTTGTAAATCGCAGAGTTTCGTCGTAGATACGTTGTTGTACTTCTTCGTAGAGTTGTAAATCGTAGATTTGCATCTTAGATACTGTATTGTAGTTGGTCATAGAGTTGTAAATCATACAGCTGCGCCACAGACAGTTGTTGTAGCTTCTTCTTTACAGCTGCCACCGGTGTCAGTAGGTAGGTAGGTATCTAGGTAGGTAGGTGTCACCAGTGCCAATAATGTGGATAATGTAGAGAATTGTTCCCACCAGTGTCGTGTACCATAGGGTATTGTAGATTACTGCTGTTCCCAAATGTAGATAATAATCTTGGCTTAGGAGGCAGGGACTGTAGCTGTAGATTGGCGAGGCACCTATGTTACCAGTATGGGCTGGTACCAATGTAAAGAGTTGTGAGGCATTGGATAGTGTGGGGATTGTATACTCGTGGGTTTTATCTCTCTAGTCTCGAGGTAGGTCTTTCTCAGCCACACTCCCCCCCCTCTTTCTATTTTGCATCATAAGTAAAGGTGAGGTAAAGACAGTCTGGGGTAAAGGAGTTTTACTGTGACAGTCGTATTGTTCACTGCCTAACCCTGCATTCATGATGATGGACAGAGTGACGTGACCCACTGATTGTCAGAGTGACACATTTCTTACTCCCCTGCCTATATCCTACTCCTTCTGACTCCTGCATCTGTTTTCTAGGTATATATTACTGCCTGGTTTATGCTGACATGTGCGTGAGTACGGTGCGCGTATAATGTCTAGCACACTTCTGTCACATGGCTGAATGGCTTCCGTGAGTTATATCTTGTGTTTGACATTCTTGGTAGTCTAGGCCGGGGATGTTTTGTGTTCTTTTCCCAATACCAGATATATCCACCTGCATATTACGTAATGTGCTAGTGTTACATATTGTGCTATAATTATATTAATGCCTACAACTATTACATATTGTGCTATGACTATATTAATGGCTATACCCAAAAGGATGCAGAATGTGATGATCGAAATCATAATATTGAACAAAATGCAGTGAGGCTTGCATTCATCTCACACGGTCCCAGGACTGAATTATTAGCGACTTGCACCGTGGATGTTGGGGAGGCACACCGGCCTCAACGAGAAAGCTAGGAATTGGGGAGGATCTGAAAGAACCAGAAGCAAGATGCAAACCACCTTGACTGACAGGATTGAGAATACTAAGCTACGGTCCAGTAGCAGAGGAACACACCTGGGAATTATAACCAAGTTTAGATCCTGCTGCGGTTTGATACAGATGTAGGAGTATCTAGCATCCCACAAGGTGTGAGACAGTACCCTACATGAATTCATTGCTTGCAATCATTCTCAGAAATTTCACTTGCGAAACCCAGTTAAGTCGACAGTCAGATGTTCAACCAAGAAACCTGTTTCCTTCCATTGGTTGACTGATTAAATGTAGTAATAAAACAAACTGGTGGCGCAACTGCCAGGGTCATGTCACCGGAGATAAAGGTAGGAAACGCCAACAGAGAATAAGACCAGGGAATTATTTAAAAGTCATGCAAAAATATGAACACTAAAACACATAAAACTTAAATCACAAAAACGCGAAAAATGAGCATTTAAATTAAAAACAAAACAAAAACGACCTTCTGAGTGCAAAATCTTATTTGCAGCTGCCACAACCAAGCTGCCACAACAAAGCTGAGGGTTTCCCTTCCCATACAACAGGTCACCTCCCCAAGCATCGATGAAAGATGGCACGACTCATCACCAGCCTGGTGCTCAGAGAGGTATTGATAATGAAAATCTCTCAGACTGGAACACTCCACAAGCAAGTGCCAAACTATCAGGGGGACCAAGCACTCCTCACAGAAAAGAGGGGGAGAGCCCTCCATAAAAAAGCCACGAGAGAACAGGATGGGGCCAATAATCTGCCAGGACAAAGCAGTCTCCCATGGGCAAGACAACGTCGGTAGCCTAAGTGAAGGAGCCCACCTTACCACAAGCAACACGCATCTTGTTAGGCTCCCCCACATTCCAGGGGTTGTAGGTTCCGTTTAGCAAAAAGAGGATGAAAACCATAATATGCAGGCATCCAATACAGAGGAGGATGGCATCCCACGGATGCAAGAGGGCGAACTGTTGCTGCTTTAGCAAGCAGATCACCCCACTCATTCATGGACATTCCCTTATGTACAGGAACCAAACAAAATACCAAGGAGAGAAAGCCACTCTTAAATTGATAAAACCAGTGAGTCAGATGAAATAACCCACCCCATACCGGCAGATTTTTAACCAGTGATCTCCCATAATGCTGACAGATTTTCGATTTAGTTATTTCTGGTTAAATCCTCCGCTTTTTATGACAAACATCAAAAATTCATAGAGAAATCGCTCAGCTGAGGTTTAAAATATTGGATACAGGTAGCAGTACCCCATACATTACTGTGTTTTCTATGGGGCTGGCTCCAGAGAAAACGTGTTCTACTGGAGGGGTGACTATTCCACACCACTCATAAAAGGTATTTACTTATTTGTTTGGTATGAATTTATATATAGTACAAGAGGATGAGAAAAAGGCAGAGTATAAGAGAGAAGTGGAGGAACGATTGGGCAAATATGAATTGGAGCAGATGAGGGATGTGGAAGGTGTGTGCAGGATATTTACAGAAGAAATATGTGCAGCATGTGATGTCGTGTGTGGGATGAAGAGAAGACGGAGGGGTGTGCAAGGAACAGCGTGGTGGAATGAAGAGGTAAGACCGGCTGTGGCACAAAAGAAGAAAGCATACAATGAATGGATGAGAAATAGGGGCGTGGAAGAAGTTGAGAGGCGGAAGAGAGAGTTATATGTAGAAAGAAAGAGAGAGGTGAAAAGATTAGTAGGAGAGAGTAAGAAGAGAGCGGATGAGGAATTTGGAAGGAACCTGAGTGTAAAGTGGAGGGACTGTAAGAAAATGTTCTGGAAAGAGGTGAAAAGAGCAAGACAGGGTGGAAGTGAAGTTAGCAGGGGAGTGAAAGATAGAAATGGTAGATTCCTTGTGGAGAAGAGAGAAAAAGTGAGCAGATGGAGAGAACACTTTAAGGAATTGATGAACATAGAGGATGGAAGTAATGTGAGTATAAGTGGCTGGGGAATGGCTGGGAGGAGGAGGGAGGTGAGAAGACAGGAAGAAATCAGTAGGATAGAAATTGTGGAAGCAATGAAGAAAGTTAAATTGGGGAAAGCCCCAGGAATTGATGGAGTGTGTGGTGAATTGCTGAAGTATGGGGGAGAGATAGTAGTAGAATGGATGTGGAAAATGTGTAGATTGGCCTGGGAGGAAGGTAGAGTCCTGGAGGATTCGAAGTCAGGTATAATTATTCCCTTGTACAAAGGAAAAGGGGAAAAAGAAGTATGTGGTAATCATAGGGGCATCTGTCTTCTTAGTATAATAGGAAAAATGTGTGGTAGGACACTTATTGACAGAGTTAGAGAAAGAACAGATGAATTTGTTGGAGAAGAACAGGGAGGTTTTAGGAAGGGAAGATGTTGTGTAGATCAGATATTCATTCTTAGATCTTTAGTGGAAAAGTTCCTAGAGAAGGGAAAGAAGTTGTATGCGGCTTTCATGGATATGGAGAAAGCATATGACAGGGTGGATAGACAAGGATTGTGGAAAGTATTAAGAATATATGGAGTAGATGGGAAGTTGTTGAATGCTGTGAAGAGTATGTATGATGGTGCTAAGGCTGCAGTGCATGTGGATGGTGAACTGAGTGAAGTTTTCTCTTTGAAGGTTGGGTTGAAACAGGGATGTGTCCTGTCTCCATGGTTGTTCAATCTGTACATGGATTGGGTAATAAAAGAGGTACAAGGTAGGGCAGTGGATGTTGGAGTGGCCCTGGTTAGAGAGAGTAGTGTTTGGAAACTCCCTGCACTGTTGTTTGCAGATGATACTGTGTTGTTGAGTGAAGACGAAGGGGAGCTGCAAGGCTTGGTGGATGAGTTTCGGAGAGTGTGTAAGAAACGGAATCTAAAAGTGAATGCAGGGAAGAGTAAAGTGATGGTCTTTGAGAGAGGTGAAGTCAGTGAATGTACAGTGAGGCTGGATGGTGAGGAAATGGAAAATATGAGTACATTTAAATACTTGGGTAGTGTAATGAGTAAGGATGGAGGTTTGGAGGGTGAAGTGCTTGAAAGGGTACAGCAGGGAAGAAAGGTTGCTGGTTCCTTGAGAGCAGTGATAAGAAGCAGGGAAGTGAGCATGGAAGTGAAAAAGTTACTACATGACAGTATTGTGATACCAACTCTAACGTATGGAAGTGAAGCTTGGACGTTGCTGGAAGGACACAAGTCAAGAGTGAGAGCAGTGGAAATGAGTTATTTGAAAGGAGCCTGTGGAGTCACATGGAGAGACAGGCTGACGAATGAGAATATAAAGGAGCATTGTGGTGTGGATGTGGATGCAATAGGAAACGTTAGGAGGAATACACTGAGGTGGTTTGGCCATGTGGCGAGGATGGAGGGTGAAAGACTTATGAAGAGAGTGTATGTGAGTGAGGTGGAGGGGGGAAGAGGGAGGGGGAGGCTGAGGATGAGATGGAGGGATGGGGTGGAGAGGTATATGAGAAAGGTGGTGTGAGTCGGGAGCGGGGCAGTGAAATGGTGGGGGACAGAGTGACGTGGAGGCGATTTGTTTGTGGCCACCCCAAATGGGATTGAGGCATCTGGCAGTAGATAGATAGACAGACAGGAGTATATTGGGTTTCACACAGTAATGTAGGTGATATACGCATTGTTTGATTCACCAATCACATCAACATACCTCATCTTTTCTGGGAACATTACCTGCTCATCATTTCTGACTGTTTCTTCCTCTAATACTACGTAAACTTTGTCCTCCACATTGTCATCGATTGGGGAATCACTCTGGCCTTGAATTTCGTACAGTGGCATGACATGTTTTTACTGGCCAGGTCACTGGTAACAGGTGAATTGCTGAGACAATGGTGTGTGTGGGGGGGAGGTCATGTAGGGTATGGCATTGTCTCTGCCTGGCATCTGGTAGAGGAAGGTGTCCCGTGTATACGTACCAATAATCATGCACAAAATTTGAAAAATGTGCAAATGACGGACCTTGCAATTGTGGCACATTTATGTACGGCAATGGGAGTCACGGTGACAAAACGTTTGGACATATATATACATCAACGGGAGTCAGCGGGTTAAAAGATATTACTGTAGACAGAGCATGGTGGAATACCCTTTAAATAACAAAAACAGATTGGGAGTGAGTAAAAATGACTTTCAGAGTACATAAAATCACATTCAGTTCCACTGCATTTACTGAAGCAATAGCAATAAGGCTACTGCCCCAATTGAAGGAAGGGAAAGCAACACCAAAGCCCACTCCAGTATCAGTCTTGAGATTCATCAGTACAGACTAGGAAAGAGCCTTCATGAGTAGAACCATGTTCTAACAAGAGAGAGAGGGACACATGAGAGGGAAGTGAGCTTTTTTTACCACCAACAGTACCTACAGAATGTAACAGAACATCATGGTGAAGGGAAATAGCACTTCCTTGATGTGCTTTGCCGGGACAAGATCAGAATAAAATGCATGGTAGTCAGAAGGGCCAGATGGAACAGCATCACCAACCATGGTCCAGTGGATGCACATGCATACAGAAAAAAAATGTGCAACAAGATGACACATTTCCTCCCACCTAACATATAAACTCCGATAAATCCACTGAATGGTGGCACCCATTGTGGAGGAAGTACCTTGATAAAGTGCATTGCAGTACAGCTTCTGACAGGCAAGCAGGTTTAGACTGATGCTTAGGAAGGCCCTTACGAAATGACTACTTACCACCAGTAGGCGGCACTTTGTGCCAAACATGTGAAGGCAAACATGAGAATGAGGAAGAAGAAAGTTTTACAATACTAGTCCCCTGAGGCGGAAGAATAGGTTGCGTGGAAGATGGTTAGTAGGCTGTCACTGCTGAAACTGGGCGGCCACCCCCAGAATCCTAAAAGAAGTATAGTCCACAGGACCAGTACCCTGTGAGGATGATATCCTATGGGGCAGAACTGAAGCACCAACGATCTGTCCAACACCGTCTTCAGGTGGGGACCAGACCAGAGATGAACCATCAACTTCAGCCTGCATGTGGCAAGCATAGATATATAAACATAGGTGCCTCATGGGGAGGCAAAATATTCATTAGATTTGCCGCCATGTTTGAAAGGTCTTGTACATGTCATCTTCTATGATCTGTAATTGTACCATATTTAACATCTCTGAAATGTCACAGTGTTGCACTAACAAACGAACAGTTGGCACCAGACAACAGGGAATAACGTTTCATCGGTAAATATATACACTTTGCACTATAAAATCAATTCAAACATCAAATACCCCTGCACTGCTCAGACTGATGCGTGCAGACATACAGTACTTCCACACTGAGTTTAGTTGTAATAGAAACAAACTAGTCAATATGAATAACAGCTAAGCTTCTGATAAAACGTTTGACAGTACCACCATGGATTAATTTCTATTTTGGTATGGTAATCAGAGTACAGTACTCAGATTCTCATGTACTGAGCCATGTAAGGTCAAGGTCAAGAAAGCCCTCACCGCCTCTTTTTTGTCTGGTCTTGCAATTTTTTGTTGGGATGGCACTGTGTACACATTATGCAAGCAAAATTAGAGTATGACAAATATTTTAGAACAGCGGTTCTCAAACATTTTCGTGTGTGACCCTCTTTGGAACACTTCAAGACTTTGCGACCCACAGGGTAAAAAGATCAAACATACAGCCGACTTGCCATAATAATTTTATATACACACACACACAAAGTAACCAGTATCTATCCTATCATAGTTATTATGAATATGCTAATACTATGATGGAAATAATTACAATTTCAGACAAGTGAATATAATTTATTGATAGCATTATGCCTATTTTAGGTCCCTATGACCCATCAAATTCCCTTCGCGGCCCACTTCTGGGTCATGACCCACAGTTTGAGAATCACTGTGTTAGAAACGTATTTACTCCAGAAAAGCAATGTTGGATCACAGTAGTGAATTTTCTGATGAAATAACTACCCTAACAAGCTAACCATCTATGAATCTAACCATGTCAGAGGTTCAGCATTTCCAAGGTTATTTGGGGATTTGTACTTCCATGTTCATTTAATTCACAAGAGTCTAGCCATTAACTATGAAGCCTTAAAAATTTCTGTGAAACTTTCAGCAAGTATTTTCACCCTCCCCCTTAAAAAAAATTATGGGAATTATGTTCTCAGGTTCTGATACTTCTTTCACCTCTGTTTTCCACTAAAATCTGATATATAAATTGTAAACCCCTAATAGGCGGGTGCCGTTACGTAACACGCGTGCGTGAGGAGGCAGGTGATGTTACTTAACGTCCTGCCATTTTCGGTCATAATTTATTGGTGAAATTGGGTGATGAGGCATCCTTGTCACCTATTGTCCTTCCCTCTACTCTCCCGAGCCTTGAAACAAGTAAAATAGAATATATATATATATATATATATATATATATATATATATATATATATTGTTACATAGCCTATGATTTCATCATCCTTTGTGTAATTTTAACGCACAGTTGCTGCATGTTTGATCACGAGCGTGTTCTGCCTCAGTCCCCCCCTTCTACTGTTATAGTAGAGTAAGTCGACATTTCTGTTATTCAGTGCGGGATTGTCATCTCTTTGTCCCCATGGCTTCATTTGCGCGTCCTTATTACAAGTTGTATCAAGCTCTCCTGGCCCCTATATAATGAGCTCAGTCTCTGCATCATTGCCACTTAGATCTGCTCCTCATTTTGTTCATATCTCTGTCCTCCCCTGAACAGATATTATTATTGTGAGTGCTCAAGAAATTTCCAAACATCTAGCAGCTGTGTGTAATTTGAGTATTACTGTTATTGCATTTTTTCTTGTACTGTATAGCATAAGTTTAATTTGTAGGCCTAGTGACGTTTTTGTAATTCATGTAGGGTTCTTTATGTCAGTCATTTTTGATAATAGTTTGTATCTGTAATTATTTATCTGGCATTCACTGAGTATTATCTGGTATCTCATTTTATCAGGGCTGACTTAGATAAATTTACTCTTGCTAATTTCGTGTTAATAGAGGCTATTGCAGTTAACCATATATTTAACCTGTTTATTTGCCATTACATTATCCTTATGAGTCCTGAATGTTTTGTTGTTAGTTTGTGCATTAAACTTTAACTTGTAATTTTACCTAACTCTTTTGTTTTGAACCTGGAACTTTACGGGACAGTAGTGACTCTTAGTATTCTCACTTAAAGTGTACGTTATCTTTCTCTGTTCCGTAACATAAATTTGGCGACCTCTCATCAGGATATTCAGGATATTAGCATAAGGATATTGTCTGATATTTTGTGACTGTGATATATTCATGATGGCTACTATTTCTACACTTGATGAAGCCAAAGATTTTTTGTCAAATGTGCAAACAGTGTGTGATATAGAAAACAGAACAAAGAATGAACTTAAGCTTGTTGCTCAACAATTGGGAATTGCTGTTCGCTCTCATCATTCTAAAGATCAAATTGTTGACATGATTAATGAAAGCTTGTTTAAGGTAACTCCTCCAAATGAGCAAACGCAGATTGAATTAGCTAAGTTACAGCTAGCCCTGCAGGAGGCACAGGCTAAGGAGGCGGAGTCTCGTGTAAAGGAGGCTGAATTTCAAGCACGTGCCAAGGAGGCTGAGTCTCAGGCTAAGGAGGCGGAATCTCAGGCTCGGATTCAGGAGGCACAGATACAGGCACAAGTTGAACTTGCTAGGATTCAGGCAGACCATGAGTATCGCATGAAACAAGGTGGAACTGGATCATCTTGCTCTGATGATTTTGATGTGGCTAAAAATGTTAAACTTGTCCCTCCTTTTAATGAATCTGATTTAACAAAGTATTTTCAGTTGTTTGAGAGGGTAGCTACAGGTTTTAATTGGCCTAAGGAGTATTGGCCAGTACTCCTTCAAACTGTTCTCACCGGTAAAGCTCAAGTAACTTATGCATCTTTGCCTCAGGATCAGTCTGATAATTATGATGTAGTTAAGAGCTTGATTCTTAAGGCCTATGAGCTTGTTCCTGAAGCTTATAGAGTAAAATTTAGGACAACTTATAAGCAAGATAAGCAATCCCATGTTGAGTATGCAAAAATCAAAGAGGATCTGTTAGAGCAGTGGTTAAATTCTAAGAATGTGGATTCTGATTTTGGTAAATTTAAGCAGATGATTTTGCTGGAGGATTTCAAAAGGTGTATTAGTAAAGATGTAAGCCTATATCTTGATGAGAAAAGAATAGATAATTTGTCTGATGCTGCAGTTTTAGCTGATGAGTATGTTCTCACTCACAAGAGATATTCTAGAGAAAAAGGGAAAGCTGAGAGTAAGTACGTTGCCTCTACTCAGAGTACAGGTAACAGGAAAGAGAATAAGGATGATGTTTCTCAGGAAGTAAATACCAGCTTCACCTCTAGATTTCAGAAAAGTAAATGTACTTATTGTAGTAAGCTTGGTCATACTACGGAGAGATGTTTCAGGAGACAGCGTGATGTGAACAAAAAGGAGTCTTTAAATATTCAGTCAATTGGTCTAGTGTCCACTCTTGAGAGTTCCCAGAATTCTTTAACTGAGTTAACTGAACCTGCTTTGAGGGGTAACTTAAATTCTCATGATGGAGCTCCTCTTTTGAGCAGTAACGTGGGTGACACTCTCAAGAGTTCATGTGCTAATTTCCTGTCTGATGGTTTTGTCAGTCCTCTGGACAGTAATGACAGGAAGTCAGTTCAAATATATCGTGATACAGGTGCTTGCCAATCCCTTATGCTGACCAGTGTTCTAGGCTCTAATGTTAATTCCTCTGATGAAACTGTAATCTTACAAGGTGTAGGGAATAATTACTTCTCCGTCCCTCTGTGCAGAGTGAATTTAGAGTCTGGTTTTGTTAATGGTTCTGTTATGGTTGGGTTGGTTGAGACACTCCCAATGTCAGGTGTAACTTTCTTACTTGGAAATGATATTGGTGGAAGTCAAGTGTGTCCAGCTCCTCAGTTGTCTAGTGAGCCAGTGGCTGTGTCCCTGGATTGTGATGTCCCTGATGTGTTCCCTGCATGTGCTGTCACTAGGGCTAAGTCTAAAGTTACTGGTGATTTAGAGGATAATGATGATGATGATGTTATCCTAGCTGACACTTTTCTTGCTAATTTGGACCACTCACCAGATGAGGCAGTACCCCGTAGTGTTGATAATTTGTCTCGTCAAGAGTTGGTTGAGTTGCAGGTTGCTGACCCTGAGTTGAAAGGTCTAGCTAACTCTGCTTGCAGTGAAGAAGAGTCAGCCGGTGCTTCTACTTGTTATTATGTAAAGTCAGGAGTACTTATGAGGAAGTGGAGACCCCCAACAGCATCAGCTAACTGTGAATGGGAGGTTGTACATCAAGTTGTCATCCCTCGTGTTTGTAGGCAGGATATGATTCGAGTGGCTCATGATTCCAGTTTGGCAGGACACCCTGGAGTGAGGAAGACTGTGGCACGCATTTTGAAACACTTCTACTGGCCAGGTATCTTCAGGGATGTTTCCTGGTATTGTAAGTCTTGTCACACCTGTCAAGTTGTGGGGAAGTGTAATCAGACCGAAAAGGTTGCACGTCTAGTTCCCATTCCTCCTTTTGAGGCGCCTTTCACCCGTGTGTTGGTGGATATTGTGGGCCCTCTTCCTAAGACTTCTTCAGGATTTTCTTATGTGTTGACCATGATTGATATGGCTACTCGTTATCCTGAAGCCAATCCACTTAGAAATATCTCAGCAAAGAACGTGGTTAAGGAAATGCTAGGGTTCTTCACAAAGTTTGGTCTGCCCAAGGAGGTACAGTCAGACCGGGGAAGTAATTTCATGTCAAACGTTTTCAAACAGTCTCTGAAAGAGTTGGGCATCACCCAGATCACGTCTTCAGCTTACCATCCCCAGACCCAAGGAGCGTTGGAGAGATATCATCAAACACTCAAATCGATGCTCAAGAAATACTGTTTGGAACATCAGAAAGACTGGGATAAAGGTCTTCCATTCATTGTGTTTGCTGCAAGAGAATCTCCAAATGAATCACTGGGCTTCTCACCTTTTGAACTACTGTTTGGCCATGAAGTAAGAGGACCCCTTAAGTTACTCAAGGAATGCTGGCTGTCGGAGGAAGATGACGTCAACCTGCTGGAGTATGTGATGAAGTTCAAAGAACGGCTGTCCACTGCTTTACAGCTGGCGAGAGAGAATTTAGGAGCTGCTCAGGAGAAAATGAAGACTTGGTATGATAAGAAGTCCAGGTTACGCCACTTTCAGCCAGGAGATCAAGTTTTGATTCTGCTACCAGTACATGGGCAACCTCTTCAAGCCAAGTTTAGTGGCCCTTATTTCGTGGAGAAGAAACTCAGTGATGTCAGCTATGTCATCGCCACACCAGATCGTAGAAAGAGCAAGCAACTATGTCACATCAACATGCTAAAGTTATATCACAAGCGGGACGAAAATAATCCAGTCTGCACTGTAGCTGTTCCACCCGAGTCTGCAAGTGAAGCTCTCCCATGCAGTATGAGCCTGAGTGATAGTTTGGGGAAGAATCCTGATATCATGAATGATCTCCAGACTAAGCTTTCTCATCTACCACCCAAGGAAAGGCAGGAGTTTTCGGCATTACTGCAGGAGTACCCGCAAGTGTTCCGTGCCACTCCAGGAAGAACTACTGTGTTGATGCATGATGTCGAGGTTGGAGACGCAAGGCCAATTAAACTGCCTCCTTACCGTGTGAACCCAGTGAAAGTTCCTCTCATCCAGAAGGAGCTTGGCTACCTGTTGGACCACAAGATGATTGAGCCCTGTCAGAGCGAGTGGAGTTCTCCTGTCACTCTAGTCCCTAAGCCAGGTGGGTCACAGAGGCTTTGCATCGACTACAGACGTGTTAATCAGATAACTAAAACAGACACTTACCCTCTCCCTCGTGTGGAAGATTGCATAGACAAGATCGGAAAGGCTAGGTACATAAGTAAGTTTGATTTGTTAAAGGGATACTGGCAAGTACCTATGACTGAACGTGCTAGGGAGATCTCATGTTTTGTAACACTAGGAAAGGCTTTTGCATGTTCGGTAATGCCATATGGTATGAAAAATGCACCAGCCACATTTCAGAAGCTCATGAATGTTGTAACAGAGGGTTTGGCAGGGTGTGTTGTTTATATTGATGATGTATTAATCTTCAGTGACAACTGGAAAGATCACCTATGCCATGTCAGTAAATTTCTTGACCGTTTGGTTCATGCTAATCTTGTAGCTAATTCATCAAAGTGTGAGTTTGGTCAAGCTAAAGTTCAGTACCTTGGGTATGTAATTGGTGATGGACATGTTGCACCACCAGGAGCTAAGGTTCAGGTTATAAGTGATCTTCCCAGACCTAAAAGTAGGAAAGAGCTACAAAGATTTTTGGGAATGGTAGGTTATTACAGGAGATTTGTTCTTAACTTTTCAGTTCTTGTATCACCACTTACAGACCTACTGAAAAAGGGAGTTAAATTTGTCTGGACCGATAACTGTGAATCCTCTTTCAACAAACTTAAAGCTATTCTATTAAGTCAGCCAGTGCTCGCTACTCCAAATTTTGCTAAGCCTTTTAAGATGGCTGTTGATGCAAGTGATACAGGAGCTGGGGCTGTTTTGCTGCAAGAGGATGATCAGGGTATTGAACACCCTGTATCTTATTACAGTAAGAAGTTCACTCCACCTCAAAAGAACTACTCAACTATTGAGAAAGAGCTTTTGGCCTTGATTTTGGGTTTACAGCATTTTTCATTTTATTTGTGTTCTGGTTTTGACCCCATAGTCATTTATACCGATCATAACCCACTGAAATTCCTTAGTAAGTTTAAAGATAAAAATCAGAGATTGACAAGATGGAGTCTACTTCTTCAGGAGTATTCATTAGACATACAACATGTCAAGGGGAAAGAAAATGTTATTGCAGATTGCTTATCTAGACTTTAGACAGATTGTTTTAGAGTAATAAGAAATTTCCTTTGTAAATTTCTTTTTCTTTGTGGGGAGGTGTTACATAGCCTATGATTTCATCATCCTTTGTGTAATTTTAACGCACAGTTGCTGCATGTTTGATCACGAGCGTGTTCTGCCTCAGTCCCCCCCTTCTACCGTTATAGTAGAGTAAGTCGACATTTCTGTTATTCAGTGCGGGATTGTCATCTCTTTGTCCCCATGGCTTCATTTGCGCGTCCTTATTACAAGTTGTATCAAGCTCTCCTGGCCCCTATATAATGAGCTCAGTCTCTGCATCATTGCCACTTAGATCTGCTCCTCATTTTGTTCACATCTCTGTCCTCCCCTGTACAGATATTATTATTGTGAGTGCTCAAGAAATCTCCAAACATCTAGCAGCTGTGTGTAATTTGAGTATTACTGTTATTGCATTTTTTCTTGTACTGTATAGCATAAGTTTAATTTGTAGGCCTAGTGACGTTTTTGTAATTCATGTAGGGTTCTTTATGTCAGTCATTTTTGATAATAGTTTGTATCTGTAATTATTTATCTGGCATTCACTGAGTATTATCTGGTATCTCATTTTATCAGGGCTGACTTAGATAAATTTACTCTTGCTAATTTCGTGTTAATAGAGGCTATTGCAGTTAACCATATATTTAACCTGTTTATTTGCCATTACATTATCCTTATGAGTCCTGAATGTTTTGTTGTTAGTTTGTGCATTAAACTTTAACTTGTAATTTTACCTAACTCTTTTGTTTTGAACCTGGAACTTTACGGGACAGTGGTGACTCTTAGTATTCTCACTTAAAGTGTACGTTATCTTTCTCTGTTCCGTAACAATATATATATATATATATATATATATATATATATATATATATATATATATATATATATATATATATATATATATATACAAAAGTTGTACTGTTATATTTGTTCAAGTAAAACAGCATATACGTATGTAAGTTATATTGTTATAAGTGTTCAAGTAAAACAGAAAACACATACAAAAGATATTGAAGACAATGAATAGTGTAAAAAAAAGCATAAATGATGAATATAGTGTTCAGTGGTGAAGAAAAAGCAAATGAGTGAACAGTTTGCTAGCCTCACCCCAGGCGCGCCTGGTGATAAGCTGCCTGCCCGCTCTCCTCCCTCACTCCTCCCTACCTCCTTCCACAGCCAGCAGAGGCGTATTACCACCCATGTAACACTTCTTACCTTCGTTTTTCATCCATTTTCATCGATTTATGCATGTTTAGGCTTATTCTTTGGTACTTTATTTTTCCGAAAATATGCCGCCCAACACAGTGGTATGATTGATAAGTTGCCTGCCCATAAGGGGTTAATACTGCCACATTAGTGAATGGCGAGGGTTTTCTTGAATTTAACAATTGTCACTGAATGTTTCCCTGCTTCATCATGTCCATATAAGTTGTAAACTGTAACACTCCCTGAATTCCAGTATGCATATAAGTAAACATTCGATATTTTACATTAATAAAAGGTATAATCAGTCTTTTCACTATGGTGGCATATAATTTACTTATAATTTTGGAGGAAGTAGGCTGTAGCACCAGGTGAACAGGGTGGTACTCCCGAGATGGACGGGAAGCTAGTGACAGGGAGAGCTGGAGCTCCCATTTCACCAGCCCTCAGGACCTGGTCCTGACCATCTCCCATTGCTGAACATTTTCAGTGCTTTCACGTACACAAAGTAGGCCAGCCTACTCTCAAAATATATCTACCTTCAAATGTCTGCACCACATTTCATTCACAAAAGATACCGCACCTTCTACTTCCATTCCCCCTCAGCAATGGCCGCTGCATTATCTTCAAACTGGTGGTATCTCGGATTGCAACCACGGGCAGGGTAAGGCTGGAAGCACAGTGTCCTCCCGGTCGCTATAAAGCGACTGTGACGACAGTGACTATTGCAAACACAGTTCACGCTGATCAACAAACAAGTGCAGGTTCGGCCCTATACTTCACCAAAATCCATGGTCTTAGTACCCATTTGAATTCAGTGCACGTTTTTCTTATATCAGTATCCCCTCTTGCCCTGTTCCTCACAGAATCCCAAATCTCACCCGCTACTGAAATATCTCCATTTTCTTTTCCTTGTTATCAATTCCTCACAAACTTCCATAACAAAAGTGGCACCTGTTGTTATGTCAAATCTGATTTGGCAGTTGACAATCTTTTGAACTTCATTTCAACTAATTTTGATTATTCACTGTATAAACTAAATTATCTTAATAATACCAGATATGTCTGTGCAGTTTACTTCTCCCCCATCGTTTTTTCAGAACCCTGTGAATTGGACTCCATATCCACATGGTTAACTAATCTTAACCTTACCCATAACACTGAAAATAGTTTTGTGGTTGACTGTAACGTACAGCTCCGTTCAGAAGTTCGTACTACACCCAGCGTGGAAGGCGCTAGTCTCTGTCCCTCCTTCCCGGACGACAGGTTACAGCTTCGGACCTCCCACGAGCAACCAGGCTTTGGTTAGTATCAAAGCAGTGTCATTCGCTCACCGACTGTTAAATGAAATGAGAATTTTATTTTCATACTCACATATATCAGTCAATCTTACTGCTGATTAAATGATGAAAGTATGTTTATATTCGCCCGGCTTAAAAGAAATAATAAAATAACAGAAGAAAAGCACATAACAGAATATTAGAAGCTCGGCTATGAATCAATATGATTATGCGAGTTAGTGAGTTATCGCATGTCTTAATCCCTAGACACGGGCGGTTTTTCAGCTAACCATCTTAGCTCAGTATTTATGAACAGTTCTACCGTTTCAAGGAAAATCTAAGCAGCCAAAAATAATGTGTATGCAGCCAAGATATTCAAACATTTACGAAGTATCTGAACAGCTAAAATTCATGTTCATAATCAAAAGTAGATGAAGACGATTGGTGGAGTCTAAGGAAAAATGGAAATCATATGTTTTAAGATGAAGTAGCAAACATGGTGTTTCCTCTACGTAACCATCGGTCTCTCTCTCTCCCTCTCTCTCTCTCTCTCTGTGGGGTGTGGGAGGGGGGGTTCCACCGAGGTGTTTTGGCTATCCTCTGCTCAAAGGTGAAATCAGCACCATCACGTGCCCTACGAAGTTGACATAAATCGGCGAGACGAGAAATTAATGCTCAGAGGTCAAATTTTTCGCACTACGTGATGATCGCTTTTCCATCAGGGCAACAGCGCATCAACTTGACCTCACTACAAAAACTGTGATGAAGTGGATAAAGAGATGGGAGGAGAGTGCCAACCTTCAGGACCAACGTAAGTCATAAGTCTTTTGTATTACTGTAATGTTATGCTAATAATGAATAATTGTGAACAATTGCTCCCCGTTATATTCCAGTGCTAATAGAAACTAAAACTAGTTTTCGGCCCTTGTGGAAGATGTCAGTGAAAACAGCTTTATACAGTGGACTGGCGTAGTAAAAGGGGTGGGAGCGGAGTTGCAACCTTCTCGAGCATCAGTTTTTGGGAGAGTGGCAAATTACATCCTGAGTATTATAGTCAACGTTCCCATTTTATTTTTTGACTTGGTGTGGGTGATTAATGTAAAGCACATGTAACAGGTGTAAAAATAGTAATTATTATGCATTAGTTTCATGGCCAAATATCCCCTACACTACATCCACAATTATTAGTGGCTGCCAGAGCCAGAGGGCGGGGCCACGCACGGTGACCGATGTTCACTTCGCGTCTTCTGTTGCTTTTCTCACGTTCACACACCTCACATCCGAATATTCATTAAGCCTAGCAAAGCCGTGATTTACATGCAATATACTGAATAATGTTCAGTGATACTTTCCCAGCTAATGTTTGCTGAACCTTGTCTTGATCTTTCACAAAATATCAGACTTCGGTTCAGTGATGCATTGTCCACACAGTGTGTGGGGGGGGGGATGTGGGAGTGGGGGGGGAGTGGGGGAGTATAGGGGTGTGGGGGTGTAGGCCTGTGAGTGTGGGGGTATGGGTGAGTTGTGGGGGTGTGGGTATGGGTGTGGGGGTGTGGGTGTGGGTTTGTGGGTGTGGGTATAGGTGTGTATGTGTATGTATGTGTTTGTGTCTGGGTGTGAGTGTGTCTGGCTATGGGTGTGTTTGGGTGTGGGTGTGAGAGTGTAATCACTTGAAACTCTTTGTATGGCATACGGACGAAAATTATGGAGTAATGGTACTGGAAATGGGACAGTTTTGGAATGTGTGTGGCGTGTGTAAAGTGGGTTAAATAATGAATAACAGGAACTGAGAAATTGATGGTGTGAGGAGCTTTATTGATAACATAAACAGTTGGTGTGGTCATGAAGAGAGAATGGAGAATAATAGGAACTGAAAAATTGTTGGTGTCAGGAGGCTTATTGATAACATATAATGATATACAGTTGGTGTGGTCATGAAGAAAGAATGGATTTTGATAAGGTGGTGAAAAAGTAAAGTCGAGTTTGAAAGTCGGGGGAGGTTTGGATGTTGTAGTTGTTGTTGTTGCAACCCCATGTTCATCTCGTTGTGATCCCAATGGAAATCAGAAGCTTCTACCCGTCGTTTCCAAAAGTCTTTGGCTGAGGTTATATTTAAAGACTGTGTTGCAATAGTGATGTGCATGTGGTGAATGAATGTGTTGTGGTGTGGGGGGTTGCCTTGCAATGTGGGCAAAGTAACTTGTTTGTGAGTTGTATTTTGTGTCGGAACCGTGACAGGGAACAGTGGTGACCACATCGCAGTCTGACTATACTGTTTTTTTTTTTTTTTTTTTTTTTTTTTTAAGGCGAAGATGCACTTGATAGGTTGATGATGACTGGCTGAATGCGACATGTCCGAGTAACATAGGTGTATTTCAAATAATTACCAAGTAATGTGACATTACCTGGTAATTATTTGAAATACGAGGATGTTATTCGGACATATTGCATTTAGCCAATCATCACCAACCTGTCAAGTGCATCTTCGCCTCAATTAAAAGAAAAATGAGTATAGGTGTGTTCGTGTCTTTCTGGGTAGAGTTGATGAGGATTGTATGTCTTGTGGTGGTTCACGAAGGATGCTGTTTGACTGAAGGGTTTGGATGGCTGTGGTGGCTGATGGCTGTGTTTATGCACTGTATGTCTGTGATTTGTAGTGTTGGGTGATCTGTGATTTGTATTATTGGGTGGAGAAGGGGGTATGTTGCTGAGATACTCTGTGTAGTGTTGGGCAGTTGTTCGTTTGTTTATTTTTGGATGGCTGTGATGCAACATGAAATTGCAAGGGTGAGATGGGTACTGAGCTACAGCAATTAACTGTCTCACGTATTGATATGATCTTTGGAAATAATTTTGCATCTTGATGAAAGTGATCTATAATAATGATTTTGATGCATACTGTACTTATTCTTTAGGCTTTGTTCGTCTCTTTAACTCTGCTGACTTCCTTCGGTCTCTCTCTCTCTCTTTCTCTCCAGGGATGGCCCGACCGGGAGAGGGCAGTCCTCCCCCCCAGTGTGTGTTCTGAGTTGGTCAAAGAATTACTGAGTTGGTCAAAAATCGAGAAGTCATTTAGCAGGCTTAAGCTTT
The DNA here is from genome assembly GCF_032717465.1 of Coenobita brevimanus. Classification (NCBI taxonomy): domain Eukaryota; kingdom Metazoa; phylum Arthropoda; class Malacostraca; order Decapoda; family Coenobitidae; genus Coenobita; species Coenobita brevimanus. The sequence goes on along the minus strand of NC_136999.1, from coordinate 40,082,980 downwards.
TAAAAACATAGGCCTATTTGCGAAACCGAACCCAAGAAAAAACGTTACATTATCTGATGGTTCTAGCTTGTGAAAGTGACCTGAATGATCAGTTGGTTCATCAAAAAAACTGCAAATTGGTGGAAACTCATGAAAACATGAATAAAATTCTAAAAGCCATTATCATTACACAGTCTGTAAATACAGGTTGTTACTGCTCCACATTCACTTCAAGTTGACTCAACATTCGTTTTTCACCTTTTTCCTTATTTGACTTACCAAGTGTGATTTGTGTATGTGTATGTTATTTTTTTTTTTAAGTAGTCAGTTTAAGCATCTTGTATCTCTCACTGTATGACTGAAAATCAGTGAACAGTAGTGCAATTTTGAATTAAGTTGTGTCTATATGCACCAGAAATCCAGAATAAGAGTTTGTTTAAATTTGTCACCAGTAATTTTCCAGGAAATACTGTAAGTCTGTTACAATAAAAATTACTTTCTCATAAATTTAGTTTGTTTCCATCTATTTAGTTGGTCAAACCGTAACGCCAAACGGATCAAATTGGTCAGCATTGTCCTCACCCTCCCCCCCAATCACATACTCCTCGGGCCATCCCTGTCTCTCTCTCTCCCTCTATACACACACACACACACACACACACACACACACACACACACACACCACTGTTCCTCTGCATTCTCTGCTTGTTTCTCTCCCCCATTACGACTGAAACTAGGCACTAGCCTTGCCCCATCCGCTCACCCGCTCTGTGATGCATCTGTTAACTAGTAATCTGCCTTTCTTGTATATGACTAGTTAATTGTTGAAATGTCTTAGGTTGTCTTTTTCCAATGCATAGTGCCACATTATTTCGAACGCTGTGCGTCCAGGCATCTCAATGAAATGGATATTTGTGTTTACGTTTCTTTGGATGGAGCTGACGGGGTTTTGATTTATGATGGTCACATACAAATCAGTCCTAGTCATTCTAAGAACGAAACTTTTCAATTCCCATCTCTTGATGTAGCTGTTGTTGTTGTTGTTGTTGTTGTTGTTGTGTAACACTGGTTTGTCTGGCCAGCGCAGAGCCTTGAACCACGGTCAAGCAATTGCCTCTGCAGGGCTGTCCCGTGCAGTGATGGGGTGAAACTAGGATATCCGGCCTTGAGCTGCATTTAGTCTCGCTACGCCATTATCTTTATAGGCAGCAGTTTGTTTAGTACAACTGTTGCCCTTGTAACAATATTTTCATATCATACAATATATTTCAGCACAAGTATACATACTCGTAATATTTTCCCAAACTAGACTTTCGGCGTTGACTTTCGGCGTTGATTTTTATTAGTGCCATATTTACTAATAGCGAATACTTTCATGTTAGAAAGGACGGGAGTCCCTCGAAGAACCACCCAGGCTGGAGATGCTGCTATTGTCGCAGCAGCAGGGGCAACACCTCTTAAGATCGCGGTGGCCATAAGGGACAGTCTTCAGTGAGATGTGTCCGCGCTGACTGTCAGGCGAAGGCTGCATGACGCTGGTATACACTATAGAATTCCAGCAATGATGGAAAGCCTGATACAACAACACAGAGAGGGGAGGTTAGCCTTTGCTCAATGCTACTTTCAGAAGAATCTAGACTTTTGGTCGCGATTGATCTTCATGGATGAGAAGTGTTTCTCCTCCACCTCACATGGTAGGGTTCGCTGCTGGAGGAGAAACAGCACCAGGTATATGATATTACCATTTTTATTACTGATAAAATTCCCTACTGTTATTCCCCCCCCCCCTCAAGGCTTCGTCTTCGTTGCAGTCATCTGTTTTCTGTTCACCTGGCTGTTACAATAATTAACCGATATTCAGACTTTCATCTATGGAATAGGTCAATAATGAAGCTGTCTTCCACAGTCTGCATACCCCTCCGTCCTTGATTTCCAGTCTTTTAAAGGCAATATGACCAGGCATCTAAAATAATCAGGATCAAATGTTTTGGTCTTATTCTGTTCATATTATCCTGGAAAAAAACATGATTCCTTCTACTCTTTGCCTCTATTTTCTTTGTATAAAGACATTAGTGCCGAGAAAAACTGTGATCAGTTCTAAATGATATAAGGTTAGGGGGGCATGTCATCAACTAGTATTCTGCCTAATGGCTGCAACAATACCAAAAAAAAAAGAAAATATATATTTCGCATGCAGATGCGAGAGGGTCGACATTTGTGAGGAGGCACGAACGGGTCACGTTACCTGTAACATCTGGGGATACCTAACTCTACATGGCCTGGGTGACATGTTCAGCATCGAGGGGCGTTTTACTGCTGACCAGTGTGTCCATATCCTGAAGGAACGTTCCCTGCCGTCTTTACGTGCAAAGGATTTCCCGTTCCAAGATGGACCTGTAATTTCCATGCATGACCGGTGCCCCATCCACACCGCACGTGTAGTACGGCAGTGGTTTCAGAGACAAGACATACTTCACCTCTCAGACTGGCCCGCCAAAGGGGCCAATCTAAATGTAACAAACATGTTTGGGCTGACATGATTAATACCTGGCAGCCAGGAGACAAGAGGACAAGAAATGATCTCCTCGACCACGTAAACGCCCAGCAGGAACTTTGCCGGCGCAAACACGACTTCATCCGTGGCCTTGTAAGCTCCATGCCTGATAAGCTACAAGCACTGATTGAGAAAGAGGGAGGCTGGACTCGATATTGATGTGAAAAGTTAGGCAACAGTTATCATTATATTAAGGATATGTATGCATATTATATAAATAGATAGACAGATAGATAGATAGATAGATACTGTTGATAGATAGATAGAGATAGATATAATAGACACAATAGGTAGATATAATAATTACAATAGACAGATATATTATAGATAGATAGATAGATATAATAAAGATGTAGATATAGATATGATATAGATAATTAGATATGGTATAGAGACAGATATAGAAATAATATAGATAGATATAGATATAATACAGATTATACTCATGTGTGTGTGTGTGTATATATATATATATATATATATATATATATATATATATATATATATATATATATATATATATATTGTTGATTATAAAATAGAAATAAAAATAAAATTGTCTATTTTTTGTCTGAAAACTTCCGTATAATTATGCTTGTATATTATCCACCTTCTATTAGATGCAAGATTATATAAAAAAAAATACTAAATAATTTGGTTTTACGCCAGGTATCTCCGAAGGGCTAAGGCGTTGCCCCTGGGTAGAGGACTTCTGAACTAGAGCGTGTAGCATTTTATGACCGGATGCCCTTCCTGATGTCTACCAATGACCCTCGGGTGGATTCGATCCTCCGACCCTTCGGTCAGAGCGGAGCGATCTAACCCACTGAGCCACGGCTGCAATATTACTCACACGTAATAAATATAATGTGTTCCTTGGCCTTCCCATACAAACAGGACGGATGAAGTAAACTATTGCAATGTCTTTTCCTCCACAATTATGCGACTTATTAATGCGTCGGTGGTGGTGGATGGTGGTTGCGGCGGCGGCGGTGATGGTGGATTGTGAGTGTTGGTGGGTGGCGGCGGTGGTGGTGGGTGGTGGCGGCGGCGGCGTTGATGGTGGTGGGTGGTTGTGGTGGGTGGCAAGTGGCGGAGACTGTGGTGGTGGTGGCTGTTGTTGTTATTATTGTTGTTCTTATGAGTTTGTGTTTGTGTTTGTGTTTGTGTGTGTGTGTTTGTGTGTGTGTTTGTGTGTGTGTGTTTGTGTGTGTGTGTTTGTGTGTGTGTGTTTGTTTGTGCGTGTATGTGTGTTTGTGTGTGCGTGTGTGTGTTTGTGTGTGCGTGTGTGTGTTTGTGTGTGCATGTGTGTGTTTGTGTGTGCATGTGTGTGTGTGTGTGTGTGTGTGTGTGTGTGTGTGTGTGTGTGTGTGTGTTTGTGTGTGTGTGTGTGTGTTTCATTGGGAGAATAGTCAGCTCACAAATCACTTATTGATTCATATCAGACTTCATTTCCCTCTATTTGTGTATTGTAACTTATTACTTGTATACATATTTTCATCACAACCACATAATGTCCACGTATTTCCCTCATTAATATGTAATAATACTTGCCAATATCTGTATAAATATCCGTTTCATCTCAAATTTCGCATTCGTCGTGCGACTGGGATTGTTCCGGTATTTGCTGCTCTGTCTGTGGTGGCGAGCGGTTCGGGGTATTAACATGCCGTCCAGAAAGAGCGGACCGAGGCTTGTGCCTTCCACTTTGGGTGTAGTACGAACTTCTGAACGGAGCTGTACATAATGTAGAATGGTTATCGCATTCTGCCAGGACCGATGATTCTGATATAGAAAGTGAGCTGTTTGGAATCATTTAATTTCACGCAGTTGGTAAAGCAACCAACCAGAGTCCCAGATAATCCAGAATATAATGCCAATCTCTTGGATCTACTCCTGACAAAAAATCCAGATCAGCACTGGATAGAAATAATGTCACTATTTGGATCCTCCGACCACACTCTTATTAAAGCCCAAACCACCCATTTCTGAACCAGTCAGAGTGACCCGATGGCACTTCGACAGAGCAGACTGGATGGATTCAGAAATTGCTGACATTCCATGTCAGTCTTTCTTCTCCAGTGACATCAGTTCTACCTAGTTCCAAATACAACCTGGTATAGAACTGTCCATACCAAGTCAACAGTTCAGTAAAAGATCAGACTCCTCAAAATGGTTTGATAGCAGTTGTGCCATGACAACGGCCCAAAAGCCATTAGCAATTAACTCATACGTAAAATAAGAAACATCTGAATCATTCAATTTAAAATTGCTACAAACCATGCTAAAGCAGTAATAAATCTCGCTAAGTCAAACTTTCTTCACAACCAAAGCATCCAAACTACTACACAATCCTAATGACAATAGAATACTCCGGTAAATTGTTTCAAAATAACCTTAACAAGTCATCACCCATTACCCCTCAATAATCTTCAAATGGTAACATTACAAATGACCTGAGTGAAAGCAAATATCCTTGCCAGTATACTTGCGAGACATTCTACGTTAGAGGAAGTCAGCCGTTACGTCCCAGTACAAGAACTTGACTCTCCCGAAATTGCTCCACTTAAAACTCAGACTAGATGTGTATAATCCATCCTAGACAATTTACCAACCAACAAAGCTCCAGGCCCAGATGGAATTCCTCCAATTCTTTTGAAAAAGTGCTCCCCAGAACTTGTTTCTGTTCTAGTCAAATTATTCAAACTATGCATATGTAGGCGAGGGTGTAATGGTTCGGAAACTTTTTAAAAATATTTCTAAAAATTCAGGTTTAAGCAGTAGTGAAATCGTGTTCATGTTAAAACATTGCCTCATCATTTGGTTCTTCAGCCTGATTATATCCAACGCTTAGTTCCTTTCAGTTTAACGCTACAGTTAAGAAAAACACAAGTTTGAAAATAGTCCGGACCATCCCTACCAGCGGTGATGGTTCTGACAGAAGGGTGGGATGATTTGACCTACATGAATTACTAGGCACATTCTTAAAGTTATTTGATTTGGACTATCTAAAAAACAAAAATATATCAGTTCCAAGACATTTTATTTTCCTAAGGAAGAAGAAGAAAAAAAAAACTTCAGGAGCCAAATGAACATCTTCATATTTCTTTAAAAATAACCGACCTATTTTACAACTGAAAAAAGCTTCACCAGGATAATGGATACTTGAATTAGCCTCTTACTTTCTGCTTTAAAATGATGCATAATTGGCCTCTTTTCTCTCTTTCACACACACACAGGCACAAAATCTGACTCCAACATCCAAATAAATCTCTAAATATCTGTTCCAAAACATATTTTGTTTAAAGTGAAATTAAATTAATCAAAATTATGGATAACTGACATAACCTCTTGCTCTTCTTAAAATAATGCATATTTGGCCTTACAGCTCTCTCTCTCTCTCTCTCTAAGTTCCATTCCCTTTCTGTCAATGAGTTTGGCTGTCTTACTGAGGCGGTGTCATATTTCACTGATTCATTGCACTCAGCAGCCCTAATATCTATTGACCTCTCGTTTCCAAGAACGACGGGTCAGTTTCCTAAACATCCAGTTCCTTGGTGGAACTCTGAGTGCAGTTCCGCAGTGAATGCCAAACGAGTCGCCTTCTCTCGACTTCGTCTTCACAGTCAGGATCCTCAGAGTTTGGTGGCATATCAGAGGACAACAAGCGGTCAGGCGTGGAACTGGATAAAATTTCAGGAAAATGTACTGTTCCCTTCCCTCCTGTTTTATCTGTGGCAGGTGGAACTGTGGCTGATCCTTTCGCTCTTGCAGAGTTGTTTGTTGGTCATTTTGCCAGTGAATGTAGGGAAGAGTTATTATTATTATTTTTTTTTTATAATGAATGGAGGAAGGAAAAACAAAGGAAAAAAAATAAGTCCATGTGCCTAAAGGCATCCTCCATTCATAAAATACTTATAACAATTGGATTTATAATTGAGAGGATTAAATGTATGTGGGAAGCAACTCCCAGGAAGTGAATTCCAGAGAGTAGTAGTTCTGGGGATAAATGAATTTTGATAAGCAGAGGTTCTGCATTGTGGGGGAGAGAGTGTGAGTTCATGGGCGCTCCCAGCTGCCCGAGTATTTCGGGAGAAAATGTGAAGGGGAGGCACAATTGAAGCCAGTTCGTTAGAGCATTTACAGTAAAAATATCGATTAGGTAGTGCTAAAGAAGCAACATCTCTACGTACTGATAACGGAGGAAGGTCCTGCGTTATGGCAGGATTATTGATTAATCTAATGGCTTTATTTTGAATTTTGTCCAACTGCCTCAATGCAACCACTCCACATCCACTCCACAGTGGTGAACAGTGTTCGATCTGAGAACGCACATGACTTTTGTATATTGTGGCCATCTGCTCGTCAGTGAAGAACTCACGAACTCTGTACGTAAGTCCCAGTTATTTAGAAGCATTTTTAGCAAGGGATTTAACATAAGCTGTCCAGCTTAGGTTGGCTTCTAGAGTAACACCTAGGATATCAATTGTAGTGGATATGGGAATACTGACAACATTAAAAATTATGTGAGAGTCTGAGGGATTCTTTCTATTGGAGAAATTAATGTATTTAGTTTTCTGAGCATTAAATGAGACCAGATTTTTTTGTCCCCATTGATTAATTTTAGAAAAGTCCTGGTTCAGAGAAACTGCTGTGTTTATTTGGGAATTTATAATATCAAATTGTGTAAAGGAGGTACTAAATGTGAAAGAACTATGAAGGGTTGAGTCATCAGCATAAGAGTGTATTGGGTTGTGCATGACAGCTAGGAGGTCATTTATATGTATGAGAAAAAGGGTTGGCGCCAAAACTGATCCCTGAGGTATGCCAGGATTTATGGAATGAAACTGAGAATAAATTCCATCTACCATGACCCGTATTTTTCTACTACGAAGGTAAGAAGAAATTAGAGGAACCAGTGATGCAAGGCCATACTGTGACATCTTAGACAATAAGGCCTGGTGCCACACTCTGTCAAATACTTTTGAAATATCAAGTGCTACTGTGTGTGTTTCACCATGTTGGTCTGTTGTTTTGTTAATCTGATGGGTACGAAGGCAAAGAATATCTACAGTTGAACGTTCCTGTCTAAATCCATACTGCCGATCATTGTTCTATTTATTGATTTCTAGATGCTTGACTATGTGTTTGTTAATTAGTGTCTCACAAACTTTACCGAGAACGGATGTTATTGGAATTGGTCTATAGTTTGATGGATCAGTAGTTGCCCCGTTTTTAGGAACAGGATGGATATTTGCTTCTTTCTAAGGGGCTGGAAAAATTGAGGTACAGATGCATAAGCGGAAAAATTTTGATAATAAAAGAGCCACCACTGAGGAGCAATTTCTAAGTACTATCGAAGGAATTTCATCTAGACCAGTGGCTTTGCCTGCTGATAGATTCTGTAATACGGCTTGTATTGAGAGAGGTGAAGTCAATGAATGTACAGTGAGGTTGGATGGTGAGGAAATGGAAAATGTGAGTACGTTTAAGTACTTGGGGAGTGTGATGAGTAAGGATGGAAGTTTGGAGGGTGAAGTGCTTGAAAGGGTACAACAAGGAAGAAAGGTTGCTAATTTCTTGAAAGCAGTGATAAGAAACAGGGAAGTGAGCATGGAAGTGAAAAAGTTAGTACATGACAGTATTGTGATACCAACTCTAATGTATGGAAGTGAAGCTTGGACGTTGTTGGAAGGACACAAGTCAAGCGTGAGAGCAGTGGAAATGAGTTATTTAAGAGGAGCCCATGGAGTCACATGGAGAGACAGGCTGACAAATGAGGATATAAAGGAGCATTGTGGTGTGGATGTGATTGGAAGCATTAGGAGGAACACACTGAGGTGGTTTGGCCATGTGGAGAGGATGGAGTGCGAGAAACTGACGAGGAGAGTGTATGTGAGTGAGGTGGAGGGGGGAAGAGGGAGGGAGAGGCCGAGGATGAAATGGAGGGATGGGGTGGAGTGGTATATGAGAGGGGGATGTGAATTGAGAGCAGGGCAGTGAAATGTCGGGGTACTGGGCGACGTGTAGGCGATTTGTTTGTGGCCACCCTGTACGGGATTGAGCCGTCTGGCAATAGATAGATAGATAGTCACAGAAGGATGCAGATACGCCTTCAGCTTGCCACCGTCAGCACCCAGAGTCTCGTGGTCTCAGTTTTGCCTCTTCTGTGGGGAAGTCTTATAATGTTCCCTTTTCAATTTCTGAACTCCAGGCGGCTTTGTTACAGTGCCATGATTTCTCTTCTGGTTGTGATGATATTCCTTATGCTTTTTTACGTCACCTGTCAGATGAGTCCCTTTCGTTGTAGCTTTCATTATTTAATAAGATCTGGTGTTCTGGTGAGTTTCTGGCTTGTCGGGGTGTTGCTGTATTTATCCCGATCCCCAAACCAGGTAAGGGCCACCTACAAGCGACCAATTACTGGCCTATTTCTCTGACTACTTGCATATGTAAAGTCCTGGAAAAGATGGTCAGTGTTAGGCTTGTGTGGTTTTTGGAGATAGGCGACTTCTTATCCCGTACCCAGTATGGTTTTCGAAAAAATTTATCTACCTCTGATGCACTGCTGTCCTTGGAATCTTCTGTCTGTGAAGGTTTCTCCACTAACCAACACAAGGCCATGGTCTTCTTTGATCTGGAGAAGGCATATGAAACTGCATGGTGTCGTGGCATTTTACTTTCCCTTCATGAGTTTGGTCTTTGTGGACATTTGCCTATTTTTTTTTCAGCTGTTCTTATCTAACCGTCTTTTAAGGGTCCGAGAGGGAGGAGTGCTTTCTAATGGCTGTGCACTAGAAGATGGAGTACCACAAAGAGGTTTTCTTGGTGTTACTCTCTTTGCTGTGGCTATCAACAGCGTAATTAGTGTACATCCTGATGGCGTATGAGCCTTACTAGATGCCACTGACCTCTCAATTTCCTCCACTGCATCTAGATTATCTCTGATAGAGAGGAAGTTGCAGCTGGCACTTAATATAATTTCTGAGTGGGCAGAGTTTGCGGTTTCCATCCTTCTTTGACAAAGGCAGTGGCTATGCATTTTTGTCACCTTTGGGGGTTCACTCAGACCGTTACTTGTATCTCTATGGTCGGGCAATATCCTGTGTGGAAGAGACGCGGTTTCTGGGTCTTCTTTTTGATAGATGACTAACCTGGGTTCCCCATATTCGTTCAGTTAACCCTCCTCAGGTAGAGCCGGGTCTCTGAGACCCCCCCCCCCTCCAGTTTGTTAGGTAAACTACTTTCTAAACACCCGGGAACCCTATACCCCCCAATAGCTGCCTGACTTTTTGTACCCATGTAAGGGGTGAAATGGCAATTTCGAACTGTTCTCCATTTCCGGTGTAGGGGGGAGGGTCTCAGAGACCCAGCTCTACCTGAGCAGGGTGCTTTATTTTGTTACCTGATTGCAAATAAGGTCGCAGCTTCAGGCACTCCAACATCACACCATGAAGCTCCATGATGCTACTGCCAGTTGCACCACACAAAGTTACAATCAGATGTTGTTTTCATTTTTTCCCTGAATATCAAAAAAGGACCAATTTTTTTTTTTTTTTTTAAATAGGTAATAATATATAATGAATTAAAAAATTAAGTTTATTTACATGGCCATGCTGCATATACAATGAAGAATGTCATACCATGTTTGGATCTGTCATGAATAAAACAAAAGTGTTTTCTGACCTTGTTTCTGACCTGGGTCTGGTAGACCCAGGTCTACCTGAGGCGTAAGGGTGGACAAAGGTCTTCCTGAGGAAGGGTAGCTTGTCTTAATGCTTTGTGTATGTTGAAGGTTTTGGCTCATACCTCTTGGGGTGCTGACTGTCAGACCCTCCTCCTGTTGCATAGGTCTCTTATTCTTCCTAAACTTGAATATGGGTGTGATTTCTACTCCTCTGGAACAGATGCCCATCTCCGGTTATTAAATTCTGTGCATCATGCTGGTGTACATCTGGCAACTGGGTAATTCATGTCATCCCCGATTTCAAGTTTGCTTGTGGATGCTGGTGTCCTCCCCTTGGATTTGTGGTGCCAGTCGTTGATGATGAGCGGTTTGTATGGTCTTCACTGCATTCCAGACTCAGTTTCTTGTGCCATCATCTCCTAGGATTCACAATCTTCTATTTATGACACTCTTCTTAGATTCTCGAAGCCCTTTGGTTACAGGGTCCGGTCTGTCACTTTAGCCCTCTCTGTTCCGAAACTGGCAGTTAGTCCATATTGGATCCCAAGAGTGGGTTTTTGGCTACTCCCTCGTGTGATATTATGTAGGTCCGTTGTTGGTAAAAAGGGATCACTTCCCTCTCAGGTGTCCCTCTCTCTCTTTTTAGAACATGCCTCCACTCATGAGAGTTTTGTCTAAGACTGATACTGGAGTAGGCTTTGGTGTTGCCTTCCCTTCCTATAGTAGGGGCAGTAACCTTTCTGGTACTACTTCAATGTATGTGGCAGAACTGATTGCGATTTTATATGCTCTTAATATAATTTTTCTCACCCCCAATCTGTTTTTGTATTTTTGGTGACTCCAATAGTGCTCTATCTGCACTGGAGTCTTTTAATGCATCCCGTCCATTGCTTTTATCAATTTTAGAGTGGCTTTTTCTTCTTGGTCGTTGTGGCCATCATGTGGACTTCTTTTGGGTTCCTGCACATGTTGGTGTGGTGGGCAATGAGAGGGCAGATACAATAGCTAAAGCTGTGGCTTCTCAACAGCCCCAATCCGACTACCTGCTTCCTGATTCAGATGTAACACCTTACTTGCGGTACACGATTCTTACGTGTTGGAAGAGACAGTGAGATAGTGTTGCTCATAATAAGCTAAAAGAAATCTTTAAGAGAATGGTTGTGCCAAGGGTTCTTCATTCCATGCCTTGGCAACTGGAGGTGGCTCTTGCTAGTCTTCGTACTGGGCACTCTCAGCTTACATATGGGTTTCTGATGATTGGTGGACTCAACCGTACTATGATGATTCCCTTGTTCCCCTTACTATCCGTCACTTGCTGGTTGAGTGTCCGAGTTTGGGGGACCTCCGTCAGAGTTTCCTCCATAGGCATAGGGGAGCAGATGGTGCCTACTGCCTGTCCGTGATGCTTGTGGTGCCTCCGACGATTTTTCTGATGTTATTAATTTTCTTCAGAAGGCAGGTCTCCTTCAACTTTTATAAGTAATAGATATTTAATACTTTTATTTTCAGTCTTTTATTCCTACTAATGGATATTAACTTCCTTTTGAATATGGATTTCTTTTTTCTTTTTTCTTTTTTTTGGTGTCTTTTACATTATTGCCCGGCGGCATATGACCCTGGCAGTTGTGCAGCCAGATTTTATTTATATTAAGTCAATACTCTCTCTCTCTTTCTCTCTGGCATACTGACTTTACTTATCACTTTCCAGGCTTCTATTTCATATTGCAAAACAAACTTAATCTCTCATTTTATCTACTTATTTCCCTCTCTGACTGCCTGACTGACTTGAGACATTTTTAATGCATATTGTAGCCAGGGATCATCCGAACACTGACGAACTATCCTCCTCCTCAATTGTCCGAATCATCCCGAATTTATATAATCAGTTAATGGGTACTCGCAAGTTTTACACCAGACTGCATTACATTCATTTTTAATACTGGCAAGTTTTACACCAGGGTGTATTACATTCATTTTTGATAGCAGTATTTTCTACATGCAACACAGATCCACCATAATAATGCATAATTCGCTGCTTGACATATTCATGGAGGTAGAGCTTACAATATACACTCAAAATATAACATTAGAGGTGCAAAAAAAATGACCTGCACCAAGAAGTGTGGTGTTTGTAGCTTGAAGGTTCCATGTGATCGAAGCAAAGAAACGATCACACTTTCATGCAAGACTCACATCCGTAGGTTCCTTATGTATCCCAGGAAATGCACTGTCAAACCATCACACTGTCCAAACCATCACTGCACTCCTCTACTTCTTCATTCCCTGATTCTTGGAAAGAAGCCAATATCCACCCAATTCCAAAGAAAGGAGGTTCCTCTGACCCCACTGATTACACGCCAATAGCTATCACATCTTTTCTTGGTAAATACTTGAAATCTTGATTAATGAGCACAGCGTTAAACATCCTGATTCCAATAACTTAATTAGTGATAGTATGGTTTTTGCCTCGAAAAATCTACCATTGATACACTTAATCTCCTGACTCACACAATCCATCAATCAACTGACCAACATGGAGAAACTCAGGCAGTATCTCTTGATTCTAAAGCTTTTGACAGAGTGTCCCACCATTCCCTGCTATCCAGACTCCCTTCCTATGGATTAATGTCTTTTGTTCCTCAGATTTCCTTAGATCTCAGGGGCAGAAAGATAAAAGTAGGTGCTGTATATTCCAATTTCCACTAAATTACCGTCGGCGTGCCACAAGAATAAGTTCTGGCTCCAACCCTATTCCTAATTTATATCAATAGTCTCTTCTCTGTCACCCAGAATCCCATCAATTCATATGCAGACTCAACACTTCATAGTTCATCAACATTTAAACACCCATTCACAAAGTTTAATATCTCTAACTCACAGCTCAGTACAGCCATCTCCATAAATCAACACTCATCTAGGGTCACTGAATGGAGACAAAATAACCTTGTCTCATTTAATGCTAGTAGAACCAAATATATACAGTTTACTAACAGACAGATATTGCCATTCCTTTAGTAACTTCAGTGCTACAACACTCCTGTCTCCAAAATTATTGAAATTCCTGGAGTTTCACTTAACCGTCTCGCACACCATGACGCAATACGAGTCATAGTCCTTGCAATCTGAGGAGTAACTGATGACTCACTATTATGCAACTTCCCTATAAATGATCGTGGAAACTTTTCCTGTGGCTGAAAGTGCGTCAAATTTTGGTGAGTCAAAGGTGAGGGTGGCCAGGTCTGAAGAGATTCTATGGCAACACCCACCAGCCTATCACAAGGAGAAAAAGCCTATTTTTTAGCTCAGTGTCGTCTCGGAAGTCAAGCTAGGAGGGAATGTGAGCGCTCAGCCAGCCATCTTTTTCTCATTTTTTATAATGTCACTATCCATTTCTTAAGAGTATTATAGTGATGTTGTGTTATATATTGCGCAGTGTGCCAGGGAAGAAAGTGTATAGGTTTTTTATATATTTTCAGAGAAATCCAAATTTGAAATTCATAACAGATTGTGACCGTTCCCCTGCTATACATTGAAACGACTATGGATGGCAAGGGCTTATCAGAGGAGTACTTGAAATATCTGATCAGCGAGATGGAAAGTGAGGAAGATAGTGACAAAGAATCTGGTGAAAATGAGTAGGAGAGTGATGGGTGTGTTGCAGAGAGAGAGGGAGAAGAAAGGGAGAGCTAAATCCTCCTGCAGGGGACTAGATAAACCCAAAGCCAAGGTCAAGGCCATGGCGATTAGCACAACCATAGCCAGTAGCATCATCACTACCACCACTGGTATCACCACTGGTATCACCAGTGTCTGGTCAGTGCTATTATACGGGTGCGAAACGTGGACAGTAAAGAAGAAAATGAGAGAGAGATTACAAGCAGCTGAGGTATGGTTTTTGAGAAGAATGATGCGAACATCATGAGTAGAAAAAGTAACAAATGAAGAAGTTCTGAGAAGGGCAGGAGTGGAAAGAGAAATGATGAAGACTATAAGGAAAAGACAGATGGAATTTTTGGGACGTTATAAGAGTAAAAGAACTTGAAAATGACTGTCTACTTGCAAGAATAGAGGGAAGAAGAGCAAGGGTAAGATAACGATTAAAGTATATTGATTGTATAAGAAGCCATTTACAAGAAAGAATCAGCAATGTGGAGTTAATCAGGAGAGCTGAGGATAGAGGAAGATGGTGCTCCATGGCTGCTAATGTCACATGACCAGCACTTCTGTAAAGGTAAATCACCACTGCCACCACTGGTATCACCACTACCACCACTGGTATCACCATTGCCACCACTAGATCCACTATGACCACGGAGACCAAGCTGTCTTATCGCCACCTCTCTTCCACCCACCCCCACCGCAAACACTGACCTCTTTACCCCCATAGTCACCCTACACTCTCACAACACTCCAACCTGCCTGCATTTCACCATCCATCCAAGATATTTCAGTATCATCTTCCCCTATGAAATAATAAAAGTCACTGTCCCCTTCAGACTTCATTCCCCTTGAAATTCAGCCATCATCATCATCAGCAGCAGCAGCTGCACCACAACAATCTCCACCACCATGATCACCTGAACCTTCATCCACCCAACCATCATCAACACAATCATCATCATCATCTCCCCCCAACACCACAAAGTTGAGGGTGGCTTGGGCATAGGCGAGGCAGCAGTGGGCGACAGAGAGGTAGTCATCTGGCTCGGGGTCGTGTACGCCATACATGTACACAGCCAAGTATTTCCTCAGGTGAAGACTGTTAGGATGGAACCTGGAGTTCTGGGTCATTCACATCCAATGCTGGCCCCTTCACTGAAACTCCAAGTTTAAGAGTGGCAGCACCAACAACTCCACTCCAATATTTCCGGCTTTTTTTTTTACCATGGAGTTGGTGATCTAACTGACGGTCAAATCCAACAACTGTGCAAAATTCCTGGGGGCTGCACTAGATGCTTGGTACCTCTGCAATGAAGAGAAGATGGCCAGGTTCCTCGGGTTATACTTTCTTTGGGCGATTTGTAATCTGCCAACCATAATACACTATTGGCGGTCCACAGAGGTTCACGATTACCCCATATTTTGGTGGACAATGAATGGAAAGTGCTTCAAGGCCATCCTGAAGCATTTTCATTCTTTCAATAGTCTCGCCATACCCAAAGACAATCAAGACTGGCTAATAAGGATTCGCACAGTGATGCGGTATCTCCTTCAAAGGTTTAAGGAGGTTTACATCCTGTGTGAACATCTTAGCCTGGATGAGGGATCTCTAATTGGAAGGGGCGGCTCTCCTTCCATGTATATAACCCTATAAAGCCCCAAAAGTATGCCATCAAACATTACATCTTGGATGAGGCAAAGAGTGCTTACATTTGGAATTTTGAGATATACCTGGGGGAGAAGAAATCTCTAGAAAACACAGTGTGGGGACTTGTTCAACTTTTGAAGGTCAAAGGATACAAGTTGTATATGGACAATTATTACAACTCTGTATCACTGTGCGAACGCTTCTTCAGCGAGTATGTATGTGTGTGGCACAGTACAACTTGAAAGGGGAGCACTGAGGGAGCTGCAGAACATCAACAGTACTAGACGCCATCCTGATGATGGAGCGGAAGCTAGGCACAAGGGCAATGTATTGGTGTTGCTCTGGAAGGACAAACGTATCAAGTATGGTGTCCACCTTCCACGGTGACACCACCGTCCCTAAGCAGATGACAGCATTATAAATGACCCGTATGGGAAAGCAAATATCTTTGCCAGTACATTTGCTAGAAATTCTACTGCGGAGGAAGTCAGTCAGAACGTCAGAGTACTAAAACTTGACTCTCCCCAAACTGTTCCACTTAAAATGTAGACTAGATATGTAAAATCCATCCTAGCCAATTTACCAACGAACAAAGCTTCAGGCCCAGATGGAATTCCTCCAGTTGTTTTGAAAAAGTGTTCCCCATAACATGACTCTGTTCTAGCTAAATTATTCGGACTATGCATACGTAAATCTTCATTCCCTAATTCATGGGAAGAAGCCAATATCCATCCATTTCCAAACAAGGAAGTTTCTCTGACCCCACTGATTTCAGACCAATAGCTATCACATCTTTTAGTAAAGTATTTGCAACTGTAATTAATAAGCACATAGATAAACCCTTTGAGTCCAACAACTTACTTAGTGATAGACAAAATGGTTTTCACCACGATACATCCACCATTGACATATTCAGTCTCCTGACTCACACCATCCATCAATCAATTGACCAACATGGAGAAACTCAAGCAGCAGCCCTGGATATTTCTAAAGCCTTCGACAGACTGCAGCGCCGTTCCCTGCTGTCCAAACTCCTTTGCTATGGACTAGCATCTTTTGTTCCTCTGCTTTCCTCATATTGCAGCGACAGGAAGATATAAGTAAAGGTAGATGTATATTGCAATTTCCACTCAATCAACGCCGGCATGCCACAGGGATCAGTTCTGGTGCCAACCCTATTCCTAGTTCATATTATTGATCTCTTATCTGTCACAAACGCATTCATTCATATGCAGATGACTCAACACTTCGTGGTTCGTTCACATTCAAACATCCATTTACAAAGTTTAATATCTCTAACTCTCAACTCAATAGAGCCATCTCCATAAATAAACTCTTATCTAAAATCAGTGACTAGGGACAAAATAACCTCGTCTCATTTAATGCTAGTAAAACCAAATATATACAGTTTACTAATAGACAGATATTTTCAGATTCGCATACTACCTTCAATGCTACTAATATTCCCATCTCCAAAAGAATGAAAATCTCAGTGTATCACATAACAATGCCCTCAGCTGGACCTCTCATGTCAGATTACTTGCTAAAACTGCCTTAAAGCAACTTGGATTATTGTATAGAGTCCGAAACTTCTTCACTGACAAGCAGTTAGGTAGTATTCATAAGAGTCATATGCACTCTCAGCTTGAATATTCTTCACCTTTGTTGAATGGATGTGGAGAGGTCACACTAAAACAACTAGACAAAATTCAGAACAAAGCTGTTGGAAGTATTAATAACCCTGCTATTATAAATAAACTACCTCCCCTACAAGTAAGAAAAAATGTTGCCAACCTTCCATTATTCTACAGATACTTTTGTGGCAAATGCTCAGACGAAGTTGCATCCATTGTGCCACCTCTACATGCCTTCCCTCGTGCTACACAGGGATCTTGTAGTGCTGTTGATTGGAATGTCACACAGCCATATTGCAGAACTTCTATCTATCAGAATTCTCTTGTTTTCTGAACTGCATCTCTCTGGAATTCGGTTAAGTGGAGTTGTTTCCCCCCAATTTTCAACCGACAGCTGTTCAAGTCCAACTGTTACAGATATTTTATGAATGGAGGACGCCAGTAATCTGGTGTATGGATTATTATTATTATTCATTTCTTATTCCTTCCTCTGTTCTCTTATCAGAAAAAATAAAAAAGTTTGTCTGTGGGTTTAATCGCAGAAGGGCACTAAGGGTAAGGGCTTGGAATGTTCCAAGCCTGTCGCAGACGACCGATTCCCTTTGTTGTCACGAAAGTTGTGGTGACTGGGAATTAGCATACCTGCACTGCTGAGATGAGGTGGCGTTGTTCTGGCGAGATCAGCAGCGATGGTTACAAATTCTACTGGTCTGGTTTTGACACTGGAGCCGATCTCAGGAGTGTTTCTGTGGTAAATTCTATTTACTTTCCTTCCTCTGCCGAGAAGGTTATTTCATTGCTCTTGATTCTGTAGAACGATGGGACACCTTTAACCCGCCCCGTCCCGACCACTTTTTGACCACTGGTACCCCCAAATCCCGACCATTTTTCGACCCTTTTTTTTTTTTGCTAAAACTTTCGCTTTTGGTGAGAAACATCGAAAATTCATAGAGAAATCGCTCACCTGAGGTTTAAAATACTCATTACAGGTAGGAGAGCCTCCTTACCTTACTGGGTTTTCTATCAGGCTGGCACCAAAGAAAACGAGTTCTATGAGAGGATAACTATTTCACACCACTCATAAACGGTATTTATTTATCTACTGTTACGAATTTATATGTAGTACAAGAGTATATTGGTTTTCAAGCAGTAATATAGGCATTATAAGCATTGTTTCACTCACTAATACCTGACCTTTTTTTGCCACATTACCTGATCATCATTTCTAACTGTTTCTTCCTCTAATGCTATGTAAAGTTTGTCCTCCACATTGTCATTGATTGGGGAATCACTCTGGCCCTGAATTTCGTACCGTGGCATGACATGGCTATACTGGCCAGGTCACTGATAACAGGTGAATTGCTGAGACAATGGCATGCAGGGGGGGGGAGGAGGTCATGCTGGGTAAGGCATTGTCTCTGCCTGGCATCTTGTTGAGGAAGGTGTCACGTGTATACGTACCAAAAATGACTCGCGAAAATTGAAAATTATGGAAATTATGAACCTTGCAATTGCAGGACGTTGAAGTACGTCCCCGGGATTAGCTGTGACAAAACGTGAGGACGTGGAAGTACGTCCCCGGGACGCCACGGGTTAATCATGTGACTTTGCCATTAGTTCTTGATTGTCTTGTAGGATGTGTGAAACTAAAGGTGGGTTATATCTTACCAAGGATGCTGACAACAAATGAAGAGCGTCATGTTGTGGTCAGGAGTGTGGGATCCTTGCACAGTAGGGTCATCCAAGTTTGATATTAGAGATTTCACTCTTGTAGGTGGACTTCCTACCTAGGATAACGAGCTCTACCAACTTTAACAGATGGCTAACTTTTAACAGAATTCATAACGTATATACACCATTATCTATCTATCTATAATCTATTAATCTATCTATCTGTCTATCTATCTATCTAACTATCTATCTGTCTATCTATCTATCCATATATATGCGGAGACTTCACTTCACCATGAAGATATGTATACAAACTAACCACAGGAGAAATGAAAGGAACGACAGTGAGTACTTTCGTATATTACATCTTCAGAGTGAGACAGAAACTCCCCTTTCCTCCCCTCCTACTCCCTCCTCCTTTGTCACGTGCATTTTTAGATTCAGGTCATCCTTTGTTATGTTCCACTCCCTGCTGCAGGTGACCATAAGTTAAGCCACAGGTAAAAATTCATGTCATCCATTGTTCTGTGTGCCACTACCTGCTGCGGTTGTGTATAAAAAAAACTCTACCCATTACGTTTCTGTCTCACTCTGTCTTAAGATGTAATATACGACAGTACTCACTGTCGCTCCTTTCATTTCTCCTGTGGTTAGTTTGCATATATATATATATATATATATATATATATGTGTGTGTGTGTGTGTGTGTGTGTGTGTGTGTGTGTTTGTGTATAATGAAAGAAGTCGTGGCGGTACCGTATTTTTCACTTGAAAATTCATAGTTACCTGCGTATTGAAACACACTTCATGTAAATTTCAATTAGACGATGATGCAGATTAAGAAATGGGACATACTTCTCCAAGTCCTTCAAGTGTCAAACACCTGGTAACAGTTTTTGAACTCAGTGCCAAGGTGACATTAGATTTTTTTTTTTTACTTTAAAATTTATGGCCAGAATCCTGTAAGATGGTGTTAGGCACGTTTGGAATCACTGATGGATATCTCCGAATCTTTTATTATGGGTTAGTGTTTGGCCGAGTTATCAGTGAGGAGTTTCGGAGAAAACGTTTGTATTTAGAAAAACTAGCATTTTCGATGGGTATTTATCCTTGCATAGACAATGGATAAATTGAATTTACATGAACAGATTAATATCAAGGAATATCTTTTACAGTGACAGTTCATTCTTCCATTTTTTAAATTTGTTCCTAAGCCTTATGATGTAAAAATTACTTGTTTCAGGAACAAACCAAGCATGACTAAAATGTGCAAGCCCCATTCCACAGCAGGAGACTAACTGCAATCACATATAAATGCACAGTTCATCCCTAATCATCTTTATCTTGTTTTTAGTCAGAACTCTGCATTTCTTCCTCCTTCTGCTCCTCCTGCTTCATGGAGAAAAGCCACGTGTTACCCAATCCCAGATGAGCTAGACGTGGAGTGAGAAATATAATAACTGAAAATAATTGTATTAAACCTTCTGCAGTTTCTGTAAGCACTACCTCAACTAATGTCAGTTGTAGTCTGTCTTTCTACATGTTCATACCACTGAAATGGGAAATTTCTAACAAATTTATTGTAGAAAATTTCGTAAACTTTGCACTGAATATATAAAAACATGATACTGTTCAGCAAAATAATTCAGTCATAAGGTCACAATAAAATCTCTCTCTCTCTCTCTCTATCTATCTATCTATCTATCTATCTATCTTTACTTCCCTTGAACATCACCAATTCCAAAAGCATTACGTCTGCATAATATTATTTTATTATGTAAGAATAATGATAAAATGTGTCTTATATGCCTTCAAATTGAAAATATGTTGATTTTGTTGAACAGTACGGTATGCTCAAAAGTATACAGTATACAAGACTACCTGTGGCTCCAGCTCATTGCACTCAGTTACATCCATGACCTGCTTATGAAAAGAGCAATGCTTGACCCTCTGATAGCGTCGATCTCCCACACACCCACCCACTATCTACAGTACGCTAAAATACAATGTAGCTCCATGGCTATTAAAACTTTGTTTAAGCTGTCTGGCCCAAGAACTGAACTTGAGATTTTACAGTTACAGGATGTAGTATATAATAATGCTACCACTATATCACCAGAACCTCCATATGTCTGGTGTTGTCCCCGTCCTGTGGTTCTTTATCTAACAAAGAATGGGCAGGATGCTGATGACATGAAGGAAAACGATTTGTCAGTTTTACCTTTGCTATACCATATTACTCTTCCACACCACGCAGGCTGACTGTGCATCATATTACCCCAATAGATTTTAAACATTTTTCTTCCTGTTTCATTCATGGTATTTCCCGTCTTCCAGCTTGTCAAATCTGGGGTGTACCATGATTTTGCAGACCTCTTTGACACAGAGCGAGTGACCATCACCTCGTGCAGCACCTTCCTGGCAGACATTGATAGGCTGGCGAGACATCACACTCATGTGGTGATTGATGTCGATATTAACTTCTGGATTTTCAAGGCTGCAGACTTTTCTCATTCAGTTTCTGCTCTATTCATAATCGCTCTGCATGAATTACAGTAAAGAAGCTCTGTAGTAAGGGAAAAAATAATACTCTGAGATATTAATGAATAGTATGGTAGATTATAGCTTATTTAACTGAAGAAAAGGTAATTTGTATTTAATCTGGTAACTCAGTTGGAATTTTATGATACTTTTTGTGGATAGGTCAGTGTGATTTCTAAATGAGGAGGACCACTTTACCTACCGCTGCCTCCGATATTTTTGGCTCAGAAGAATAGTCCCATTTTCCTGCTTTGGACAGGGGGTAAGTGGGGTGGAAATATCGAAAATTCAAGACAGAAAATACAAACGAAAAAGAATTAACCTTAATTTTTGGCGAAGTTTTTAGTGCTTATAAACGCGATTCGCATGACTGAACAAATTGAGAAAATCCACATGAAACACGAATTGCGTGACTGTGCCTGACAGGGTTAACCCTCTCAGGCACAGTCAGGCAATTCATGTTTCATGTGGATTTTCTCAATTTGTTCAGTCATGTGAATCGCGTTTATAAGCACCAAAAAATTGGCCAAAAACTAGTTTAATTCTTTTTCGTTTGTATTTTCTGTCTTGAATTTTCGATATTTCCACCCCACTTATCCCCTGTCCAAAGCAGGAAAAATGGGACTACTCTTCTGAGCCAAAAATATCGGAGGCAGCAGAAGGTAAAGTGGTCCTCCTCATTTAGAAATCACACTGACCTATCCACAAAAAGTATCGTAAAGTTCCAACTGAGTTACCAGATTAAATACAAATTACCTTTTTTTCAGTTAACCCGCGGCATCCCGAGGACGTACTTCCACGTCCTCACGTTTTGTCACAGCTAATCCCGAGGACGTACTTCAACGTCCTGCAATTGCAAGGTTCATAATTTCCACAATTTTCAATTTTCGCGAGTCATTTTTGGTACGTATACACGGGACTCATTTTTGGTACTTATACACGGGACACCTGCCTCAACAAGATGCCAGGCAGAGACAATGTCTTACCCAGCATGACCTCCTCCCCCCCCCCTGCATGCCCTTTTCTCAGCAATTCACCTGTTATCAGTGACCTGGCTAGTATAGCCATGTCATGCCACGGTACGAAATTCAGGGCCAGAGTGATTCCCCAATCAATGACAATGTGGAGGACAAACTTTACATAGCATTAGAGGAAGAAACAGTTAGAAATGATGATCAGGTAATGTGGCAAAAAAAGGTCAGGTATTAGTGAGTGAAACAATGCTTATAATGCCTATATTACTGCTTGAAAACCAATATACTTTTGTACTACATATAAATTCGTAACAGTAAATAAATAAATACCGTTTATGAGTGGTGTGAAATAGATATCCTCCCATAGAACTCGTTTTCTTTGGTGCCAGCCTGATAGAAAACCCAGTAAAGTAAGGAGGCTCTCCTACCTGTAATGAGTATTTTAAACCTCAGGTGAGCGATTTCTCTATGAATTTTCGATGTTTCTCACCAAAAGCGAAAGTTTTAGCAAAAAAAAAAAAAAAGGGTCGAAAAATGGTCGGGATTGGGGGGTACCAGCGGTCGAAAAGTGGCCGGGACGGGGCGGGTTAAATAAGCTATAATCTACCATACTATTCATTAATATATCAAAGAGTATTATTTTTTCCCTTACTACAGAGCTTCTTTACTGTAATTCATGCAGAGCGATTATGAATAGAGCAGAAACTGAATGAGAAAAGTCTGCAGCCTTGAAATTCCAGAAGTTAATATCGACATCAATCACCACATGAGTGTGATGTCTCGCCAGCCTACCAATGTCTGCCAGGAAGGTGCTGCACGAGGTGATGGTCACTCGCTCTGTGTCAAAGAGGTCTGCAAAATCATGGTACACCCCAGATTTGACAAGCTGGAAGAGGGGAAGTACCATGAATGAAACAGGAAGAAAAATGTTTAAAATCTATTGGGGTAATATGATGTATAGTCAGCCTGCGTGGTGTGGAAGAGTAATATGGTATAGCAAAGGTAAAACTGACATCGTTTTCCTTCATATCATCAGCATCCTGCCCTTTCTTTGTTAGATAAAGAACCACAGGACGGGGACAACACCAGACATATGGAGGTTCTGGTGATATAGTGGTAGCATTATTATATACTACATCCTGTAACTGTAAAACCTCAAGTTCAGTTCTTGGGCCAGACAGCTTAAACAAAGTTTTAATAGCCATGGAGCTACGTTGTATTTTAGCGTACTGTAGATAGCGGGTGGGTATGTGGGAGATCGACGCTATTAGAGGGTCAAGCATTGCTCTTTTCATAAGCAGGTCATGGATGTAACTGAGTGCAATGAGCTGGAGCCACAGGTAGTCTTGTATACTGTATACTTTTGAGCATACCGTACTGTTCAACTAAATCAACATATTTTCAACTTGAAGGCATATAAGACACATTTTATCATTATTCTTACATAATAAAATAATATTATGCAGACGTAATGCTTTTGGAATTCGTGATGTTCAAGGGCAGTAAAGATATATATATATATATATATATATATATATATATATAGAGAGAGAGAGAGAGAGAGAGAGAGAGAGAGAGAGAGAGAGAGAGAGAGATTTTACTGTGACCTTATGACTGAATTATTTTGCTGAACAGTATCATGTTTTTATATATTCAGTGCAAAGTTTACGAAATTTTCTACAATAAATTTGTTAGAAATTTCCCATTTCAGTGGTATGAAAGTGTAGAAACACAGACTACAACTGACATTAGTTGAGGTAGTGTTTACAGAAACTGCAGAAGGTTTAATACAATTATTTTCAGTTATTATTTTTCTCACTCCACATCTAGCTCATCTGGGATTGGGTAACACGTGGCTTTTCTCCATGAAGCAGGAGGAGCAGAAGGAGGAAGAAATGCAGAGTTCTGACTAAAAACAAGATAAAGATGATTAGGGACGAACTGTGCATTTATATGTGATTGCAGTTAGTCTCCTGCTGTGGAATGGGGCTTGCACATTTTAGTCATGCTTGGTTTGTTCCTGAAACAAGTAATTTTTATATCATAAGGCTTAGGAAAAAATTTAAAAAATGAAAGAATGAACTGTCATTGTAAAAGATTTTCCTTGATATTAATCTGTTCATGTAAATTCATTTATCCATTGTCTATGCAAGGATAAATACCCATCGAAAATGCCAGTTTTTCTAAACACAAACGTTTTCTCCGAAACTCCTCACTGATAACTCGGCCAAACACTAACCCATAATAAAAGATTCGGAGATATCCATCAGTGATTCCAAACGTGCCTAACACCATCTTACAGGATTCTGGCCATAAATTTTAAAGTAAAAAAAAAATCTAATGTCACCTTGGCACTGAGTTCAAAAACTGTTACCAGGTGTTTGACACTTAAAAAACTTGGAGAAGTATGTCCCATTTCTTAATCTGCATCATCGTCTAATTGAAATTTACATGAAGTGTGTTTCAATATGCAGGTAACTATGAATTTTCAAGTGAAAAATACGGTACCGCCACGACTTCTTTCATTATACACAAACACACACACACACACACACACACACACACATATATATATATATATATATATATATATATATATATATATATATATATATATATATATGCAAACTAACCACAGGAGAAATGAAAGGAGCGACAGTGAGTACTGTCGTATATTACATCTTAAGACAGAGTGAGACAGAAACGTAAAGGGTAGAGTTTTTTTTTATACACACCCGCAGCAGGTAGTGGCACACAGAACAATGGATGACATGAATTTTTACCTGTGGCTTAACTTATGGTCACCTGCAGCAGGGAGTGGAACATAACAAAGGATGACCTGAATCTAAAAATGCACGTGATAAAGGAGGAGGGAGTAGGAGGGGAGGAAAGGGGAGTTTCTGTCTCACTCTGAAGATGTAATATACGAAAGTACTCACTGTCGCTCCTTTCATTTCTCCTGTGGTTAGTTTGCATACATATCTTCATGGTGAAGTGAATTCTCCGCATATATATGGATAGATAGACAGATAGATAGATTAATAGATTATAGATAGATAGATAATGGTGTATATACGTTATGAATTCTGTTAAAAGTTAGCCATCTGTTAAAGTTGGTAGAGCTCGTTATCCTAGGTAGGAAGTCCACCTACAAGAGTGAAATCTCTAATATCAAACTTGGATGACCCTACTGCGCAAGGATCCCACACTCCTGACCACAACATGACGCTCTTCATTTGTTGTCAGCATCCTTGGTAAGATATAACCCACCTTTAGTTTCACACATCCTACAAGACAATCAAGACCTAATGGCAAAGTCACATGATTAAAGGTGTCCCATCGTTCTACAGAATCAAGAGCAATGAAATAACCTTCTCGGCAGAGGAAGGAAAGTAAATAGAATTTACCACAGAAACACTCCTGAGATCGGCTCCAGTGTCAAAACCAGACCAGTAGAATTTGTAACCATCGCTGCTGATCTCGCCAGAACAACGCCACCTCATCTCAGCAGTGCAGGTATGCCAATTCCCAGTCACCACAACTTTCGTGACAACAAAGGGAATCGATCGTCTGCAACAGGCTTGGAACGTTCCAAGCCCTTAC
Source organism: Coenobita brevimanus (assembly GCF_032717465.1). Classification (NCBI taxonomy): domain Eukaryota; kingdom Metazoa; phylum Arthropoda; class Malacostraca; order Decapoda; family Coenobitidae; genus Coenobita; species Coenobita brevimanus. The sequence continues at coordinate 40,057,029 of NC_136999.1, read as the reverse complement.
CCTTAGTGCCCTTCTGCGATTAAACCCACAGACAAACTTTTTTATTTTTTTCTGATAAGAGAACAGAGGAAGGAATAAGAAATGAATAATAATAATAATCCATACACCAGATTACTGGCGTCCTCCATTCATAAAATATCTGTAACAGTTGGACTTGAACAGCTGTCGGTTGAAAATTGGGGGGAAACAACTCCACTTAACCGAATTCCAGAGAGATGCAGTTCAGAAAACAAGAGAATTCTGATAGATAGAAGTTCTGCAATATGGCTGTGTGACATTCCAATCAACAGCACTACAAGATCCCTGTGTAGCACGAGGGAAGGCATGTAGAGGTGGCACAATGGATGCAACTTCGTCTGAGCATTTGCCACAAAAGTATCTGTAGAATAATGGAAGGTTGGCAACATTTTTTCTTACTTGTAGGGGAGGTAGTTTATTTATAATAGCAGGGTTATTAATACTTCCAACAGCTTTGTTCTGAATTTTGTCTAGTTGTTTTAGTGTGACCTCTCCACATCCATTCAACAAAGGTGAACAATATTCAAGCTGAGAGTGCATATGACTCTTATGAATACTACCTAACTGCTCGTCAGTGAAGAAGTTTCGGACTCTATACAATAATCCAAGTTGCTTTAAGGCAGTTTTAGCAAGTAATCTGACATGAGAGGTCCAGCTGAGGGCATTGTTATGTGATACACTGAGATTTTCATTCTTTTGGAGATGGGAATATTAGTAGCATTGAAGGTAGTATGCGAATCTGAAAATATCTGTCTATTAGTAAACTGTATATATTTGGTTTTACTAGCATTAAATGAGACGAGGTTATTTTGTCCCTAGTCACTGATTTTAGATAAGAGTTTATTTATGGAGATGGCTCTATTGAGTTGAGAGTTAGAGATATTAAACTTTGTAAATTGATGTTTGAATGTGAACGAACCACGAGGTGTTGAGTCATCTGCATATGAATGAATGCGTTCGTGACAGATAAGAGATCAATAATATGAACTAGGAATAGGGTTGGCACCAGAACTGATCCCTGTGGCATGCCGGCGTTGATTGAGTGGAAATTGCAATATACATCTACCTTTACTTATATCTTCCTGTCGCTGCGATATGAGGAAAGCAGAGGAACAAAAGATGCTAGTCCATAGCAAAGGAGTTTGGACAGCAGGGAACGGCGCTGCAGTCTGTCGAAGGCTTTAGAAATATCCAGGGTTGCTGCTTGAGTTTCTCCATGTTGGTCAATTGATTGATGGATGGTGTGAGTCAGGAGACTGAATATGTCAATGGTGGATGTATCGTGGTGAAAACCATTTTGTCTATCACTAAGTAAGTTGTTGGACTCAAAGGGTTTATCTATGTGCTTATTAATTACAGTTGCAAATACTTTACTAAAAGATGTGATAGCTATTGGTCTGAAATCAGTGGGGGCAGAGAAACTTCCTTGTTTGGAAATGGATGGATATTGGCTTCTTCCCATGAATTAGGGAATGAAGATTTACGTATGCATAGTCCGAATAATTTAGCTAGAACAGAATCATGTTCTGGGGAACACTTTTTCAAAACAACTGGAGGAATTCCATCTGGGCCTGAAGCTTTGTTGGTTGGTAAATTGGCTGGGATGGATTTTACATATCTAGTCTACATTTTAAGTGGAACAGTTTGGGAAGAGTCAAGTTTTAGTACTCTGACGTTCTGGCTGACTTCCTCCGCAGTAGAATTTCTAGCAAATGTACTGACAAAGATATTTACTTTCCCATACGGGTCATTTATAATGCTGTCATCTGCTTAGGGACGGTGGTGTCACTGTGGAAGGTGGACACCATACTTGATATGTTTGTCCTCCCACAGCAACACCAATACATTGCCCTTGTGCCTAGCTTCCGCTCCATCATCAGGATGGTGTCTAGTACTGTTGATGTCCTGCAGCTCCCTCAGTGCTCCCCTTTCAAGTTGTACTGTGTCACACACATACATACTCGCTGAAGAAGCGTTCGCACAGTGATACAGAGTTGTAATAATTGTCCAGATACAATTTGTATCCTTTGACCTTCAAAGGTTGAACAAGTCCCCACACTGTGTTTTCTAGAGATTTCTCCCCCAGGTATATCTCAAAATTCCAAATGTAAGCACTCTTTGCCTCAGCCAAGATGTAAAGTTTGATGGCATACTTTTGGGGGTTTATAGGGTTATATACATGGAAGGAGAGCCGCCCCTTCCAATTAGAGATCCCTCATCCAGGCTAAGATGTTCACACAGGATGTAAACCTCCTTGAACCTCTGAAGGAGATACCGCATCACTGTGCGAATCCTTATTAGCCAGTCTTGATTGTCTTTGGGTATGGCGAGACTATTGAAAGAATGAAAATGCTTCAGGATGGCCTTGAAGCACTTTCCATTCCTTGTCCACCAAAATATGGGGTAATCGTGAACCTCTGTGGACCGCCAATAGTGTATTATGGTTGGCAGATTACAAATCGCCCAAAGAAAGTATAACCCGAGGAACCTGGCCATCTTCTCTTCATTGCAGAGGTACCAAGCATCTAGTGCAGCCCCCAGGAATTTTGCACAGTTGTTGGATTTGACCGTCAGTTAGATCACCAACTCCATGGTAAAAAAAAAAGCCTCCATCCTAACAGTCTTCACCTGAGGAAATACTTGGCTGTGTACATGTATGGCGTACATGACCCCGAGCCAGATGACTACCTCTCTGTCGCCCACTGCTGCCTCGCCTATGCCCAAGCCACCCTCAACTTTGTGGTGTTGGGGGGAGATGATGATGATGATTGTGTTGATGATGGTTGGGTGGATGAAGGTTCAGGTGATCATGGTGGTGGAGATTGTTGTGGTGCAGCTGCTGCTGCTGATGATGATGATGGCTGAATTTCAAGGGGAATGAAGTCTGAAGGGGACAGTGACTTTTATTATTTCATAGGGGAAGATGATACTGAAATATCTTGGATGGGTGGTGAAATGCAGGCAGGTTGGAGTGTTGTGAGAGTGTAGGGTGACTGTGGGGGTAAAGAGGTCAGTGTTTGCGGTGGGGGTGGGTGGAAGAGAGGTGGCGATAAGACAGCTTGGTCTCCGTGGTCATAGTGGATCTAGTGGTGGCAATGGTGATACCAGTGGTGGTAGTGGTGATACCAGTGGTGGCAGTGGTGATTTACCTTTACAGAATTGCTGGTCATGTGACATTAGCAGCCATGGAGCACCATCTTCCTCTATCCTCAGCTCTCCTGATTAACTCCACATTGCTGATTCTTTCTTGTAAATGGCTTCTTATACAATCAATATACTTTAATCGTTATCTTACTCTTGCTCTTCTTCCCTCTATTCTTGCAAGTAGACAGTCATTTTCAAGTTCTTTTACTCTTATAACGTCCCAAAAATTCCATCTGTCTTTTCCTTATAGTCTTCATCATTTCTCTTTCCACTCCTGCCCTTCTCAGAACTTCTTCATTTGTTACTTTTTCTACTCATGATGTTCGCATCATTCTTCTCAAAAACCATACCTCAGCTGCTTGTAATCTCTCTCTCATTTTCTTCTTTACTGTCCACGTTTCGCACCCGTATAATAGCACTGACCAGACACTGGTGATACCAGTGGTGATACCAGTGGTGGTAGTGATGGTGCTACTGGCTATGGTTGTGCTAATCGCCATGGCCTTGACCGTGGCTTTGGGTTTATCTAGTCCCCTGCAGGAGGATTTAGCTCTCCCTTTCTTCTCCCTCTCTCTCTGCAACACACCCATCACTCTCCTACTCATTTTCACCAGATTCTTTGTCACTATCTTCCTCACTTTCCATCTCGCTGAACAGGTATTTCAAGTACTCCTCTGATTAGCCCTTGCCATCCATAGTCGTTTCATTGTATAGCAGGGGAATGGTCACAGTCGGTTATGAATTTCAAATTTGGATTTCTCTGAAAATATATAAAAAACCTATACACTTTCTTACCTGGCACACTGCGCAATATATAACACAATATCACTATAATACCCTTAAGAAATGGATGGTGACATTTTTTAAATGAGAAAAAGATGGCTGGCTGAGCACTCACATTCCCTCCTAGCCTGACTTCCGAGACGACACTGAGCTAAAAAAAATAGGCTTTTTCTCCTTGTGATAGGCTGGTGGGTGTTGCCATAGAATCTCTTCAGACCTGGCCACCCTCACCTTTGACTCACCAAAATTTGACGCACTTTCAGCCACGGGAAAAGTTTCTACGATCATTTATAGGGAAGTTGCATAATAGTGAGTCATCAGTTACTCCTCAGATTGCAAGGACTATGACTCGTATTGCGTCATGGTGTGCAAGACGGTTAAGTGAAACTCCAGGAATTTCAATAATTTTGGAGACAGGAGTGTTGTAGCACTGAAATTACTAGAGGAATCTGGCAATATCTGTCTGTTAGTAAACTGTATATATTTGGTTCTACTAGCATTAAATGAGACAAGGTTATTTTGTCTTCATTCAGTGACCCTAGATGAGTGTTCATTTATGGAGATGGCTGTACTGAGCTGTGAGTTAGAGATATTAAACTTTGTGAATGGGTGTTTAAATGTTGATGAACTATGAAGTATTGAGTCTGCATATGAATTGATGGGATTCTGGGTGACAGAGAAGAGACTATTGATATAAATTAGGAGTAGGGTTGGAGCCAGAACTTATTCTTGTGGGAGGCCGACAGTAATTTAGTGGAAATTGAAATATACAGCACCTACTTTTATCTTTCTGCCCCTGAGATCTAAGGAAATCTGAGGAACAAAAGACATTAATCCATAGGAAGGGAGTCTGGATAGCAGGGAACGGTGGGACACTCTGTCAAAAGCTTTAGAATCAAGAGATACTGCCTGGGTTTCTCCATGTTGGTCAGTTGATTGATGTATTGTGTGAGTCAGGAGATTAAGTGTATCAATGGTAGATTTTTCAAGGCAAAATCCATACTATCACTAATTAAGTTATTGGAATCAGGATGTTTAACGATGTGCTTATTGATCAAGATTTCAAGTATTTACCAAGAAAAGATGTGATAGCTATTGGCGTGTAATCAGTGGGGTCAGAGGAACCTCCTTTCTTTGGAATTGGGTGGATATTGGCTTCTTTCCAAGAATCAGGGAATGAAGAAGTAGGGGAGTGCAGTGATGGTTTGGACAGTGTGATGGTTTGACAGTGCATTTCCTGGGATACATAAGGGACCTACGGATGTGAGTCTTGCATGAAAGTGTGATCGTTTCTTTGCTTCGATCACATGGAACCTTCAAGCTACAAACACCACACTTCTTGGTGCAGGTCATTTTTTTTGCACCTCTAATGTTATATTTTGAGTGTATATTGTAAGCTCTACCTCCATGAATATGTCAAGCAGCGAATTATGCATTATTATGGTGGATCTGTGTTGCATGTAGAAAATACTGCTATCAAAAATGAATGTAATACACCCTGGTGTAAAACTTGCCAGTATAAAAAATGAATGTAATGCAGTCTGGTGTAAAACTTGCGAGTACCCATTAACTGATTATATAAATTCGGGATGATTCGGACAATTGAGGAGGAGGATAGTTCGTCAGTGTCCGGATGATCCCTGGCTACAATATGCATTAAAAATGTCTCAAGTCAGTCAGGCAGTCAGAGAGGGAAATAAGTAGATAAAATGAGAGATTAAGTTTGTTTTGCAATATGAAATAGAAGCCTGGAAAGTGATAAGTAAAGTCAGTATGCCAGAGAGAAAGAGAGAGAGAGTATTGACTTAATATAAATAAAATCTGGCTGCACAACTGCCAGGGTCATATGCCGCCGGGCAATAATGTAAAAGACACCAAAAAAAAGAAAAAAGAAAAAAGAAATCCATATTCAAAAGGAAGTTAATATCCATTAGTAGGAATAAAAGACTGAAAATAAAAGTATAAAATATCTATTACTTATAAAAGTTGAAGGAGACCTGCCTTCTGAAGAAAATTAATAACATCAGAAAAATCGTCGGAGGCACCACAAGCATCACGGACAGGCAGTAGGCACCATCTGCTCCCCTATGCCTATGGAGGAAACTCTGACGGAGGTCCCCCAAACTCGGACACTCAACCAGCAAGTGACGGTTAGTAAGGGGAACAAGGGAATCATCATAGTACGGTTGAGTCCACCAATCATCAGAAACCCATATGTAAGCTGAGAGTGCCCAGTACGAAGACTAGCAAGAGCCACCTCCAGTTGCCAAGACATGGAAGGAAGAACCCTTGGCACAACCATTCTCTTAAAGATTTCTTTTAGCTTATTATGAGCAACACTATCTCACTGTCTCTTCCAACACGTAAGAATCGTGTACCGCAAGTAAGGTGTTACATCTGAATCAGGAAGCAGGTAGTCAGATTGGAGCTGTTGAGAAGCCACAGCTTTAGCTATTGTATCTGCCCTCTCATTGCCCACCACACCAACATGTGCAGGAACCCAAAAGAAGTCCACATGATGGCCACAACGACCAAGAAGAAAAAGCCACTCTAAAATTGATAAAAGCAATGGACGGGATGCATTAAAAGACTCCAGTGCAGATAGAGCACTATTAGAGTCACCAAAAATACAAAAACAGATTGGGGGTGAGAAAAATTATATTAAGAGCATATAAAATCGCAATCAGTTCTGCCACATACATTGAAGTAGTACCAGGAAGGTTACTGCCCCTACTATAGGAAGGGAAGGCAACACCAAAGCCTACTCCAGTATCAGTCTTAGACAAAACTCTCATGAGTGGAGGCATGTTCTAAAAAGAGAGAGAGGGACACCTGAGAGGGAAGTGATCCCTTTTTACCAACAACGGACCTACATAATATCACACGAGGGAGTAGCCAAAAACCCACTCTTGGGATCCAATATGGACTAACTGCCAGTTTCGGAACAGAGAGGGCTAAAGTGACAGACCGGACCCTGTAACCAAAGGGCTTCGAGAATCTAAGATGAGTGTCATAAACAGAAGAGTGTGAATCCTAGGAGATGATGGCACAAGAAACTGAGTCTGGAACGCAGTGAAGACCATACAAACCGCTCATCATCAACGACTGGCACCACAAATCCAAGGGGAGGACACCAGCATCCACAGGCAAACTTGAAATCGGGGATGACATGAATTACCCAGTTGCCAGATGTACACCAGCATGATGCATAGAATTTAATAACCGGAGATGGGCATCTGTTCCAGAGGAGTAGAAATCACACCCATATTCAAGTTTAAGAAGAATAAGAGACCTATGCAACAGGAGGAGGGTCTGACAGTCAGCACCCTAAGAGGTATGAGCCAAAACCCTCAACAGACACAAAGCATTAAGACAAGCTACCCCTCCTCAGGAAGACCTTTGTCCACCCTTACGCCTCAGGTAGACCTGGGTCTACCAGACCCAGGTCAGAAACAAGGTCAAAAAACCCTTTTGTTTTATTCATGACAGATCCAAACATGATATGACATTCTTCATTGTATATGCAATACGGCCATGTAAATAAACTTAATTTTTTAATTCATTATATATTATTACCTATTAAAAAAAAAAAAATTGGTCCTTTTTTAATATTCAGGGGAAAAATGAAAACAACATCTGATTGTAACTTTGTGTGGTGCAACTGGCAGTAGCATCATGGAGCTTCATGGTGTGATGTTGGAGTGCCTGAAGCTGCGACCTTATTTGCAATCAGGGAACAAAATAAAGCACCCTGCTCAGGTAGAGCTGGGTCTCTGAGACCCTCCCCCCTACACCGGAAATGGAGAACAGTTCGAAATTGCCATTTCACCCCTTACATGGGTACAAAAAGTCAGGCAGCTATTGGGGGGTACAGGGTTCCCGGGTGTTTAGAAAGTAGTTTACCTAACAAACTGGAGGGGGGAGGGGTTCAGATACCCGGCTCTACCTGAGGAGGGTTAACTGAACGAATATGAGGAACCCAGGTTAGTCATCTATCAAAAAGAAGACCCAGAAACCGCGTCTCTTCCACACAGGATATTGCCCGACCATAGAGATACAAGTAACGGTCTGAGTGAACCCCCAAAGGTGACAAAAATGGATAGCCATTGCCTTTGTCAAAGAAGAATGGAAACCGCAAAACTCTGCCCACTCAGAAATTATATTAAGTGCCACCTGCAACTTCCTCTCTATCAGAGATATTCTAGATGCAGTGGAGGAAATTGAGAGGTCAGTGGCATCTAGTAAGGCTCATACGCCATCAGAAAGTACACTAATTACGCTGTTGATAGCCACAGCAAAGAGAGTAACACCAAGAAAACCTCTTTGTGGTACTCCATCTTCTAGTGCACAGGCATTAGAAAGCACTCCTCCCTCTCGGACCCTTAAAAGATGGATAGATAAGAAAAGCTGAAAAAAAAACAGGCAAATGTCCACAAAGACCAAACTCATGAAAGGAAAGTAAAATGCCATGACACCATGCAGTTTCATATGCCTTCTCCAGATCAAAGAAGACCGTGGCCTTGTGTTGGTTAGTGGAGAAACCTTCACAGACAGAAGATTCCAAGGACAGCAGTGCATCAGAGGTAGATAAATTTTTTCGAAAACCATACTGGGCACGGGATAAGAAGTCGCCTATCTCCAAAAACCACACAAGCCTAACACTGACCATCTTTTCCAGAACTTTACATATGCAAGTAGTCAGAGAAATAGGCCAGTAATTGGTCACTTGTAGGTGGCCCTTACCTGGTTTGGGGATCGGGATAAATACAGCAACACCCCGACAAGCCGGAAACTCACCAGAACACCAGATTTTATTAAATAATGAAAGCTACAATGAAAGGGACTCATCTGACAGGTGACGTAAAAAAGCATAAGGAATATCATCACAACCAGAAGAGGAATCATGGCACTGTAACAGAGCCGCCTGGAGTTCAGAAATTGAAAAGGGAACATTATAAGACTCCCCCACAGAAGAGGCAAAACTGAGACCACGAGACTCTGGGTGCTGACGGTGGCAAGCTGAAGGCGTATCTGCATCCTTCTGTGACTATCTATCTATCTATCTATCTATTGCCAGACGCCTCAATCCCATACAGGGTGGCCACAAACAAATCGCCTACACGTCGCCCAGTACCCCGACATTTCACTGCCCTGCTCTCAATTCATATCCCCCTCTCATATACCACTCCACCCCATCCCTCCATCTCATCCTCGGCCTCTCCCTCCCTCTCCCCCCCTCCACCTCACTCACATACACTCTCCTCGTCAGTTTCTCGCACTCCATCCTCTCCACATGGCCAAACCACCTCAGTGTGTTCCTCCTAATGCATCCAATCACATACACCACAATGGTCCTTTATATCCTCATTTGTCAGCCTGTCTCTCCATGTGACTCCATGGGCTCCTCTTAAATAACTCATTTCCACTGCTCTCACGCTTGACAACAACGTCCAAGCTTCACTTCCATACATTAGAGTTGGTATCACAATACTGTCATGTACTAACTTTTTCACTTCCATGCTCACTTCCCTGTTTCTTATCACTGCTTTCAAGAAATTAGCAACCTTTCTTCCTTGTTGTACCCTTTCAAGCACTTCACCCTCCAAACTTCCATCCTTACTCATCACACTCCCCAAGTACTTAAACGTACTCACATTTTCCATTTCCTCACCATCCAGCCTCACTATACATTCATTGACTTCACCTCTCTCAATACAAGCCGTATTACAGAATCTATCAGCAGGCAAAGCCACTGGTCTAGATGAAATTCCTTCGATAGTACTTAGAAATTGCTCCTCAGTGGTGGCTCTTTTATTAGCAAAATTTTTCCGCTTATGCATCTGTACCTCAATTTTTCCAGCCCCTTAGAAAGAAGCAAATATCCATCCTGTTCCTAAAAAGGGGGCAACTTCTGATCCATCAAACTATAGATCAATTGCAATAACTTCCGTTCTCGGTAAAGTTTGTGAGACACTAATTAACAAACACAAAGTCAAGCATCTAGAAATCAATAAATAGAACAATGATCGGCAGTATGGATTTAGAGAGGAACGTTCAACTGTAGATATTCTTTGCCTTCGTACCCATCAGATTAACAAAACAATAGACCATCATGGTGAAACACACACAGTAGCACTTGATGTTTCAAAAGTATTTGACAGAGTATGGCACCAGGCTTTATTGTCTAAGATGTCACACTATGGCCTTGCATCACTGGTTCCTCTAATTTCTTCTTACCTTCGTAGTTGAAAAATACGGGACATGGTAGAAGGAATTTATTCTCAGTTTCATTCCATAAATGCTGGCATACCTCAGGGATCAGTTTTAGCGCCAACCCTTTTTCTCATACATATAAATGACCTAGCTGTCATGCACAACCCAATACACTCTTATGCTGATGACTCAACCCTTCATAGTTCTTTCACATTTAGTACCTCCTTTACACAATTTGCTATTATAAATTCCCATATAAACACAGCAATTTCTCTGAACCAGGACTTTTCTAAAATTAATCAATGGGGACAAAAAAATCTGGTCTCATTTAATGCTCAGAAAACTAAATACATTAATTTCTCCAGTAGAAAGAATCCCTCAGACTCTCACATAATTCTTAATGATGTCAGTATTCCCATATCCACTATAATTGATATCCTAGGTGTTACTCTAAAAGCCAACCTAAGCTGGATAGCTTATGTTAATTCCCTTGCTAAAAATGCTTCTAAAAACTGGGACTTACGTACAGAGTTCGTGAGTTCTTCACTGACGAGCAGGTGGCCACAATATACAAAAGTCATGTGCATTCTCAGATCGAATACTGTTCACCACTGTGGAGTGGATGTGGAGCGGTTGCATTGAGGCAGTTGGACAAAATTCAAAATAAAGCTATTAGATTAACCCGCGGCGTCCCGTCGACGTTCTTTAACGTCCACACGTTTTGTCACTGCTAATCCCATTGACGTACATAAACGCGAATCAATTGCAAGGTCCGAAATTTGCACAATTTTCAATTTTTGTGAGTGATTTTTGGTACGTAAACACGTGACACCTTCCTCTACAAGATGCCAGGCAGGGACAATGCCTTACCGAGCATGACCTCCTCCCCCCCCTGCACACCATTGTCTCAGCAATTCACCTGTTATCAGTGACCTGGCCAGTAAAGCCATATCATGCAACGGTACGAAATTCAGGGACAGATTGATTCCCCAATCAATGACAATGTGGAGGACAAACTTTACATAGCATTAGAGGAAGAAACAGTCAGAAATGATGGTCAGGTAATGTGGCAAAAAAAGGTCAGGTATGGTGATGAGTTAGTGAGTGAAACAATGCTTATAATGCCTATATTACTGCTTGAAAACCAATATACTCTCGTACTACATATAAATTCGTACCAAGTAAATAAACAAATACCGTTTATGAGTGGTGTGAAATAGTTATCCTCCCATAGAACTCGTTTTCTTTGGTGCCATTCTGTTAGAAAACTCAGTAAGGTAAGGAGGTACTCCTACCTGTATCGAGTATTTTAAACCTCAGGTGAGCGATTTCTCTATGAATTTTCGATGTTTCTCACCAAAAGCGGAGGTTTGAACCCCCCCAAAAAAATTCCAAAAATGGTCGGGATTGGGGGGAGTCAGTGGTGGAAAAGTGGTCGGGATGGGGCGGGTTAATCAATAATCCTCCCATAACGCAGGACCTTCCTCCGTTATCAGTACGTAGAGATGTTGCTTCTTTAGCACTACTTTATCGATATTTTTACCGTAAATGCTCTAACGAACTGGCATGAATTGTGCCTCCCCTTCACATTTTCTCCCGAAATACTCGGGCAGCTGGGAGTGCCCATGAACTCACACTCTCTCCCCCACAATGCAGAACCTCTGCTTATCAAAATTCATTTATCCCCAGAACTACTACTCTCTGGAATTCACTTCCTGGGAGTTGCTTCCCACATACATTTAATCCTCTCAATTATAAATCCAATTGTTATAAGTATTTTATGAATGGAGGATGCCTTTAGGCACATGGACTTATTTTTTTTCCTTTGTTTTTCCTTCCTCCATTCATTATCAAAAAAAAAAAAAAAAAAAACTCTTCCCTACATTCACTGGCAAAATGACCAACAAACAACTCTGGAAGAGCGAAAGGATCAGCCACAGTTCCACCTGCCACACATAAAACAGGAGGGAAGGGAACAGTAAATTTTCCTGAAATTTTATCCAGTTCCACGCCTGACCACTTGTTGTCCTCTGATATGCCACCAAACTCTGAGGATCCTGACTGTGAAGACGAAGTCGAGAGAAGGCGACTCGTTTGGCATTCTCTGCGGAACTGCACTCAGAGTTCCACCAAGGAACTGGATGTTTAGGAAACTGACCCGTCGTTCTTGGAAACGAGGGGTCAATAGATATTAGGGCTGCTGAGTGCAATGAGTCAGTGAAATATGACACCGCCTCAGTAAGACAGCCAAACTCATTGACAGAAAGGGAATGGAACTTAGAGAGAGAGAGAGAGAGAGAGAGAGCTGTAAGGCCAAATATGCATTATTTTAAGAAGAGCAAGAGGTTATGTCAGTTATCCATAATTTTGATTAATTTAATTTCACTTTAAACAAAATATGTTTTGGAACAGATATTTAGAGATTTATTTGGATGTTGGAGTCAGATTTTGTGCTTGTGTGTGTGAAAGAGAGAAAAGAGGCCAATTATGCATCATTTTAAAGCAGAAAGTAAGAGGCTAATTCAAGTATCCATTATCCTGGTGAAGCTTTTTTCAGTTGTAAAATAGGTCTGTTATTTTTAAAGAAATATGAAGATGTTCATTTGGCTTCTGAAGTTTTTTTTTTTTTTCTTTAGGAAAATAAAATGTCTTGGAACTGATATATTTTTGTTTTTTAGCTAGTCCAAATCAAATAACTTTAAGAATGTGCCTAGTAATTCATGTAGCCAAATCATCCCATCACCGCTGGTAGGGATGGTCCGGACTATTTTCAAACTTGTGTTTTCTTAACTGTAGCGATAAACTAAAAGGAACTAAGCGTTGGATATAATCAGGCTGAAGAACCAAATGATGAGGCAATGTTTTAACATGAACACGATTTCACTACTGCTTAAACCTGAATTTTTAGAAATATTTTTAAAAAGTTTCCGAACCATTACACCCTCGCCTACATATGCATAGTTTGAATAATTTGACTAGAACAGAAACAAGTTCTGGGGAGCACTTTTTCAAAAGAATTGGAGGAATTCCATCTGGGCCTGGAGCTTTGTTGGTTGGTAAATTGTCTAGGATGGATTATACACATCTAGTCTGAGTTTTAAGTGGAGCAATTTCGGGAGAATCAAGTTCTAGTACTGGGACGTAACGGCTGACTTCCTCTAACGTAGAATGTCTCGCAAGTATACTGGCAAGGATATTTGCTTTCACTCAGGTCATTTGTAATGTTACCATTTGAAGATTATTGAGGGGTAATGGGTGATGACTTGTTAAGGTTATTTTGAAACAATTTACCGGAGTATTCTATTGTCATTAGGATTGTGTAGTAGTTTGGATGCTTTGGTTGTGAAGAAAGTTTGACTTAGCGAGATTTATTACTGCTTTAGCATGGTTTGTAGCAATTTTAAATTGAGTGATTCAAATGTTCCTTATTTTACGTATGTGTTATATGCTAATGGCTTTTGGGCCGTTGTCATGGCACAACTGCTATCAAACCATTTTGAGGAGTCTGATCTTTTACTGAACTGTTGACTTGGTATGGACAGTTCTATACCAGGTTGTATTTGGAACTAGGTAGAACTGATGTCACTGGAGAAGAAAGACTGACATGGAATGTCAGCAGTTTCTGAATCCATCCAGTCTGACCTGTCGAAGTGCCATCGGGTCACTCTGACTGGTTCAGAAATGGGTGGTTTGGGCTTTAATAAAAGTGTGGTCAGAGGATCCAAATAGTGACATTACTTCTATCCAGTGCTGATCTGGATTTTTTGTCAGGAGTAGATCCAAGAGATTGGCATTATATTCTGGATTATCTGGTACTCTGGTTGGTTGCTTTACCAACTGCGTGAAATTAAATGATTCTGCAAACAGCTCACTTTCTATACCAGAATCATCGGTTCTGGCAGAATGCGATAACCATTCTACATTATGTACGTTATAGTCGACCACAAAGCTATTTTCAGTGTTATGGGTGAGGTTAAGATTAGTTAACCAGGTGGATATGGAGTCCAATTCACAGGGTTCTGAAAAAACGATGGAGGAGAAGTAAACTGCACAGACATATCTGGTAATATTAAGATAATTTAGTTTATACAGTGTTGTGAGGAATTGATAACAAGGAAAAGAAAATGGAGATATTTCAGTAGCGGGTGAGATTTGGGATTCTGTGAGGAACAGGCCAAGAGGGGATACTGATATAAGAAAAACGTGCACTGAATTCAAATGGGTACTAAGACCATGGATTTTGGTGGAGTATACTGTAGGGCAGAACCTGCACACGTTTATTGATAAGCGTGAACTGTGTTTGCAATAGTCACTGTCGTCACAGTTGCTCTATAGCGACCGGGAGGACACTGTGCCTCCAGCCTTACCCTGCCCGTGGTTGCAATCCGAGATACCACCAGTTTGAAGATAATGCAGCGGCCATTGCTGAGGGGGAATGGAAGTAGAAGGTGCGGTATCTTTTGTGAATGAAATGTGGTGTAGACATTTGAAGGTAGATATATTTTGAGAGTAGGCTGGCCTACTTTGTGTAAGTGAAAGCACTGAAAATGTTCAGCAATGGGAGATGGTCAGGACCAGGTCCTGAGGGCTGGTGAAACGGGAGCTCCAGCTCTCCCTGTCACTAGCTTCCCGTCCATCTCGGGAGTACCACCCTGTTCACCTGGTGCTACAGCCTGCTTCCTCCAAAATTATAAGTAAAATATATGCCACCATAATGAAAATACTGATTATACCTTTTATTAATGTAAAATATCGAATGTTTCCTTATATGCATACTGGAATTCAGGGAGTGTTACAGTTTACAACTTATATGGACATGATGAAGCAGGGAAACATTCAGTGACAATTGTTAAATTCAAGAAAACCCTCGCCACTCACTAATGTGGCAGTATTAACCCCTAATGGGCAGGCAACTTATCAGTCATACCACCGTGTTGGGCGGCATATTATCGGAAAAATAAAGTATCAAGGAATAAGCCTAAACATGTATAAATCGATGAAAATGGATGAAAAACGAAGGTAAGAAGTGTTATATGCGTGGTAATACGTCTCTGCTGGCTGTGGAAGGAGGTAGGGAGGAGTGAGGGAGGAGAGCGGGCAGGCAGCTTATTACCAGGCGCGCCTGGGGTGAGGCTAGCAAACTATTCACTCATTTGCTTTTTCTTCACCACTGAACACTATATTCATCATTTATGCTTTTTTTTACACTATTCATTGTCTTTAATATCTTTTGTATGTGTTTTCTGTTTTACTTGAACACTTATAACAATATAACTTAAATACGTATATGTTGTTTTACTTGAACAAATATAACAGTACAACTTATATATATATATTAGGACCGAAAATGGCAGGACGTTAAGTAACATCACCTGCCTCCTCATGCACGGGCGTTACGTAACGGCGCCCGCCTGTTAGGGGTTAAAAATTTATATATCAGAATTTAGTGGAAAACAGAGGTGAAAGAAGTATCAGAACCTGAGAACATAATTCCCATAATTTTATTTAAGGGGGAGGGTGAAAATACTTGCCGAAAGTTTCACAAAAATTTTTAAGGCTTCATAGTTAATGGCTAGAATCTTGTGAATTAAAATAACATGGAAGTACAAATCCCCAAATGACCTTGGAAATGCTGAACCCCTGACATTGTTAGATTCATAGATGGTTAGCTTGTTAGGGTAATTATTTCATCATAAAATTCACTACTATGATCCAACATTGCTTTTCTGGAGTAAATACGTTTCTAACACAGTGATTCTCAAACTGTGGGTCATGACCCAGAAGTGGGCCGCGAAGGGAATTTTGATGGGTCATAGGGACCTAAAATAGGTCTAATGCTATCAATAAATTTTATTCACTTGTCTGAAATTGTAATTATCTTCATCATAGTATTAGCATATTCATAATAACTATGATAGGATAGATACTGGTTACTTTGTGTGTGTGTGTATATAAAATTATTATGGCAAGTCGGCTGTATGTTTGATCTTTTTACCCTGTGGGTCGCAAAGTCTTGAAGTGTTCCAAAGAGGGTCACACATGAAAATGTTTGAGAACCGCTGTTCTAAAATATTTGCCATACTCTAATTTTGCTTGCATAATGTGTACACAGTGCCATCCTAACAAAAAATTGCAAAACCAGACGAAAAAGAGGCGGTGAGGGCTTTCTTGACCTTGACCTTACATGGCTCAGTACATGAGAATCTGAGTACTGTACTCTGATTACCATACCAATATAGAAATTAATCCATTGTGGTACTGTCAAACGTTTTATCAGAAGTTTAGCTGTTATTCATATTGACTAGTTTGTTTCTATTACAACTAAACTCAGTGTGGAAGTACTGCATGTCTGCATGCATCAGTCTGAGCAGTGCAGGGGTATTTGACGTTTGAATTGATTTTATAATACAAAGTGTATATATTTACCGATGAAATATTATTCCCTGTTGTCTGGTACTGTTCGTTTGTTAGTGCAACACTGTGACATTTCAGAGATGTTAAATATGGTACAATTACAGACCACAGAAAATGATATGTACAATACCTTTCAAACATGGCAGCAAAGCTAATGAATATTTTGCCTCCCCATGAGGCACCTATGTTTATATATCTATGCTTGCCAGGTGCAGGCTGAAGTTGATGGTTCATCTCTGGTCTGGTCCCCACCTGAAGACGGTGTTGGACAGATCGTTGGTGCTTCAGTTCTGCCCCATAGGATATCATCCTCACAGGGTACTGGTCCTGTGGACTATACTTCTTTTAGGATTCTGGGGGTGGCCACCCAGTTTCAGCAGTGACAGCCTACTAACCATCTTCCAGCCTACTAACCATCTTCCACGCAACCTATTCTTCCGCCTCAGGGGAATAGTATTGTAAAACTTTCTTCTTCCTCATTCTCATGTTTGCCTTCACATGTTTGGCACAAAGTGCCGCCTACTGGTGGTAAGTAGTCATTTCGTAAGGGCCTTCCTAAACATCAGTCTAAACCTGCTTGCCTGTCAGAAGCTGTACTGCAATGCACCTTATCAAGGTACTTCCTCCACAATGGGTTCCACCATTCAGTGGATTTATCGGAGTTTACATGTTAGGTGGGAGGAAATGTGTCATCTTGTTGCACATTTTTTTTTTTCTGTATGCATGTGCATCTACTGGACCATGGTTGGTGATGCTGTTCCATCCGGCCCTTCTGACTACCATTCATTTTATTCTGATCTTGTCCCAGCAAAGCTCATCAAGGAAATGCTATTTCCCTTCACCATGATGTTCTGGGACATTCTGTAGGTACTGTTGGTGGTAAAAAAAGCTCACTTCCCTCTCATGTGTCCCTCTCTCTCTTGTTAGAACATGGTTCTACTCATGAAAGCTCTTTCCTAGTCTGTACTAATGAATCTCAAGACTGATACTGGAGTGGGCTTTGGTGTTGCTTTCCCTTCCTTCAACTGGGGCAGTAGCCTTATTGGTATTGCTTCAGTAAATGCAGTGGAACTGAATTTGATTTTATGTACTCTGGAAATCATTTTTACTCACTCCCAACCTGTTTTTGTTATTTAAATGGTCTTCCACCATGCTCTGTCTACAGTAATGTCTTTTAACCCGCTGACTCCCGTTGACGTATATATATGTCCAAAAGTTTTGTCACTGTGACTCCCATTGCCGTATATAAGTGTGCCACAATTGCAAAGTCCGTCATTTGCACATTTTTCAAATTTTTTGCATGATTTTTGGTACGTATACACGGGACACCTTCCTCTACCAGATGCCAGGCAGAGACAATGCCATACTCCACATGACCTCCCCCCCCGCACACCATTGTCTCAGCAATTCACCTGTTACCAGTGACCTGGCCAGCAAAAACATGTCACGTAACTGTACGAAATTCAAGGCCAGAGTGATTCCCCAATCGATGACAATGTGGAGGACAAAGTTTACGTAGTATTAGAGGAAGAAACAGTCAGAAATGATGATCAGAAAATGATGCCAAAAAAGGTGAGGTATGTTGATGTGATTGGTGAATGAAACAATGCTTATATCACCTACATTACTGTGTGAAAGCCATTATACTCCTGTCTGTCTATCTATCTACTGCCAGATGCCTCAATCCCATTCAGGGTGGCCACAAACAAATCGCCTCCACGTCACCGTCCCCCACTATTTCACTGCCCCGCTCCCAACTCACACCACCTCTCTCATATACCTCTCCACCCCATCCCTCCATCTCATCCTCAGCCTCCCCCTCCCTCTTCCCCCCTCCACCTCACTCACATACACTTTCTTCATAAGCCTTTCACCCTCCATCCTCTCCACATGGCCAAACCACCTCAGTGTATTCCTTCTAACGTTTCCTATTACATCCACATCCACACCACAATGCTCCTTTATATTCTCATTCATCAGCCTGTCTCTCCATGTGACTCCACAGGCTCCTTTCAAATAACTCATTTCCACTGCTCTCACTCTTGACTTGTGTCCTTCCAGCAACGTCCAAGCTTCATTTCCATACGTTAGAGTTGGTATCACAATACTGTCATGTAGTAACTTTTTCACTTCCATGCTCACTTCCCTGCTTCTTATCACCGCTCTCAAGGAACCAGCAACCTTTCTTCCCTGCTGTACCCTTTCAAGCACTTCACCCTCCAAACCTCCATCCTTACTCATTACACTATCCAATTATTTAAACATACTCATATTTTCCATTTCCTCACCATCCAGCCTCGCTGTACATTCACTGACTTCACCTCTCTCAAAGACCATCACTTTACTCTTCCCTGCATTCACTTTTAGATTCCGTTTCTTACACACTCTCCGAAACTCATCCACAAAGCCTTGCAGCTCCCCTTCGTCTTCACTCAACAACACAGTATCATCTGCAAACAACAGTGCAGGGAGTTTCCAAACACTACTCTCTCTAACCAGGGCCACTCCAACATCCACTGCCCGACCTTGTACCTCTTTTATTACACCATTCATGTACAGATTGAACAACCATGGAGACATGACACATCCCTGTTTCAACCCAACCTTCAAAGAGAAAAATTCACTCAGTTCACCATCCACACGCACTGCAGCCTTCAAACCATCATACATACTCTTCACAGCATTCAACAACTTCCCATCTACTCCATATATTCTTAATACTTTCCACAATCCTTGTCTATCCACCCTGTCATATGCTTTCTCCATATCCATGAAAATCGCCTACAACTTCTTTCCCTTCTCTAGGAACTTTTCCACTAAAGATCTAAGAATGAATATCTGATCTACACAACCTCTTCCCTTCCTAAAACCTCCCTGTTCTTGTCCAACTAATATCTCTGTTCTTTCTCTAACTCTGTCAATAAGTATCCTACCATACATTTTTCCTATTATACTAAGAAGACAGATGCCCCTATGATTACCACATACTTTTTTTTCCCCTTTTCCTTTGTACAAGGGAATAATTATACCTGACTTCCAATCCTCCAGGACTCTATCATCCTCCCAGTCCAATCTACACATTTTCCACATCCATTCTACTACTATCTCTCCCTCATACTTCGGCACTTCACCACACACTCCATCAATTCCTTGGGCTTTCCCCAATTTAACTTTCTTCATTGCTTCCACAATTTCTATCCTACTGATTTCTTCCTGTCTTCTCACCTCCCTCCTCCTCCCAGCCATTCCCCAGCCACTTATACTCACATTACTTCCATCCTCTATGTTCAACAATTCCTTAAAGTGTTCTCTCCATCTGCTCACTTTTCTCACTTCTCCACAAGGAATCTACCATTTTAATCTTTCACTCCCCTTCTAACTTCACTTCCACCCTGTCTTACTCTTTTCACCTCTTTCCAGAACATTTTCTTACAGTCCCTCCACTTTACACTCAAGTTCCTTCCAAATTCCTCATCCGCTCTCTTCTTACTCTCTCTTACTAATCTTTTCACCTCTCTCTTTCTTTCTACATATAACTCTCTCTTCCACCTCTCAACTTCTTCCACGCCCCTATTTCTCATCCATTCATTGTATGCTTTCTTCTTTTGTGCCACAGCCTGTCTTACCTCTTCATTCCACCACGCTGTTCTTTGCACACCCCTCCGTCTTCTCTTCATCCCACACACCACATCATATGCTGCACATATTTCTTCTGTAAATGTCCTGTACACACCTTCCACATCCCCCATCTGCTCCAATTCATATTTGCCCAATCGTTCCTCCACTTCTCTCTTATACTCTGCCTTTTTCTCATCCTTTTGCACTACATATAAATTCATACCAAACAAATAAGTAAATACTTTTTATGAGTGGTGTGGAATAGTCACCCCTCCAGTAGAAAACGTTTTCTCTGGAGCCAGCCCCATAGAAAACACAGTAATGTATGGGGTACTGCTACCTGTATCCAGTATTTTAAACCTCAACTGAGCGATTTCTCTATGAATTTTCGATGTTTATCATAAAAAGCGGAGGTTTTAGCCAGAAATAACAAAATCGAAAATCTGTCAGCATTATGGGAGGTCATTGGTTAAAAATCTGCCGGTATGGGAACTTGGTAGACTACTGCAGAGGTTTGCTGATGTCTGTGAGCATCGAGCCTTTAGAGGAAATGTAGAAAAAAGTAAAGTAATGGTTACTGAGAGAGAAAGGACTCCCAGGGCAGTGTAAGAATGAATGGAGAGAGACTGGAATTGATGAGAGAGTTCAATTACCTGGGTACGGTGATAGAAAAGAGAGGAAAATGTGTGAAGAAGTTCAAAGTAGAGTGACACAAGGAAGGAAAATAGCTGGTGCAATGAAGGTCTTGACAAGAAATAAAGGCTTGAGTGTTGCAGCTGCACGAGGCTAACATGAAGGAGTGTTAGTGCTACCTTTAACATACAGATATAGGACTATGATGTGGCATGAAAATAAAAAGTCAAGAGTGAAAGCAGTGGAGATGAGACTAGCGAGGAACGTTTGTGGAGTACAGAGAGTGGATAGGATACGAAATAATGTGATTCGTGAAAGATGTGGAGAAAGGAAGTCTGTGGACACAAGAATCGAAGAGAGTGTATGGAGATGATATGGTCATGTGGAGAGAATGGATAATAACAGAGTTGTAAAAAAAGTAAACCTGAGCGAATCTGAAGGAGGGAGGGGGAGAGGTAGGCCAAGGAGAAGGTGGAGGGATATGGTGGATGAGTGTGTGAAGAAGAGAGGTCTGGAAGTCGGTGAGGCATGGGACTGACAAGAGATCAAGCTGGCTGGATGAAAATCGTGAGGAGAAGCGCATGATCAAGGATTTGGCACCCCTTTTTAACCCTGTTCAGGTACAGGTGGGTGCGTGTTGCATAGTAAGTAGACATGATTCTCTCAGACCCCAAAATATAAAAATTCGGGAAAAATGTTTATGTTTCCCTTATTCCAGTACTGAAAATAGAGTAACATATTTAATGTTTCCGGAACACAAACATGTAAAAAAATGAACTGTTCTTTCTTTATGTATATTTTTAACAAACTAAAAAAAAAAAAAATAGAAAAAAACAGTAAAAGAAAATGGTCTTTGATAAGAAAATAATTAAAAAATCTGAATGGTTGCTTGAGTGGTCCCAAAGCTTGGTATGGGGTGGTGCTTCATGGTGTGAAGAGGGGCTGCCAGACACTGCATTCATATCTGCAATCAGGGGAGAACAAAATATCTCTCACACCTCAAGTAGACATGAGTCTCATATACCCAACTTATACTCACTTACCCTTAAACTGCGAAAATGGAGAGAGAGCTTGAAGTAACTCCCTCACCCCTTGCATGGATACACAAAGTTAGGAAGCTACGGAGAAGAACAGGGCTCCTAGGTATTTAGAAGTTAATGAACTAGAAGATGGGACAGGAGGTGTAGGTCTCTCAGACCCACCTCTACCTGAGGAGGGTTAACCTGACAACGTCCGAATTGACTTTATCGGATATGGTTATGTGAAACTACAGAACGTGGTGAATGTTTTTGGCGCATCATATAGAGCCATGATTCTTTGGGTTTGAATGGTGAGCGAATGGAAGAGTGGCCCATTGGATTGGGCAAATTTGAGCTGTCTGGGCATTGTTACTCCTCACCCTGCCCTAGGGTGGAAAAGGAGGTCTGGATGATGACGACAAATTATATATCATTCATTTATATATTCCGATCATTTAACTTTAACCCCTACACCGCGGGTTTGTTTACCAATGACTTGTGTGTGCCGCGGGGTTATTTGGGCTCCGACAGACTCTCAAAAAATATTTGCCAAAAATCAGTTATTGGTCCTAGAATAATAAAATTATATTTGTTTATGGCACATACCTTCAGCTTTCTCCTGGAATGATTGTTGAGCCTTCGTCAGTTACCGTAGGACTTGTGGAGACCTCTGAAGTAGGGTAACGAAGTCTCCACTTTACACTTCCCGACAACCCGTAATATGATTACCACAGCCAGATACAAACACTATAAACACTATTCTACAATTTTCAAGTAGTTTGGGATCCATACTAAAAAAAAAAAACACTGTGAAAGCAATGGAAATTACGAACTTACAGTCTTTATTCATAAGTTTCTTTCAGTAGTATTAGTTTATTGTCACTGTAGGGATTCAATTTCTTTCAGTAAAATACGTAGCATTCACTTTCTCGTCCTGTATACTGGCATTGAGAGTGAATGTCACTTTCATCTTCACTCTCATAACTCATAGCATTCAGACATGCTAGAGTGAAACTTTCACTTTCATTACTCCTAGGGTATATACTCGTATTCTTATAATACTACTCATTTACATTTCTATTTACGTTCTCTATTTTATTTACGTTATTTACATTTCTATTTTATTTACACTGTGTTGTGCACTGTCACTTGAAATAACTTATAAAACTGTTTTCCATTGTTCACGTATATTTACATTCATTACTTTCACTTGCTGTTTACACATTATTTACACATTATTTACAATTCCACTTGCACTGTTTTACTCAATAGAAAGATCGTAGTCACTCTTTTATCAATTGTCAGCCCTTTACCTTTTTCCACACGAGGTTTTAGTAGGGGGTAAAGGTCACAGGGCCATTTGCATGGGGGTGAAAAAAGGCCTTGAAGTCAGCAAGAAGAAACATACGTACTCTCACTTCGGAAGTTGAGAGTAACCTGATAACGGAGGGCTAGCGTGGAGGCCTGTTTAGGGGTTATTCAGGGTTACCAATATTACTTCTTGAAACAGCTAAGTCTAGCACTGATATGATTGGCAGGAAATCTAGACAATATATTATAAATTTGGTAGTTCCGGGTGAATGTAAATATCACCTAGGCTTCTCCCTTCCCTCCTTACATGTATATTTATTTCGAAAATAGATTAGACGCCTACTTAGGAGATATATTTTCAGAGCTACCAATGTTAGAGCTTGAAACATCTTTGTTTAGCACTGATATGATTGGCAGGAAATCTAGACAATATATTATAAATTAGGTAGTTCCAGGTGAGTGTAAATATCACTTAGGCTTCTCCCTTCCCTCCTTACATGTATATTTATTACGAAAATAGATTATAGGGCATATTTCAAGGGAAAAAAAAACAGCGAAAATTAGCGAACGAGTGCACGTGAGGTGTTGTCAGGTGATAATTAGCCAATTCCAGGTGTTTGGCACTCTCACTTACCTTATTTCTTTCTTGTATATATTATTTGGTATAAGAATAGGACATAGAGCTTATTTCAATGGATGAAATCAGTGAAAAATTCCAGGAAAGATTTACTTAGCGTAGCACGGCTGGGCAGGAGAGAGGATAGGGTAATGGAGGGGGGGTAGGGAGGGGAGTCAAGAACGGGGAGAAATGGCTAAATTGTCAACAATGGATGGGAGTACAGATGAGATTAGGAGTGCTGACTAGTGTTGGATATTGGCAGTACTGATAAATGATACAAGCTCCCACTTGGAAGCCCGGGTGAATTCAAAATAACACAGAATCACAAAAGCGACGCCCTGCGGTATGATCCCTTGCTCCCAAGCGTCACGAAAGTGACGCCCCGTGGTTAAGGGGTTAATACCTTAGTATTTCTCCCTACACAACTAGGCTATACTGAAAGACAATATACATTGTACACCGAAATATAGTATGTATTTTATAATTTATGTTTTAATTTAATGAGGTATCAAGAAAACTGTAAAATGTAATTACGGTATTAATTAATGCTATCTAGTGTGTAACATCATTATGTTTTAAAAACTCCCATGCTTAGTGCCATAGGAACCCGCATTAGCATTACCCAATAGCCCTACACAAGTACTAGCAGAAATCCACCACAAGGAATCAAATAACCCAACACAAATGTAAATACAAGTAGAAGCAGAACACGAAAACCAGGAAACAAATAACAATCCAGAAGTAGAAACAGAACAACAAAATAAAGATGAAAATTACTCAGAACTAAATGATGATGACGAGTGGTCAAAGTTGTCAGACACAGACAGTGAGGATTAGGGAACTCTCATACATATTTATCATAATCAAATAAATTAAGAAAACCTAGGCAAGAGAGAATGCAAGTCAGGAAACACTGTTGAATGACCTTCATATTACAATTGCAAGGAAATTCCAGTAAAAATGGAAAAAGAAAAAGCTAATAGCAAGACAAACAAAGCAAGTTCCAGTGCATTACTTTCCTTACAACGACAATACACAAATTCGGTATCAGCGTATTTTTATCATGAGGACAAAAGTCTCTGAAAATTTTCAGGTAATGATAAGGACAGAGTAGATATACAGACAATGTTACGCAAATGTGAACAATATTTCGTTAAGAGAAACATTACAGATGAGAAGGAAAAAATACCTGTTCTTTCAGCTAAAATAAATCAGGAACATTGCCCTGCTGGTAATTTGATTGAATCAGACAAGCTTTTGCGAGCTAAAACATGTGATGAGTTTAAGAAAGAATTCCTGAGAAAATGCTCGGGAGGTAGATTTTTTTTTTTTTTGGGGGGGGGCTTATATAGCCCCAGAATTACGTAAAATTGTAGACCTACTATAATGAACAAATTCCAACTCAGAACTGGGTGACATAACAGCTGACGTGTCCACAATTAACCCACCTCGTGCCAGTGCCATTTTAAAAACAGCATTACGCAACTGCATGCTCATTGCCAGTGCTGTTTTAAACCATCATTTTTTTTTTCAAAAAATCATGGAGAACGCAATTTTCAAACTAGGCACGCAAGAATAGGTGAGGATGTATGTGAAATCTTCCACAACCTTGACACAGGTGCTCAGGCCTATACACCAGTGCACTGAGTCATCGCCCTCGCTCAGCCTTACTCTGCTTGTACCGCTCATATTGTACAGTCATGTCTCGCTGCAGTCTCTCTGACGATGAGATTCAGGAGCTCCTGAAGGTGCCCTACACTGGTGAAAGCGACGTTGACGATGACGTGCAAGATAAGGATTATGTGCAACTGGAAGAGGAAAGTACTAATGAGGAGGAAATACCCACACCAAGGAAATCCAGATATGTGGGATATGCTAGTACACGAGGGATGAGGCCATCAGCACGTCGTCGCCTAGCCCTATGTGATGAGGAGGAGGATTCAGAGGAGGAAGGTAAGGCTTCTAGTATTCCTAGGTGGCTGGGGAAGCCGAGGATTTTTCCCACGTGGGGTTGGAAGTGTTAGGAGGAAGAGAGGGAGATTTGGGAATATTCCACTGGCATAGGACGCGAGTGAGTCATCTCGCCCACGCTATCACTCACACCCACGTGACCCAGCCCACCCTAGCATCTCAGGACAAAGTGTTCCCCCATCTCCCACACCCACCACATCCACAGAAAGTGTTCCCCAATTCCCCACACCCAGCACATCTCGTGAGAGTCTTCCTCCTTTTGCTACATTTCCCAGCAAATCGAGGGAAAGTGTTGCCCTATCCCCCACACTTGCCAGCACCTCCAGTGAGAGTTTTCCCTCCTTCCCCACACTTCCCCACGGCCCTTGGATGAGGGAGGTGATGATGGTGATGAGGAGGAACTGACGTGGGAATGGAAAGATGGGAGTGACTTTGTTCCAGAAATACACCCTTTCACATACGAGCATGTTGCTGGGTGTACTGTACCTGAACTAACCCCAACTTCAAGTAGGCTGGATTTCTTTAGAAATTTCTTTACCGTGGAATCTGTTTTGAGAATTGTAGCCCTAACAAACGCCTTTATTGGCTTTGAACGTGCAGGGGCAACACATAGCCGGTTGTCTGTGATGGACGTGACCCTAAACGAAATGTATGTATTCCTAGGCCTGGTACTTTTAATGGGGATTTTGAAAAAGAACCAGCTCCCCTACTACCGGACCGTAGATCCACTAATGGAAACACCTATCTTTGGGAAAGTAATGGGGAGAAATCGGTTCCAATACATCCTGAGCCAGCTGCATTTCTTTGACCAACTTGACACTGTAAACGCAAGCAACACAGGCAGGATGAGGAGGGTATGTGTGGTTTTCGATCACCTATGTGAGAAATTTTGTACCTCCTTTTATCCCTGCAGAGACCTCATCATAGATGAGAGTCTTGTGCTATGGAGAGGTAATATTGCCTTCAGGCAATGTATCCCCATCAAAAGGCACAGGTTTGGTTTCAAAATCTTCGTGATGTGCGACTTTAAGACTGGGTATGTGCAGAACACAGTCCTGTACAAAGGTATTCAGATGGACATCGTCGAAGATCGAACCTTGGGACTGTCTGGGCTGTGGTGAAGACGATGATCGATGAGTACCTTCCTCGTGGGCACGTTCTGTACCTGGACAACTGGTACACAAGGCCCCTTCAGGGCAGGTACCTTCACCTTCAGGAGACAGGTCTGTGTGGCACTGTGAAAAAGAGCCGCAAGAACATGGTGAAGGTGGGAAGGAAGCTGCAAAGGAAGGAAATTGTATTTTGCAAGGCCAATAACATCCTTGCAACAGCCTGGTATCACAACAGAGAAGTCCTCCTCCTCTCATCTGTACACAGGCCACTCGTACACCTCACCGACAGCATCAACTACAGGACAGAAGGGCGGCGCCACGTCTGGAAACCAGAATGTGTCCTGGTCTACAATGTGAATATGCGACAGGTAGATCAGTCAGACGCAATGATTTCCAGTGTGGATTCTACCAGGCCTACAATGAAGTGGTACAAGAAACTATTCTTCCACCTCCTCGACATCACAGTCCTAAATGCTCACCTGCTCCACGCTTAGGTAGCCGGCGTAAAGGAGACCTCTGAGGCCTATATTCGTGAGCTGGTGCGGGAAATACTGGGAGAATACTCAGAGGAAAGGAGTGCCGCTTGCCACCACCACACCGCTACAATACCTATCCGCCTCACCATTCGCCACTTCCCCACGATCATCCCTCCCACTGAGACTCGTCAGAATCCACAGTGAAGGTGTCACGTGTGCACAAATAGCACCGCAGGGCCGCGTACTCAGTGGAAGGACTCTAGGTATATGTGTGCACAATGCAACCTTGGCCTGTGCATCTATCCTTGCTTTGACGAATACCACACTCTTCAAAACTATTGAGTAAGACAGTGAAAGACTCTTGTAAATATTTTCTCATAAGTGAAAGGACTGTATGTAGTGAAGGAATGTTGTTATAGTACGTGTACGACGATGTACTCACAGTGAGACACTCAGAAAAACTCTTACAGTGTCTGTGTATACTGAAGGCAAGCTGTAAATAATTTACCATAAGTAAGGTGGGAACTTGGAATGTGAGAGGAGTGAATGATGAAGTGAAAGACAGAGAGATTGTTCAGGAGCTTGAGGATGCAAAAGTGGATATATGTGGATTGACTGAAACTAAATGAAAAGATGAAAGGGTGAGAGAATGGGAATAAAGTTTAGGTATATGTGCGGGAGTCAATGAGAATGAGAGGGCAAGAGAGGGAGTATGTCTGATGATAAGCAAGAAGTGGAAGGAGAATATATGAGAGTATGGAACAGTGGGTGCAAGGATTGTATGGGTGAGGATGAAAGTAGGTATACAAGCTTGGGCGACTGTATGTGTTTATGCTCCGACAGAGGACCGAGTGGCAAGAGTGAAAGATGAGTTTTGGTCGAGAGTAGAAGCATGTATGGACAAATTTGAGAGGAGCAAGAGAGTTCTTTTGATTGGAGACATGAATGGCAAAGTTGGGAATGTACGTGTGGATGGAGTGGTTGGTCTGTGGGGTGTGCCAGCTGAAGTAAATGGGAATGATAGTGCTTTGGTGGACATCTGTGCTGGTAAGGGGTTGGCAATAGCCAACACCTACTTTCGACATAAGATGATCCACTGGTATACATGGAGAGTAATGAGAAGGATGGATGGCGAACTTGTTGAATGAAAGGCAATGATAGACTATGTGTGTGTGTGGATGAGCGAATGAGAAAACAAGTGGTGGAGGCAATAGTTTGGAGAGGGTGGGGGAATGGAGTCTCAGACCATCCCTTAGTGATGGCCAAGGTAAAGCTGCAAAGAAAATGGTTGAGAAGACGAAGGGGAAGACAGGGGGAAACAGCTCCTGTGAGAAGAGTGGAGAATTTGCAAGATAGTGAGAAAATTGCAGAGTATAAGAGCATAGTGGAAGAAAGATTGGGAAAGTATGAGCTATAGCAGATGGAAGGGGTGGAAGACGTATTTAAGATACTCACGAATGAGATAGGCGCAGTGTGTGAGGTGGTTTGTGGAGTGAGGAGGAGATGCAAGGGTGTGCAAGGGACAGCATGGTGGAATGATGAGGTGAAACGAGCATATAGTGAATGGTTAGCGAGTAGAGGTAGGGGAGAAGATAAGAGAGAGAAGAGAGAGGTATATGTGGGCAGGAGAAGGGAGGTGAAGAGACTGGTGAAGGAGAGAAGAAGAAAGTGGATGAAGAGTTTGGAAGGAATCTGAGTGTGAAATGGAGGGAGGGTAAGAAATTGTTTTGGAAGAAGGTAAAGACAGTAAGGCAGTGTGAAAGGGGAAATAGTAGGGAAGTGAAAGATAGGAAAAATAGATTGTTGGTGGAGAAGAGAGAAAAATTGAGGAGATGGAAGGATCACTTTGAGGATTTGTTGAATGTAGAGAGTGAGAGCAGTGTGAGTATAAGTGGTTGCGGAATGGCTGGGAGAAGAAGAGATGAGAGGAGGGAGGAAGAGATCAGTAGGGCAGAAGTAGTGGAAGCAATGAAGAAGATCAAGTTGGGAAAGGCCCCAGGAATTGATGGATTGTGTGGTGAAATGTTATGGTATGGGGGTGAGATTGTTGTGGAGTGGATATGGAAGTTGTGTAGATTGGCTTGGGAAGAGGGAAGGGTTCCAGAGGAATGGAAATCAGGTATAATTGTTCCTTTATACAAAGGAAAGGGGGAGAGAGAAGTATGTGGTAACCATAGGGGTATTTGCCTTCTTAGTGTGACTGGTAAAATATATGGTAGAATACTCATTGATAGGGTTAGGCATATAACAGAGGAGCTAGTTGGAGAAGAACAAGGGGGATTTAGGAAGGGAAAAGGGTGTGTAGATCAAATATTTGTTTTAAGATGTTTAGTGAAGAAGTATCTAGAGAAGGGAAAAAAAGTGTATGCTGCCTTCATGGACTTGGAGACAGCTTATGACAGAATAGATAGGCAAGGCATGTGGAAGGTATTAAGAATATATGGAGTGGAGAGGAAATTGTTGAGTGCTGTGAAGAGTATGTATACGAAGGAGCTAGGGCTACGGTGCGAGTGGATGGTGAGCTGAGTGAGTTCTTTGATCTCTGTGTGGGACTGAAACAGGGTTGTGCGATGTCTCCATGGCTGTTTAGTATATACATGGATGGGGTTGTAAAGGACGTGCAAGGTAGGGCAGTGGATGTGGGGGTGGCTCTGATGTATGAGGGTGAGATTTGGAAGATTCTGGTGTTGCTGTTTACAGTATTGTTGAGTGAAGATGAATGGGAGTTGCAAGGTTTGGTGAATGAATTTGGGACAGTGTGTAGGAGGAGGAAGCTGGAAGTTAATGTAAACAAACGTAAAGTTATCGTGTTTGAGAAGAATGAAGTCACAGAATGTACAGTAAGGTTGGATGGTGAGGAGATGGAGAATGTGAGTGCATTCAAGTACTTGGGTAGTGTGAAGAGTAAGGATGGAACTTTGGGGGATGAAGTGCGTGAACTGGTACAGCAGGGAAGGAAGGTTGTTGGTTCACTGAAAGCAGTGATGAGAAATAGGGAGGTGAGTATGGAAGTTAAGAAGTCACTGCATGATAGTATTGTGATCCCTACCCTGACGTATGGAAGTGAGGCGAGGACCCTGCAAGAGGGGAACAAGTCAAGAATGAGAGCAGTAGAAGTGAGTTACTTGAGAGGAGCATATGGAGTGACATTGAGGGACAGGTTGACAAATGAAGAAGTGAAGGAACATTGTGAGGTGGATGTGGATATGGTTGAGAAGATTGGGAGAAATACACTGAGGTGGTTTGGACATGTGGAGAGAATGGAGAATGAAAGACTGACTAAGAGGGTGTATGTAGGTGAAGTGGAGGGAGGGAGAGAGAGGGGTAGAACAAGGATGAGGTGAAGGGATGGAGTTGAGAGGTATATGAGGGAAGAGGGGTGAGTTGGGGGGAGAGTAGTCAAGTGGTGGGTGACAGAGCGACTTGGAGGCGTTTTGTCAGTGGCCACCCTTTGCGGGATTAGGGCGTTGGTCTATAGATAGAGATAGATGGTAAGTGCAGTACATAGTGAAGTAAAGTTGTACTTAAGTTACCGTAAATGTAAGATGAAGGATGCACAGTGAGAGAGATACGTGACAGGTGACAGGTGTTGCAGTACTGTGATTTATTTAAAAAAAAAAAAAAAAACATTCTGTATGAAATCCAGTGAAAAAAAATTAGGTAAATTTTTAGAAGTTACCAAAGTATTCTTTTATTATTATTTTTATGGTTTCCAATGCAAAATACCGTGTTTTAATTAGTTTTGACCTTCATTTTTTGGGGAAAATCCCCCTTTTGTAATTTTCAGTAAGATTTCCAAAAGTGGGCTTATCCCCCCAAATCAAGATCAAAATTAATTGAAAACACACTAATCTGCATTAAACTAACCCAAACTAACTTAACCTAACCTAACCTAAACTAGGGCCTGACATAGACAGAGTGCAAACGCCTGCACCAGCCAATATGGCATGATCCGCTACTGCGAGATAGCGTAACCTAAGCCACTACATGACGACCCCTACAAAATTAGCACACCCAACTCAAACTAGGCTTAAAAGGTAAGTCTTGGTCAGAATAGTTCAGGGACGTAATATAATGAAAATCGGTAACTTTGGTTACTTCTAAAGTTATACCAAAAATTATACATATGAAGTGAACTGAAAAGTGTAAAAAACATTCCTAGACCTTCCCAGGGTAACGTTGGCCAGAATACCTGAGTTTGCCTTCATAGAAAACGAGGTTTTCTCTCACCTTCACTGCAGTTCTTCTGGGAAACCACATCTGAGGTACGGACCGGGGACTTCCGGAAAATGCACTTATAGCCTCCGGTGAGTCTTTTAACCCGCGGCTTCCAATCGACGTTCTTTAACATCCTCACGTTTTGTCACTGCCAATCCCGTCGACGTACTTTAACGCGCTGCAATTGCAAGGTCCATAATTTGCACAATTTTCAAAATTCGTGCGAGATTTTCGATTCGCCCACCTACCCAGGTCTCCCCTACCTGTCACCAGGCGGGCAGCCTCCCAGACCCTGAGTTACCCACGCGCGCCCTTGTCTCGGTCACTCACCTGTTAGCAGTGACCCAGGTCAGACATGGCGTGTAAAGGTCTCTCTGAGGACGAGATACAATCCGCCCTGGATGCCTTCACTGGAGATAATGATTCTCCACTTTACGATGTGGAGGATCGTGATTATGTGCAGCCTGAGGAGGAAATAACCAGCAGTGATGAGGAAGTCCCTTCGCCACGGAAAAAGCGGTATGTTATGTATCATAAGGCGAGGGAAGGCCAGCCTGCACCCCATACACATGCACTGACCTCTCTCCATCCCCTAGAGAGAGATTCTGATGAGGACGAGGACGAGGACGGCGGCTT
This sequence comes from Coenobita brevimanus, assembly GCF_032717465.1. Taxonomy (NCBI): domain Eukaryota; kingdom Metazoa; phylum Arthropoda; class Malacostraca; order Decapoda; family Coenobitidae; genus Coenobita; species Coenobita brevimanus. The sequence goes on along the minus strand of NC_136999.1, from coordinate 40,024,844 downwards.
AGGACGTGATGTTGCTTCGTGGTTGGGGAAAGAGAAAATTTCACCTCGAGGATCAGAAGGTGGGGCGAGAAGGCAAATCAGGTATGGTCCTTGTGTATTGTCTGGGGAAGGCGAAAGTGGTGTGGCGGGAGTGCGGGGTGAAAGGGAAAGTGGTGTGGCGGGAGTGAACAGTGAAAGGGAAAGTGGTGTGAGGGAGGCAGCACGAGCACGTGGTGTACGTGGGCATAGGGGAGACGAGATGGACCCGCTCCCCAGCACGTCTTTTGCCCCATAATATTCCCTCACTTCCTCCCCACAGCCCCAGGATGTGGGGAAAGGAAGGAAAGGGAAGGGAAAGGGTAAAGGAAAAGGGAGAGGGAAGAGAAGTGCTAGTGATGAAGGGCGCCGCTCTCCACCTCCCCAACCTCCCCCACCATCCTCACCTCCCGACCCTGACGGAGGCGACAATGGGGACGTGGCTAGAGACGGTAGTGTGTTGTAGAACTGGGAAGATGGGAGTAATTTTACTCCCATCATTCACCCTTTCACTGAGGAGTGGCGGTCTGGTTGCACGGCTCAAGGTGTACATGCGGGCTCCACTAGGGTGGATTTCTTCCACCTGTTCTTTGGGGAGGCGTTTGTGGGCTGCATAGTGGAGCAGACAAACCTCTTTTCAAGAAACCAGTGCCGTGAAAGTGAATGTCTGGGTACAACCAGCAGGCACTCCCAGCAATATGACTATCCTGTAACCATTTCTGAGATGTTCTTATTTTTTGCCCTGGTTCTCTTGATGGGTGTTGTCAGGAAAAATCAAATACCGGCATACTGGACCACTGACCCAATGACCATCACACCTTTCTTTGGAAAGGTCATGAGTCGTAATAGATTTCAGCAGATTCTTGGCCGCCTCCACTTTTTTGATGCAGAAGATCCAGCTAATGCAAATAACACTGATAAAATGAGGAGAATTAGGCTTGTTTTTGATCACCTACGGGAAATGTTACGCTCCTCATTTTATCCTTACAGAGACCTCGTCATAGACGAGAGTCTTGTGTTGTGGAGAGGCAATATTTCCTTTCGCCAGTACATACCCAGCAAGAGACACCGTTTCGAATTCAAGATCTTTGTTATGTGTGACTGTAAGACTGGTTATGTGCAAGACATAGTCTTGTATACAGGGGCACAGACAGACATAACAGAAGATCGTAGTATTGGACTCTCAGGGGCCGTGGTGAAGACAATGATAGAGGAGTACCTTCATCGTGGTCATGTGTTGTACCTGGACTTTTTTTTTTTTTTTTTACGTGTCCGACTCTGGGCAAAGGCTCAGGGCCTATTTCTTGGGTGCAGTCACCTATCCCAAGGCCCAGTAGTCCTCCTACACCTCCACATGTCACCACTTCAGCACTAACACCCACCGTCCATATTGAATACATGCTAGGGCTGTTTCATACAGGACTTGTGTACTGGTATTAGCGGGGGTACTTTTACAACATGTAGGCGGGTCATCTGGTAGATCAGGAAAGTTTGCTTTTTAGGAAATTCAAATCCTTAAATTGTTCCCTGCCCCAACCGGGATTCGATCCTGGGTCCATTAGGACTGCAAACCGCCTCTCTACCGATTCAACTGGTACACTAGCCCTCTTCTTGCTCGGTTCCTCCACCAACACGACACCGGAGTCTGTGGTACAGTAAAAAGAAACCGTCGCCATATGGTCAAGATAGGGAGGAAACAGGACAAGAACGAGGTGGTTTTCTTCCAGGCAAATAACATCCTTGCCACCCTGTGGAACCACAACAGGGAAGTTTGCCTCCTGTCGACTGTACACAGCCCCCTGATGCACCGCACAGACTCCGTTGATCACCGTAGCGAGAGGTGCCACTTCTGGAAACCTAAGTCGGTACTTGACTATAATCTCAACATGAGGCAAGTGGATCAGTCAGATTCCATGATTTCCAGTGTGGGACTGTGCCAGGACCACGATGAAGTGGTACAAAAAGCTCTTTTTCCACTTGCTCGACATCACGGTCATCAACGCACACAACCTCCACGCCATGACAACGGAAATCTTTGAGACCTCTGAGGGGTTTGTGAGGGAGCTGTCACGTGAAATTATCGCCAGGTACGCACAGGACAGGCCCACACACCGCACACGCACCCCCATGGTTGCCCAGACTCCCCTACGCCTTGCAGGATGCCACTACCCAAACACAATCCCTTCCCAACCAAACCGTCGTAAACCCCAGCGCCACTGCCATGTATGCAAGCACTTGACAGTAAGACCAGCCACTCAGAGAAAAGACACAAGATACGAGTGTGCAGAGTGCAATGTTGTGTTGTGCCTTCAGCCCTGTTTCAAAGATTATCATAACTTCCTACACTACTGAAACTGTGTGGGATGGCGATATGACGCCCAGTATAATGGTAAGGCCAGTCACTATGTGATAAATTTTATATAAAGTTGAAATGTGGGTAATGTCTGTGGTAAAATATTATATAAGTTGAGAAATAGTGTAAGTTGAAAGAAATGATATCAAAACTACACCCACTGTGTAAATCTGCGAAAATATGACGCTCAGTATAACAGTCTGGTCTGTAAATATGTGATAGCAATGATATAAAGTGGAAACGGGTGTAATGTTAGCAGGAAAGTAATGTATAAGTTGAAAAATAGTGTAAGTTGTAACAATTGATATCACGAGTACACCCACTGTGTTAATCTGCGAAAATATTACGCTCAGTAGAACAGTCGGGTCTGTAAATATGTGATAGCAATGATATAATGTGGAAAAGGGTGTAATGTTAGTGGGAAAGTAATTTATAAGTTGAATAATAGTGTAAGCTGAAACAAATGATATAGCGATAACACTCACTGTGTAAATGTGCGATAATATGACGCTCAGTAGAATAGTAAGGTCTCCAATTATGTGATAGCAATGATATAAAGTGGAAACATGTGTAATGTTAGTGGAGAAATATTATATAAGTAGAAAAATAGGTTGTAAGTTGAAATAAAAGTCATAACAACTCCCCCCCCCATGATATTATGCGCTATTATTATGCTAAATATTATCGTAAGGCCTGAAACTATCTCAAAACAGTTCTCTGAAGTGGAAAAGTGTATAATGTTATTAGGAAAGTATTATGTAGATTGAAAAAACACAATGCGAGTTGAAACAACAGTAACAGAGAGTTCGCTCACTGCGTAAATATGCGCTAACATTACACTAAATGTTATCGAAAGGCCTGTAATACGTAAAAACAGTTCTATAAAATGGAAAATGGTATAATGTTATTGGAGATGTATTATGTAAGTAGAAAAAATTATATGATGAATCAGCAATGTTAGTGATTCATCAGTGAACAGTTTGGCCGATTTCGCTCGGTTTGCCCGATGGAACAATGCTTACTTCACGTCTATTTTTGTATAAAATCCAATTTACTCTTGTATCACATGTTTTTTTGTTTGTAATAAATACATATCTACTTACTTTTATTGGTTTCCCAGACTTATAATACCATAGAAAACGTGAGAGCCACAGAACACGGTACCAGGTGTAATGAAGGTATACCTGTTTAGGCTACTTATGGACCCCGGTGAACACTTTCTTGGTGATTGACCATTGTTTCTGACCAAAAGCGAAAGTTTAAGCCAAAAAAAATTTGGTCCAAAAATGGTCGGGATTGGGGGGTACCAGTGGTGAAAAAGTGGTCGGGACGGGGCGGGTTAATGGCCATATTCGTTTTTTTTTTTTTTTTTTTCACAAATTATATCATTTTAGCCTTAAAAAAGAACAAATCAAAAATTGGCCAGCACTGGCAGGCCATTTTATGTCTGGGGTGTCCGGCTCATGGCGGGTTAAAAGAACTCTGTTACCTAGCAATTCAGACTGGGTTAGAGGTGAAGGTAATGTGTCACCAGTGCTTGTCATTGACATAACTGAATATATAGCTGCACTATGTAAAATGCCTTAAAGAGTTCTAAAATTCGCAAAGAAGATATAGTCCATGTCACATCAAAACTAAAGACAGAGACAAATCAAAGAGGTTTGAACCCTATGATAGGAAGCATAGAACTGTCGGTCATTGGACTGCAGAGTGTAAAGTGGTGGAAAAACTAGTTGCTACGTACAAAGTCAGGGGAAGACTACATCACCACAAACGATAACAATACTTAGAACAAAGTAAACAATGAAACAAATCAAGAGTTAAAATAGGAATCATAGGTGGAAATGAAAGCATTTTGGTTTCTGCTTTTTGTGAAAATGAAAGTATTTCATTTTTTTAGTTTTTTATTGAGGCTTACCAGTCGAATAACACAAGATGAATTAGAATGAACTTTTTGAAATAGAAGGAATGTCACATTGATGAAGGAAATAAACTTAAATGTATAAACTCTAGATGGTAAAGAAATATCTGTAAAAGGTACAATTCAGTTAGACATCAAATTTACAGAGACTACCAAAGCAATCACTACTATATTCTGCATAGTAGAGAAATTATCAATTAAAGCAAATATTCTTCTTGGCCTATGTACAATGACAGATTAAAATATTTTACTGGTGACATATTTTAACGGTATACAATTTGATGGTCAATTCATAGAGCAAATTTCTTCTTCTGATACCATACCCAAAAACTGTTGAAAATCCAAAGTAACAAGAGCAATTAAACACAAACGAAAAAATGAACATACAGGCAGCTTTCATAACACCTTTTCCAATCCTTAACCCTTACACCGTGGGCTTGTTTCCCAATGTTTTGCGTGTCCCGCGGGGTTATTCGGGCTCCGACAGACTCTCAAAAAATATTTGCCAAAAATCAGTTATTAGTCCTAGAATATTAAAATTACATATGCATATGGCACAAACCTACAGCTTTCTCCTGGAATGTTTGTTGAGCCTTCGTCGATTACCGTAGGACTTGTGGAGACCTCTGAAGTTGGGTAACGAAGTCTCCACTTTACACTTCCCGACAACCCGTTATATGATTACCATAGCCAGATATTATCACTATAAACACTATTCTATGATTATCAAGTAGTTTGGGATTCATACTCCAAAAAAAACCCACTGTGAAAGCAATGAAAATTACGAGCGCGTATGACCTTCCCACTTGCGCTAGTTCGCTGTTGGTATTCTGTCATTTTTTATTCATAAAAACCCTCACACTTTATATTTCTATTACTATATATCACTTATATATATCTGGAGTCTTTATCCATAAGTTTCCTCCAGTAGTATTAGTTTATTGTCACTGAAGTCATTCAATTATTCATTCAGTAAATTACGTAGAGAGCCACGGATTCACTTTCACTGTTATAACCTCAAGTATTTGTACTCATATTCTTATATTACTAATTACTTATATTTCTATTTATATTTTCTATTGTATTTTCAATATTTACATTTCTATTTTACTTACACTATGTTATTCACTGTCACTTTCAGTAACAAAACTATATTACACTGTTCAGTCATATGTACTTTACATGCATTGCTTTCACTTGCTATTTACACATTATTTACACATTATTTTCCTTTCCCACTTGCACGTTTAGAACTGCTTCTGGCTGTGGTAATCAAAGAAGCAGGTAACACAGAGGGGAACCTGGCACTCAGCGCACTGCCAAGAGGTGCGTTTGTTCTCAGGTGTGCATAGTGTGGTATGTGCACACACCTGTCACCTGCAGATCGCAGTCTTCCTCTTGCTTGTGGCAGGCATTTGCACCAGTCTGTGCCGATCCATGTACGCCCTCTGCTCAAGTCTGTCGGGAAGTGTTACTGGATGGCCTACCATATCTTTCAAGCAGCTGCTGAACACAAGTCCTGGCGAACAACCTCAGGGAGAAGGATTTGGTGGCTTGACCTTCATCTTGTACAGGATGAAGGTGTTCAGCATCGTCATGTCTATGAGATGCAGAAAAACTTTCCTGTACCACCTAGTATTCTTCCTGAGGCCGTCGATCTCTCCAATCATCATGTCGGACTTGTCCACGAGCCGCATGTTGATATTGTAGTCTAAGACAGCATCAGGTTTCCTCACAGGTTCGCCTGTCCTTCGGTCCACCTTCCCACTGTCTGTCATTTCCCCCTTGTGTACGGTGGTGAGCATGTCCACTACCCTCTTGTCTTCCCACTGTATTGCCAGCATCTTCTCAGACTTGCGTAGGTGCACGTCTCCTTGCTGCGAGGTTCCTGCCTCTGGGAATTTAGGTAAGTGGGCACGATTACTCTTGACAGTGCCGCAGAAGCCAATGCCGTGCTCTGAAAGGTATTTGGCAAGTTTCGGTGCTGTATAAAAGTTGTCTGTATACAGCACATGATTCCCACCAAAATTCCTTTCAAGGAGCACTTTCACTACACAGCCTGAGAAGCCAAGGGGGTGTGTTTTATCAAGATTGACAGTGCTGGCTGAATAAATGACGAAGTCAAGGATGTACCCCGTCTTACAGTCGCACAGTACAAAGAACTTGATTCCAAAGCGATGGCGTTTGCTTGGAATGTACTGCACAAACCTAAGACATCCTCTGAACAAAACCAAGGATTCGTCAATGACAACCTTCTGAAAGGGGTGGAAGAATATCATAAACTTATCCTTCATTCTGCTCAGAATCTCCCGGATCTTCCAGAGTGGGTCGGTTTGGGAAGGTTCATTGTTGTCGGCAAAGTGCAGGTTTCCCATGATGTTCCGGAAGCGCTCTCTGGCCATGTACTTATTGAAGGTGGGTGACGGTAGTAAGTGGTCCATGGACCAGTATTCTCCCAACTCATGCTTCTTTGAGTGTTCTATGAGAAGCATGAGGGCGAAGAACACATACAGCTCCTGCACTCCCAGCATGGACCACTGTTGCATTGTGGCTGCACCTGTACCACTTGCAGCACGTTGTGATTCATACCTGTTGGTCTCATCACATATGTGCTGCATGACTTCATCATCGAGGAATCCAAAAGGAAGTCCACACACTCAGCATCCTCGTCAAGAGTGAAGGCAAGCTGTACTCCTGAGGAACTCTCGTCAAAATGGAAATGTTCAGGGACAAAATTGGACCTTTCCGTCCACGCGAAGGCGTCCAGGATTCCCTGTCGTGGTGGTGTAGGGTGGGTGAGGGTGGAGGGTGGCTGTGAGGCAGATTTATCAGGTTCAAGGTCACTCGCACTGACCCTGGGTTGCCGTACAGCACTAGCAGCCCTTACTCTACTAGCAACTCTACTTTTACGGGTCAGGGATTTACCTCTTCCTCTACGGCCTGCCTTCACTGTTGATGTTGGTGGTGATTCCGACGATGAAGACTCCGGAGAAAATTCAGCAGAAGAGGAAGAAATGAGTGAAGTGGGACTTGGGGAACGGGGAGGTGAATCAACTCAGGACTCATGGTGGGTTGGGTCACGCGGGGCCATTGTTCCAGGGCTAACCCAGCGCCTTTTCATTCCCCTCCCAAATTCCTTCCCTTGCTGCACTAACGGCTCCTTTCCCTTGGAGCTAGGGATAACTTGGGACACTGAAGCACTCGTACTAGTAGTTTCTGGCACGATTTCCTCACCCAGCTCAACACACGAATCCCCCGAAGGGTCAAAGTCGCTATCCATCATCACCATTGATAATTCGGCTAGTTCACATTCCATTGCAGAGTCACTTAGTCCTTTCCTGCTTCCCCCACGAGTTTTTCTGGGTGTAGAGGTCACGGGGCCCTTTGCAATGGGCGCAGAAGTGGCAGAAATGGTGGGGCGCAAGTGCGACATGCTTTGACCACAGAGGAGGACAAGGAACTAAATTGCATGGCTTATCTGAGAAGGCAAGGGTTGACAGTGACAATGGGGCTGACAGCTGCTAACTTACATGCTAATAAATTATTGGTAGAAAATCTCGGCAATACATAAAGAAATAGGTAGTTCCAGGTGAATGTAAATGTCACTTAGGCTTCTCCCTTCCTTTCTGATATATATTTTTATTACAGAAATAGATTACAAGGCATAATTCAAAGGGGAAATTACCATGGGAATGTAGCAAATGAATGCACGTGAGGTGTTGTCAGGTGATAATTAGCCAATTCATGGTATATACTACTTTCACTTACCTTATTTTTTTTTGGTATATATTATTTTGTAAAAGTATAGGGCATAGGGCTATTTCAATGGATGAAATCTGTGGAAAAATCCGGGGGAGATTTGCTTAGTGCAGTGCGGCCGGGAAGGTGAGAGGACAGGGTAATGGAGGGGAGGTAGGGGGGGGGAGTCTGGAACGGGGGAAAATGGCTAAAATGTCAACAATGGATGGGAGTACAGATGAGATTTGGAGTGCTGACTAGTGTTGGACATTGGCAGTACTGATAGATGATACAAGCCACCACTTGAAAGCCCGGGATAATTCAAAATAACACAGAATCACAAAAGTGACGCCAAGTGGTATGATCCATTGCGCCCGAGCATCACGAAAGTGACGCCCCACGGTTAAGGGGTTAAAGCTTGATGGTCTTGTGAGCTGGGCCCTTCTTGCATGCATTTTTTTTTTTTTTTCAAAAGTAGCCTAGCCTGTTTTCTCCCAATCACAGCTCCGTAGCTATAGCACGCAGAATTTTCTGTTAAGATCATAATACTCACCAGTCCTTCTGTTTCCATTGTAAATGTTTCTAGGTCTGTAGGTGGAGGCAGTGTTGAGGTAAGAGGTGATTAATGAAGACAATTTGGCATGGGGGGTTCATATGAGGTTGCATTAATATGAGCCAGGAAGTTGGTGACTACAGCTCTTAAGCCATGCGATGCCTTGCTCAGATGGAGATTTCCCATTGGCACTTGCTAACACTCCCCTTTGTCCCACATGACCTTGACACTCCGTTCCACTGGCCCCTGCTACCGCTGCATGAATGAATCATCACCCCTTGTATGTGTGGCAGAGAGAAAAGAAATTCCAAGGTTTGTTACTTGCCACAAAAGATCATTTTTTATTTTCCTGCAGGTACGTTTTCTGCATCATCTAAAATCATTTTAATCCGAGGCGTCCCGGCAATGTATGGATATATATTGCCACATTTTGTCACAGTGACACCCGACAACATATCCATACATTTTGCAATTGTGAAGTCCGTCATTTGCACATTTTTCAAGGTTCATGGGTAATTTTTGGTAGGCATATGTGGAAGACCTTCCTCTACCCAAAGCCAGGCAGGGATAATGGCTGGCCCCACCTGACCCCCCTTCCTCCCTTCCCGCCATTTTCTCAGCAACTCACCTGTTAGCAGTGACCTGGCCAGTAAAGACATGTCGCACGACAGTCTCTCCAATGACGAAATTCAAGGCGAAAGTGATTCCCAAGGTGAAAGGCAAAGGAAGAAACAAGCAGAAGTGATGAGGCAGTAACATTGTAAAAGAAGGTGCCATATGTTGATGTGTTTGGTGAGTGAACAAAGCTTATATTGCCTATATTATTGTATGAAAATCAATATACTCTTGTACTACATATAGATTGGTACCAAATAAATGAATATTTACATATAATGAGTGGTTTGGAATAGTTACCCCTCCCAAGAAAACATCTTTGGAGCCAGCCCTGAGAGAACACAGTACCAAGGGTACTCTTATATGTATTTGTGTTTCAAAACTCAACTGAGCACTTTCTGAGTTTTCAATGTTTCTCGTAGGAAGTTGAGGTTATAGCCAAAAAAAAAAAATTCGAAAATCTGCCGGGATTGAGAGGGAGGTCATTGGTGAAAAATTTGCCAGGATGTGGCGGGTTAATTATCCCTGAGATCACTTTCTTTTCTTACACTTGCAGTGCACTTTATTCTCTAAAGCATTTATATAGCTTATTAATTTTGTTACTTTACAACAGCCCTTCTACAAATATATACATTGTTGGTAATTGCAACATTTGTACTTGTATTGTCAGATCACTTTTATTGTCGCCAGAGCTCGTTTTTTTATACCCATACTTTTCAATATTATGTAGTTGGATGATGAGGAAATGAAAAATGTGAAATGTTTAAGTACTTAAGGATTGTGATGAGTAAGGATGGAAGTTTGGAGGGTGAAGTGCTTGAAAGGGTACAACAAGGAAGAAAGGTTGCTGGTTCCTTGAAAGCAGTGATAAGAAACAGGGAAGTGAGCGTGGAAGTGAAAAAGTTGCTGCATGACAGTATTGTGATACCAATTCTAACGTATGGAAGTGAAGCTTGGACGTTGTTGGAAGGACACAAGTCAAGAGTGAGAGCAGGGGAAATGAGTTATTTAAGAGGAGCCTGTGGAGTTACATGGAGAGACAGGCTGACAAATGAGGATATATAGAAGCATTGTGGTGTGGATGTGGATGTGATAGAAAGCGTTAGGAGGAACACACTGAGGTGGTTTGGCCATGTGGAGAGGATGGAGGGTGAGAGACTGATGAGGAGAGTGTATGTGAGTGAGGTGGAGGTGGGGAGAGGGAGGGGGAGGCCGAGGATGAGATGGAGGGATGGAGTGGAGAGGTACATGAGAGAGAGGGGTGTGAATTGGGAGCAGGGCAGTGAAATGGTGGGGGACAGGGCGACGTGGAGGCGATTTGTTTGTGGCCACCCTGTACGGGATTGAGGCGTCTGGCAATAGATAGACAGATGTAGTGAAATCACTTACTTATCAAATTCCATACTGCACTACAAGAACTACACAGATTTATTACTAGTTGACTTCAGAGCAAAACAAACTTGCACATTATATTGCACAACTGTATATTACCATAACTGTAATGCTAGGGGTTTTAAAGGTCGGCTTCCCGTCCCTCTAAAGCCTAGTGTGTAGCTGGGCTCTCTTTCTAGACTGGAGCTTAGACAAATAGGAGAGAGGCAGGACACAAAAACCCAACGCAACAACCGTGCACATGTATTACTAAGTTCTACAGTGGAATGGGTAGATGTTACGTATACAGATATGCTGGACAATTACAACTCTTATAGCTAGATATGGGTTATTAGTATCGCGCAGGATACTACTCGGGTCAAGATGAATAGCACCTGGGGCAGAGGTTTATATACAACTAGGGCAGGAAGTCTAGGTTTTATATATTCGTGGAGTGGATGGTACTGTTTCACTGTTGGTAAGTATTACTTTAGCACTGGGATCTGTATACGGTTTTAGTATTAGGTGGTGTTAGCAGATGGTAGCACATTCACTGTAATGACCTGTATTTCACTGTGTGGCCGTGTTCACGGTTGCACTGTCACTTTTATTCACTCCACCACTTTGATATTATCACTGGTGCTTTTCTTACTGACTACTTCCTTTATGTGGTTAGTTCACTGCTCTGCCTTCATATCACTGAATCACGGACACTGTACTATCACTGTCACTCCTTTCTGATCTGGGCATCTTGGCGGTCTAGTTCAACGGTGGCAGAGGTGTCACAGTCTCACTACTGATGGGGCTGGGTTCTGCCTGGGGCCTCTGCGTCCAGAGGCCACAAGATCACGTGTAGGGGCATCCTCTCTTGTCCGGGGCTGCGGGTGGCAAAGGGTCCCACGCTTTCAGGGCTGGGGGCGGGAGTACGACCCTGAGGGCTGGGGCCGAACAACTGCCTGAACTTCTCGCTCATGTGCCTAACGGAGGACAAAGATCTCTGGCATCTGGGTGTAGGGAGGTCCCGCCTGGGGGTCCTGGGGGCAGTCTGTGGGTCCTGAGGGCTGTGGTCCCCGGTGCTCGGTGGCACCATCATGAAGGGGCTGCGGCACCGGCCTGCATCAGGGTCCATCAGGTGAGTCCTTTCCAGATCTGATTGCAGGGAGAAGAGGCTAGGGGAAGTCACGGAGCCTCTCCATTACTCCTCCAGGCTAGGGACTTTCTCTGAGTCATGGGTTGGGGAACAGGAGTCAGCTCCTGACAGAGGAGCGGCTACAGGCCGTCTCCTGCCGTAGGGCCCGGCTACTGGCCATGGCCTTCTAGGGGCACAGCTACAGGTCGTCGCCAAGGCCCGGCTACTGGCCATGGCCTGGGAGAGGGAGCAGCTACCAGCAGACTCAGGGACACCTTCAGAGCAGCTACTGGCCGTCTCCTGACGAAGGTGGGAGTGGTTGCAGGCCGTCTCAGGGGTGCTGGCAGGAGCTGGAGAAACAGCTCCACCCTGATGTTGGTTGGGGGAGGCTTGCCCGGAAGGTAGTCTTGTATTCCTGTTATGGTGGCGGCGGGTGAGCTCCAGGTCATAGGGGTGCGCGGTCTTGGAGGACTTATGTAGTTGTCGCCCTGAGTTCCGGTGCGCTGTCGTTGCTCCTCTATGGGCTCCTTCTGGGGGTGTCTAGTCGCCCCCTGTGGCACTATACTGCATTTTACCACTATCTGCTGTGACTGGAGGTGGTAAACTTTGGTGTCGTAGGTGTTGTAGACTGGCTGTAGGTGTTGGAGGAGGGTGTGGCAGGCTGTGGTGGCGGAGTTCTCGTCTTGTTGTTCATCACAGGTGAAGAAGAGGGTGGATGAGTCTGTGGAGGAGCGGAGGAGACATAGGAGGTGGTGAGGTCCTCGGACTCGTTGCTTCCATCCAAGGGGCGCCGCCCATATGGCTCATCGAATCCTCATGGTGCTAGGTGTTGTCCTCTGTGCAAGGATGTGTCGAATGCTGGAGATGGACGGTGAGTGTGGGGTTTTATTTGGGGGTAATGCGGTGTGGTGTCTCTGGGGAGTGTAAATGGCCGGGATTTGTGCCTGGTGTATCATGAGTGTGAAATGATTTAGGGCAGGGGTAGGGGTGTGATTTTGCGGTGAGGCAGGTGGGATGGGAGAGTGGGTGTATTGGGCAGGTGGGTGAGAGTGACAGCTGAAGCGCATGATGATTGTTTTAAGGGTGGGTGTGGGTGGTGATGTGGGTGTGCAGCGTCGGTGTGTGTGTGAGGTGCGAGGGGCACTTGAGGGCAGTTGTGGGGTGGTAGGGGTGTGGGAGGCGTGGCGAAGGGAGCGGGATGTAGGGTGAGTTGGTGGTGGCGTTGTGGGGGCATGAGCGGCGCAGGTGGAGTTGGGGCAGGCAAGGTTGAGGGGGCGTGTGGAGGCGGCGGGCTGGGAGATGTGGTGGCAGTGGTGGGCGGTGGCTGGGGCAGGGGTGTGGGGGTGTGGGTGGGACACATGGCGCTGGGCATTGGAGAGGAGGTGGCGGGTGGTGAGGAGGTGGGGGAGCAGCGAGGAGTTGGTGGTGTCGGTGGGTCGTCAGGTGAGGTGCAATGCGGTGTGACGGAAGGTGAGGTGGAGGTGGCAGGGGAGGGGGAGGGAGAGAGAGATGGGGAGGGGGAGGGAGAGAGAGATGGGGAGGGGGAGATGTAGCAGTTGTAGGTGGTAGGGGGAGCGGTGTGGGGGTGGTGGGTGGGACAGAGCACAGGGCCGGGGTGTTGGGAGCAGGAGTGCGAAAGGGGAGCACATGCTGGTTTCGGAGAGTGCGGGGAGTGCTGTAGTACTTGACGATTACCTGATAGGGGTTAGGGACGCGGATAATGGTGTGGGGTCCCGTGAACCATGGCACAAGTTTATGAGGGGTGGGGAGCTGTGCTATCATAACCGTGTTGCCCAGCTTGTACGGATTGGAGGCAGTGTCAGGGCGGAGGTGGTCCAGTTGTTTTGAAGGTGGGTCAGGCGACGTTTGAGGTGGTGTAATGTGTCTGTTGTGGGGGTTGAAGTGGGGGGTTGCAAATGCTGCCGAAGAGGCAGGAGGAGGGGCGTTTCCCCGAACACTCGTTCGTATGGTGAAATTCCGTCTTCTTGGGGGCAGAAGTTGATGCTCCATTGCACAATTTTTACATGGATGGGCCATTCGTCGTCTTTGGTGGCTTCCATCTGGGTGTGGAGTTGATTCATCAGTGTGCGATGGCTGTGCTCGCATATGGCATTTCCTTGGGGCCAGTAAGGGGATCAATGGGAGATGTTATAACCAAAGATGTGGGCCAGCTCCTCCCAGATCTTACTGGTGAACTCGGGTGCATTATCTGAGTGGATCGCTTGTGGGATACCAAAGTACGGGAACACGTGCTGAATCAGGGCATCAACCACTGCGACAGTGTGATGTTTCTATGCTGGGCAGGCCACAATGAATTTGGAGTATGTATCGACGAGTGTGATCACGTACCTATAGCCTGATTTTTGGGGCAAGGGTCCTGCTACGTCAATCGCCAACAGCTGCCAAGGCTTGTGGGCGGTAATATGGCCCGATGGACCTGCGGTACAGGTGATGTCTTTACCGAGGGTGCACGCACGGTAGGTTTGGATAATTTCCTTGGCAAGGGTGGAAGGATTGGGCGCCCAGTAGGTGTCATTACAGACCTGCAGGAGTTTTTTCATGCCCAGGTGAATGCTGTTGTGGGTGTGCAGGTGTCATAGGGCATCAAGGGCAGCATTGGGAGCTAGGAGGATATGCCCTGACGAGGCAAGTAGGTGGTCGACCTGGCGATACAGTTTCTTGAAAATGTGCTGGGGGATCCAGGGGGGTCACTCCTTGTGATGCCACTCCTGGAGGAGGTCTGGTTCTGGCTGGGCGGCGTGGATGGGGAGTTGAGAGAGAACGTCCGCGTTGGTGTGGAGTTTGTGGGGGCGGTACGAGTTTTCATAGCTGAACTCCTCCAGGGTTTTGTGCCATCGGATGAGCTGGGCATTGTGGGTGTCAGACTGCCGCAACCACTGGAGGGACTGGTGATCAGTGATGATGGTGACGGGTCCCTGATAGATATGCCCGGAAGTGCTCAAGTGCCCAGATGATGCCTAGGCACTCTCTTTTGGTGGCGGCATAATTTTTTTCCTTCTGACTGAGGGTACGGCTGGCACAGGCGATGATGTGCATGTGGCCCTCTTGGACTTGTGCCAGCACAGCACCAATCACAATTAGGGAAACGTCTTTATAGAGCCGGAATGGGAGGGCATAATTGGGAAGGGCCACAATAGGGGTAGAAACGAGCTTATCCTTAAATTGTTGGAAGGCGGCTCATCTCTCATCCGTCCAGATGAATGGTTCTCCCTTACGGGTCAGGTCGTGGAGTGGCTTGGCAATGTGGGCGAACCCCTTCACAAAACGGCGGTAGTAGGACGTCAGGGCGAGGAAGGCTCGGATCCTGTGAACGTCTTGTGGTGGGGGTATGTCCTCGATGGCGAGGAGTTTGTCTGGGTTGAGAGATATGCCAGCCTGGGAGATGACGTGGCCAAGGAATAAGAAGGTTCTGGAAGCTGTGACACACTTGGTGGGCAGGAGTTTGAGGCCTGCCTGTCGGATCCTGGTGAATACCCGGCGGAGGCGCTGCAGGTGGTCGGCCCAGGTTTGGCTGAAAACTATGTCATCCAAGTACACAAGACAGATCCCCCACGTGAGGCTGCTGAGGACTGAGGAGAAGGTGGCGGGGGAGTTACAGAGGCTAAATGCAAAACATCAAATTCATAATGTTTCCCGTTGCTGGTCGAGAAGGTGGTTTTACCTCTGTCCTCTGGGCACACCAGGATCTGCCAATATCCCGACTGCAGGTCGAGGGTAGAGAAGTAGAAGGTGCCGTATAGGGAATCCAGGGAGTCGTCTATGTGCGGAAGTGGAGTGGCATCCTTGGTGGTTACGTCGTTAAGTGGCAGTAATCGACGCAGAACTGCATTGTGCCATCCTTCTTCTTCACAAGGACGACGGGGGAAGGACCAGGGGCTGGTAGAGGGGGAGACGACTCCGGCTTCGATCATCTCCTGTACCTGACAGTCTTACTCTTCCCGCTGTTTGGGGTTCTTCCGCCGGAATGGCTGCCAGATCGGTGGGCCCGTTGTATGAATCTCGTGAGCCAGGTAGGTGGTATGCCCAATGTCGGCTGGTCCCGCCGTGAACAGGTCTTGGAAATCCAGGAGGAGGCAGCGGAGGGTACCTGATGAGCAGAGAGATGGTCGGGGATGGGAGGCAGGGGGGCAGGGAAGTGGCAGGGGGAGGGGACGAAGGGCTCAACTTCCTCCATCTCTCTGATTATAAGCCTTTTAGGGAGGGTGAGGGGCGAGGTTGGCAATCTGGACTGCCATGTGATGAGGGGGAAGGAAGGTTGGGGGCAGAAGGCAGGTCGAGAGGGTTCCAGGCGGCAGGAGTGGGGAGAACAGGACAGAGGTGCCGGAGGGCCGGTTGTGAGGGACCTAGGGTTCATGGTGGGGGGCAATGGTGACGGTGGAGGAAATGGTGGCGGGAAAAGAAGAGGGGGAAGGAGGGGAGGAGGGGGTGTGTGGAGTCTATTGGCCGGGGCCGGAACGTGCAAGTGCAGATGGCCCGGGGGGGTGGGGTTGGGTGATTTTCGGACCTGGAGCTGTCTGTTGCGGCAATCAATGGTGGCTCCTAACTTCTGCAACTGGTCCAACCCCAGGTATCCATCGTAACTGTGGCAGGAAGAGTCGAATATTATGAATTGATAATGGGTCGACACTTGTTGATGGGTGTCGACGTGCAGGGCCCGTGTTTCCCCACAAATTGGCAGGGGGACATCCCCCGCATCCACAATGTGAGTAGCTGTTGGGAATAACGGGCCAAAGGTCGATTTTTGACGGGAGAAGTAGTGGTTATAAAGGCAGGATCTGGCTGCTCCCATATCAACCAGAAGTCTGGCTTTCACCCTGTTCAGCTTCATCTTGTGGTAAACTGGGGGGCGATATTTGGGGGAGATGGCCCCCGCCACCGTGGGAAGGTGTGGGGGCGGTCCTAAAAATCCAACTGTTTGGGGCCTCCTTCTTCTTCCTCTGGCTCTTGTTCCCTGGGTTCAGTCTCCTCCACGGGTGCAGGTTCGTCCTCTGTTACCTCATTCTCTAAAGAGGAAACTTTGCATTGGCCTGTTGTGGTGGTTTTTCGTTGTGCAGCTTTTAATTGATCTCTAATATCGTGCAGTGGGCACTTGGAGCTGCACACAGAGAACTCCCAGGGATTCACTAGGATGAGGTTGGGGTTCTCCCACCGGTGGGTGGGGAGTGCCCTCGGCGGGCTGGGTGCTGGAGTGGGGCTGGTACGCGACATAAACAGATGTGGCTTGACTAGGGGAGCCAGAATCTTTGATGAAAACTTTCTTACTACGATGATTTGCTGGGGTGCAGGGTGGAAGGTCAGGAGGCGATGCAGCAGTTGAACGTCCTTATCCACATCTCCATTCGGGTCATGGATTGTAAAGTGCTCTTTGACTGTGCTGGGGTGCACTCTCAGAAGAATATTAAAGGTGTGTTGCTCCTGGGTTTCATCATCTGCCTCAGGGTAGGCAGCAGTGACCAGGTGTCTTGCCTGGATTAAAGTATCATCTAAGTTCCCATCGAAAGTTAAACTATCCAGTTAGGATAGTGCCACCACTTTATTTAGTGATGAGGTGATGGCTTGGATCACGAGTTTCGTGAAATTCTGCCAGGTGAGCCCCAGAACGATCTTGGGTGCTATATTAGCTACTACTTTGCCCAGTAGTGGGAGTGTGACCGGAATTTTTTGCTTGTCATCCTCAAAACCAATATCTAGCAAAGGTTTAATAATTGCCAGGTAGGTGTGAACATCATACTGTTCGGGGTCGAACTTAGGTTATTGCACATGCGGTTTGGTTGCCATTTTTCCAGTATTTCCTGATTACCTCTCTCGCATGCCCGCTTCAAGAACCACCGCTGTCCACCATTGTAATGCTAGGTGTTTTAAGGGTTGGCTTCCCGTCCCTCTAACGCCTAGTGTGTAGCTGGGCTCTCTTTCTAGAGTGGAACTTAGACAAATAGGAGAGAGGCAGGACACAAAAACCCAACGCAACAACCTTACACGTGTATTACTAAGTTTTACAGTGGAATGGGTAGATGTCACATATACAGATATACTGGACAATTCCAACTCTTATGGCTAGATATGGGTTATTAGTATCGTGCAGGATACTACTTGGGTTAAGATGAATAGCACCTGGGGCAGAGGTTTATACTGTATACTATTAGTGCAGGAAGTCTAGGTTTTACATATTCGTGGAGTGGATGGTACTGTTTCACTGTTGGTAAGTATTACTTTAGCACTGGGATCTGTGTACAGTTTTAGTATTACGTGGCGTTAGCAGATGGTAGCGGCTTCACTGTAATGACCTGCAATTCATTGTGTGGCTGTGTTCACAGTTGCACTGTTACTTTTATTCTCTCCACCACTTTGATATTATCACTGGTGCTTTTCTTACTGACTTCCTTTATGTGGTTAGTTCACTGCTCTACCTTCATGTCACTGAGTCATGGACACTATACTATCACTGCCACTCCTTTCTGGTCTAGGCAACTTGGCGATCAGGTACAAGGGCTGCCGAGGTGTCACAGCCTCACTACTGATGGGGCTGGGTTCTGCCAGGGGCCTCTGCATCCGGAGGCCACGGGATCATGCGCAGGGATGTCCTCTCTCGTCCAGGGCTGCGGGTGGGGAAGGGCCCCGCACTTTCAGGGCTGGGAGTGGGGGTACGACCCTGAGGGCTGGGGCCGAACAACTGCCTGAACTTCCTGCTCATGCGCCTGATGGAGGACAAAGATCTCCTGCGTCTGGGTGTAGGGAGGTCCCGCCTGGGGGTCTTGGGGGCGGTCTGGGGGTCCTGAGGGCTGCGGTCCCCAGTGCTTGGTGGCGCCGTCAGGAAGGGGCTGCAGCACCAGCCTACATCGCGGTCCATCAGGTGAGTCCTCTCCAGATCTGGTTGCAGGGAGAAGAGGCCAGGGGAAGTCATGGGGCCTCTCCAGTACTCCTCCAGGCTGGGGACTCCCTCTGAGTTGTGGGTTGGGAAACAGGAGTCAGCTCCTGACGGAGGAGTGGCTAGAAGCCGTCTCCTGCCGTAGGGCCCGGCTACTGGCTGTGGCCTTCTTGGGGCATGGCTACAGGCCATCATCAAGGCCCGGCTACTAGCCGTGGCCTGGGGGAGGGAGCAGCTACCAGCAGACTCAGGGGCACCTTCAGAGATGCTACAGGCCACCTCCTGACGAAGACAGGAGTGGCTGCAGGCCGTCTCCTGATTTCCCTCAGAGCAGCTACAGGCCGTCTCCTTCAGGAGGGTTGAGTGGCTACAGGCCATCTCAGGAAGGGCACCTTCAGAGCGGCTACAGGCCGATTCACTTTTGCTGTCACCTGAGCTGGTTTTCTTATATCTGCACTTTTCCTTGTATTCCAATTCATGTGTAAAAGAATCACTTACTTGGCAGAGTTCTTACTCCATTACAGGACCTACACAAAATTATTTCTAATTTACTATCACACAAAACCAATTTGCATGTATATTGCGCTTCATGACCATAACACGATACGTAATCACTGTACAGAACTTTACCCCAAAAAATCACATTCACCAAACCAAAGTACAGCTTCGATCATAACACATATTTTTGGTACTGTACTTTTCCTTAACTTCTATACCTTACAGATATTTTTTCAACAGTCATACTTCACTAAATGATTATAAGTCCTTACCCTCAAAGATACTTATACTCTGCAATGAAATTTTCCTTAATTCTCTGTGCCACAAATTCTTCCATTTGTAATATACATATTAACACTATATATGATAGACTTCCCCAAACACCCATAAAGTGTCAGCAGGGGCAATGAGGATGGTGGTGAGAGAGTGGTGATGTGTAGGTACCCCGAAGGCGATTGGAAGTAGGCTGGGAGGGCGTAAAGGGTGGCCAGGGCATGTCACTACACTCTATGTAGTAACTTTTGGTATCAGATGTCATCTCTCCACTCGATACTGTAATCTCTAAGACCCTCCCAGTCGAATGGGAAACAAGACAGAGGTGGAGGTGGCAAAGGTGTAGGTGGCAGGGGCAGGGGCTGGGTGGCCACACATAGTGGCTAGCAAATCATATATGAGGAATTAGAAATTATCCTTCCTATCCCTCCTACTGGCAGTGTAGCTCACCCGTCTCCTATATGCCAACGTCATGCACTGGGCACCATAGAAAATGAGTAGGATTTAAAATGCTGGCAAGAAACACAAAACATCTGTTTCCATCATCTGACCTGCATCGATTAGCTGTTATGTGACTGCAATGTCTGTCATACAATCTTTAGGGGTTAGCAGTTTATTTTCCATAATGCAACTTAACATTCTTGCATTTTATGTACAGCTGACTAAAAAGATTATTGCTCAGGAGGGACCGATGATATCTGAAATGACCAAAACAAAATGAGACACTGATTGGAAGAGTGTATGTGAGCGAGGTGGAGAGAGAGAGGAGGAGGGCAAGACCAAGAATGAGATGGAATGATTGAGTGGAGAGTAATATATGAAAATGAGGGATGGGAGTTGGATGGAAGGCACCCAAATGGCAGAGGACAAGGCGATGTGGAAGTAGCTTGTTTAACCTTTCGTTGGTGTGGCGGGGTGTGTCATAACCACAGTCGCACTTCCATGCATATATCTTTTGTCTGGTAGCAGTGATACTACCACCCGCCCATGTAATTTCTTGTTATCCTACACCGGGAGGATCCATGAGTACTCTCAGTTTCCTACTGATCACAGATGGGAATGGATGGCAGGTAAATGCACCTGTATATATACCCAAAAGTTCCAGTAATTTGGTGACAATGCCATGTCCCAATGCAGAACAACTGAAAACGTGAAAATTTTTATAACTACCTATTTTTCTTATTGACACAGGTCATTTCAAAGTGTTTTATCACACCAACCATGAAAACAGGTGTATGTAGGTGTGGAGAGATTACTGGGCTGTGGGGAGATAAAGTAGACTGTGCAGAGTAGGCTTATAGATACGGGGGTTGGAAATACCCAACTTTTCGCTTGAAAACAAAGCACTTAGTGTGTTCTGTTAAAACATCCATGAAAACAGGTGTGTATGTAGGTGTGGGGAGATAACTAGTGTGGGGAGTAGGCCCACAAGGCCTTGGTGGTACCTGGGGAGAAAAATTTCGGCAGCAACCAAATTCTCTCGTGCAAACCATCCATTTTAATAGGATTTCTCATACTAACCATGAAAACAGGTGTGTGTGTAGGTGTGGGGAGATAAAACAGATGTAGGGAGTAGCCCTATAAGTCCTCACAGTCATTCAAAAACTAACACAGATATATATAAATGTTTATAACCACCAAGGACATGAAAAATAAAGTTGAATAATGCTATAGATGCATTTTTCTGGTACAAGCAGTTCAAGGAAGGACGAACGTCCATTGAAGACGATGACCGTATGACCGTTCTGGACGACCGTCTAAAGCAACAACACCAGAAAACGTCGGAAATATTTATCAGGCTGTCCTTGCAGATCATAGACAAACTATCCATGATGTTCGTGATATCGCAGGACTGTCGTAAGCGAGCGTGCAACGCATTTTGTTGGACGTGTCGGGCATGAGAGACACATCGCTGCAAAATTTGTGCCAAGACTGCTGAGTGACGAGAAGAAGGGACATTGCATTGTATAATTTGCAGGTTGCAGGGAGCTTAAGAATCACGTCAGACATGACGCCACCTTCATCTCTAAGGTCATAAATGATGATGAATCATAGGTTTATGGTTATGACCCGGGACAAAGCAGCAGTCATTGCCGTGGAAGTCTCCTAATTCACCAAGGCAAATAAAAGCACGTTAAGTTTGCAGCAATGTCAAGTTGATGTTGATCGTTTTCTTCAATATCCAAGGGACTGATCACAAGGAATTCGTCCCATCCAGTCAATCTGTCAGCTGGAAGTTTTACCGTGAAGTTTTGCAGCATCTGAGGGAGAACATCTGCTGCAAATCTCCAGAACAGTGGTAGAACAAGGACTTGGTCCAGCATCATGACAACGCCTCCGTCCACACATCAAATGTTGTCCGGCAGTTCCTGGCTTCCACTAACATGGTAGTCATTCCCCACCCACCCTATTCGCCTGACCTTGCCCCCTGCGACTTTTTCCTGTTTCCCAAGCTGAAATTACGACTGAAAGGGCGTCGATTTGACTCGATTGAGGAGATCCAGACGGAATCCCAATAGGTGCTCAAGATCATCACTCCCGAAGCCTTCCAGGGATGCTTGGACTCGTGGAAAAAATGCTGGGACCACTGTATACATGCCCAAGGGGACTACTTCGAAGGCGACAGTGAGAACTAGGAGGTAAGTTATTTTCCTACAATATTCAAATTACTGGGTAGCACCTCGTAAGGACCGTGATATGGTTATTTATGAATTAATATATTTTCTTTAGGCAAATTACATTGAATATGTTGATCTGTGAAGAAAGTACATTGGAAAGTGTTGTTTTGTCAATGAAAATATGTCAGATTGTGATAAAACGAAAGTATGTTATTCTGTGAGTTCAGTACATGAAAAGTATAATTAGGAAATAAATTCATAATTTCTTCTGAAAATAATTTTGTTTTCATGTCCACCTAGTATAATAAAATGGTTATATCTTTTAAATATGTTATGCAAAACCACAAGTTGTTAAAAACAAGTGAGATTAACACGAAAAAGAGCCTGGGGTATATCATACCCCACCGCACTAACGGCGATAAATTTCGAGCCGCACCAACGTAGGGTTAAGGCCATCTGTTATGGCATAAGGCGTATGGCAATTGACAGATGGATAGATAGGTCATACAGCTTCCAAAGGACTAAGAAAATTAATCTGTCATCATCAGAATGTGCATATTAAAACAGTACAGAGCAGGAAATGTCACAGCCAAGCGAACTATGACATCCTAATCAAAAACAACTTCACCAACACTGGACAAAATCATCGTCCATTTTCCAGCAGTATTCGTCCTTGGTGTCAGATTGTTTCGCACCAAGTATGCTTCTATATATTTTTTTTTTTTTAATAAATTTTACATTATTTTAACATCAAGACTGTTGGCATCACTAACTTCCAGGATGGTTTAGAGGTGAAATAAGTTGACCCTAAATCTTAAATTTTCATACTTATGCTCGGCTTCTGTAAATAATGTGACTTTACTTTCTCTGCGTTGCTCATGTGCATTAAACTGTGTTAATCTTTGGCGATTTATCAGTTTCCATACAATTCCTAATCTGAATTAGCTGTCACTGTGATTACCATTCTATCATTTAGTACATTAGCCATCCCTCACCAGTCCTTTACTGTCATATAAGGAGTGTAGGTATCTGGCTACTGGCTACTCAGTATCAACATTTAAGGTGAGGGTGCCCACCCACACTTGGCCTCAATGGCACTATGTGAGCAATAAACCCCAACCATCCCTCATACCTAAACACTGCGTACCCCACCAAGTAAAAGGGTTTTAGACCACAACCGCCAGGCTTTAGTTGGTTATATTATCACCATCCAGCGTAGTAAATTATCTCCAAAATTACAGTAAACCATCTGCCTTGTCACTAAGTGTAGTAACCTGAGGGCAGCACTACATAGACTGATATATATATATATATAGATAGATAGATAGATAGATATATATATATATATAGATAGATAGATAGATAGATAGATAGATAGATAGATATAGATAGATAGATAGATATAGATAGATAGATAAATATAGATAGATAGATATGTATATCTATCTGTCTATCTGTCTATCTACCTATCTATCCATCTAACTATCCATATAATATATATATATATATAAATATATATATATATATATATATATATATATATATATATATATATATATATATATATATATGTATACACACAGGAAAGCTAGATATATATATATATATATATATATATATATATATATATATATATATATATATATATAGATAGATAGATAGATATATCATTATATCTATCTGTCTATCTGTCTATCTACCTATCCATATATATATATATATATATATATATATATATATATATATATATATATATATATATATATATATATATATATATATATATACATATATATATATATATATATATATATATATATATATATATATAATAGATATATATATAATAGATAGATATATATATATATATATATATATATATATATATATATATATATATATATATATACATATATATAATATATATATATATATATATATATATATATATGTATATATATATATATATATATATATATATATATACATACATATATAATATAATATATATATATATATATATATATATATATATATATATATATATATATATATATATATATATATATATATATATATATATATATATAGATAGATAGATAGATAGATATATCATTATATCTATCTGTCTATCTGTCTATCTACCTATATATCTATCTAACTATCCATATATATATATATATATATATATATATATATATATATATATATATATATATATATCCATATATCCATACGTATATATACATAAATATATTTATATATATATACATACGTATATATACATATATATATTCATAAATATATTTATATATATACATACGTATATATACATATATATATATATATATATATATATATATATATATATATATATATATATATATATATATATATATATATATATATATATATATATATATATATATATATATATATATATATACATATATATATATATATCTGGAGCCTCTGTGGTACAGTGGTAGACTGTTCGTTTCATACACGGATGAGCCAGGGTTCGCGCTCCGCCAGGGTAATAAACTTTGGGAGCTTTCACTCAGCCACATACTGCATTGGTGGACACAAGCAGTGCTGTGGTTGAACCAGTGTCGCTTACTATAAAGTATGTTTGCACCCAGTCGGCTTGCGCGGGCTGATTACACTTGGTTCACAGACTACACACGCATCCAAAGCCACTCCAACACTACAATTACACTTACAAGCACTTCTCACCCTTACATACAATCTCTACCAGACAGCCTAAGCCACTGGTAGAGATACATTGTCTGTATCGTCCAGACTTTGGTCGGGATAGGCCGGTCCTGAAGTGGATACTCAAACGGCTGATGATGATGATGATGATGATTTATATTTATCTATAACTATCTATATATATATATATATATGGAGCCTCTGGAGTACAGTGGTAGAGTGTGCATCTCGCTCGCAAGTGGGCGCTGGTTCATTTCCTGCCAGAGTTGTAAAAACTTTGGGAATCATTCACCGAGCTACTTACCGCTTTGCAGGACATAAGGAGTGCTCTTGTTGAACCAGTGTCACATACTTGTATGCTTGACCCAGTCGGCTTAAGACAGGCCAATTACACTTGGTTCACAGACTACACACACATCGAAAGCCACTCCAACATCACAGTTACACTCACAAGCACTTATCACCCTACATACAGTCTGCACCATTCAGCCTATGTCACTGGGAGGAGATAATATGGCTATATTGTCCATGCATCAGTAGGGATAGGCCAGTTCTGCTGTGGACACTCAACAGCTGCTGCTGCTGCTGCTGATGATGATGATGATGATATCTATCTATCTATCAATCTATGTATATATCATTGGGTCTATGAATGTGCGTGGATGTGGTACGATTAAGGCTAAAAGGAAGGAGATTGGGAGAATGTTTGTGAGAAGAAAGTTGAATGTGTTAGCTTTGAGTGAAACGAAGAAGAAAGGGAAGGGTGAGTCTATGTTTGGAAGTGTGAATGGAAAATTGTCAGGTGTTGATAGAGAAAGGGCAAGAGGTGTGGCCTTGTTAGTGAGTCCGGAAGTACAGCAGTATGTGATTGAATGGAAGGAGGGGTCATCGAGACTGATGTGGGTGAAAGCGAAATTTGAATGTGAGTTGTGGATATTTATGAGTGCATATGGGCCTGGTAGTGAAAGGGATGAAGAAGAGAGGGAGTCTTTCTGGAATGATGCTGATGAGTGTCTGCAGAGTTTTGGAGGGAATGTGAATGTGATAATGATGGGAGATCTGAATGCTAGAGTGGGAAATGCAGCAGTTGAAGGTGCAGTTGGTATGCATGATGTGCCTGGAAGAAATGAAAATGGGGAACGAATGATAGGGATTTGCGTTGAGCGAGAGATGGTGATTGGAAATACCCTGTTTGAGAAGAAAGATATTAATAAGTATACATGGGTGAGACAGGACGGTTGAAGGGTTGTTGATAGAGCATTGATGGACTATGTGGTTGTGTCCAGGAATGTAATAGGAAGATCGTTGGATGTGAGAGTTCTGAGAGGGGAGGGTGGAGGTATGTCTGACAACTACCTGGTAGAGAGGACGTTAAGAGTAGGTAAGAGATCGGTGAGAGCTAGGAGAGTTAGGTGTGGCAGGGAGGTTTTGAAAATGAGTGAGTTTGATATAAGAGTATCAGGAGAGATTGAAAGATGAGTGGAACGCAGAGAAAGATCAGGAAAATGGCAGTGTGGAGGAGGAATGGCAGTTGTTGAAGAGTGCTGTGGTGGGGCATGTGGAAGAGGTGTGTGGTGTGAGACGTGAGGGTGGTGGTATAAGAAATGGAAGTGAATAGTGGTGTGAGGAAGTAAGTACGGCTGTGGCAGAGAAGAGACGTGCATATGAAGTGTGGCTGCAGAGGAAGGATGAGGTGTCATATGAGAGATACAAGGAAAAGAGGAATAGGGGGAGAAGGGATGTGCGTGATGCTAAAGTGGCAGCAGATTAGAGGTGGGGTAGGCGGTTGACTGAGTATTTTCAACGGAATAAGAAAATGTTTTGGAAGGAGGTGAAAAGGGTGCGAAAGGGAGAGTCTGGGAAGGAAGAGCAAGTAAAAGCAGAGGATGGAAGGATGTTAATTGAGATGGATGCAGTAAGGAAGAGATGGGCAGAGTATTTTGAAAGATTGTTAAATGTAGAGGAGGAAAGGGTGGCTGAGATTGTGGCAGATGGAAGGGTGCAAGGAATAAATGTGTTGGGAGAGTTGAATGATTCTTTGATCTCGAAGGAGGAAATACAGGAGGCAATAAAGGAGATGAAAAAAGGGACAGCTGCTGGTATGGATGGGTGTGCTGTGGAATGGGTGAAGGGTGGTGGAGCAACTATTGTCGACTGGTTAGTAAGATTGTTGAATGTGTGCTTTGTGAAAGCTATTGTGGCAGTTGACTGGGCAAGTGCTTGTGTGGTCCCGTTGTATAAAGGTAAGGGTGATAAGTATGAATGTTCTAGCTTTAGGGGTATAAGTCTGTTGAGTGTTGTAGGTATGGTGTATGGTAGAGTGTTAATTAAGAGAGTTAGAGAGGGTATAGAGGGAGTGATTGGTGATGAGCAGTGTGGCTTTAGGAGAGGGATGGGATGCGTGAATCAGGTGTTTGCTGTGAGACAAGTGTGTGAAAATTATTTAGCGAAAGGCAAGGATGTGTTTTGGGTATTCATGGATTTGTAGAAAGCGTATGAGAGAAATGATAGGGAGGCTTTGTGGACTGTTTTAAGATTGTATGGACTTGATGGTAGGTTACTAAAAGGGGTGAAAAGTTTTTATGTAAATAGTAGAGCATGTGTAAGAGTGGGAAATACTGTGAGCGATTGGTTTCCCGTGAGAATGGGGCGGTGACAGGGATGTGTGATGTCACCTTGGTTGTTTAATATTATATTGATGGTGTTGTAAGGGAGGTGAATGCAAGAGTTTTAGGTGGAGGTCTGAGTCGGGTGAATGTTGACGGTAGAGAGTGGAATCTGAAGCACCTGCTGTTTGCAGATGATACTACACTGGTGGCTGATTCAGAGGAGAGATTGAGATAGTTGGTAGAGGAGTTTGGAAGGGTGTGTGAGAGGAGAAAATTGAAAGTAAATGAGGATAAGAGTAAAGTGATGATGTGTACTAGGTAGGTAGATGATAGGAGGATGAATATAGTTTTGAATGGTGAGTTCCTTGAGGAGGTAGAGTGTTTTAAGTATTTAGGGTCACATGTTGCTGTTGATGGAGGAATAGATGCCGAAGTGAAGTTTAGAATGAATGAAGTAGGAAAGGTACTGGGAGGAACGAAAAAAGTGTTTAGATATCTTTCACTTAGAATGGATGTAAAAAGAAGGCTGTTTGAGGGTGTTGTGCTCCCGACTGTGTTATATGGGGCTGAAACATGGAATGTGGGTGTAGCAGAGAGGAAAAGTTTGAATGTAATGGAGATGAGGTGTCTGAGGAGTACATGTGGAGTGACGCGTATGGACTGAGAGAGAAATGATGAAGTGTGAAGGAGAACTGGAGTTGTTCGGGAGATGGCTGATCGAGTTGAGCAGAGGGTGTTGCGATGGTTTGGGCATATGGGAAGAACAGATAATGAGCGATTGGTGAAAAAGAGAACTAGATCTGATGTGAAAGGTGTAAGGCTGAGAGGGAGACCACGAATAGGATGGATGGACAGTATGAAGAGAGCGTTGAATGCTAAAGGGATATCTGTTGAGAAAGGAAGAGTGGCTGTGCATGACAAAAATGAATGGAGAGGAATTGTGAATGAATATATGATGACACAGTCCTGAGGGCATATTCTCCCGCATTTTGTCTGATCAGCTAGTCAGGTCAGGTGCAGGTAAGGGGATGGGTCTATTATGAAGTTGTATGGGTAAACCAGCTTTGCTGTCAGGCCCGGCTGCAGATGTCACTGACTGCACTGCGCAGTTGACCCTCGTGCGGTGTGGTGCGGTGAGGATCTGTCCTTTCTCCCCTTTGGGGCTAAGATGTTAATGAATGTGTTTGAGTGGATGAGTAAATTGGGAGTTTGTCATCCTGTCTCGGCTACCTCCCTTTCCTTGGGGGAAGCAGCCTAGGTATATAAATAGATAGTCATATAAAATTATTACCATCATCATCATCTAATTTTGTGTTGCCCCACGAGGACTGTAGGAGTCGGGGACTAGGGAAGTTGCTCCTGTCATTTGTGATGAGAGTGACCAACCTTACTCATCCCTGAGTAGTATTACTTGAGCAATAAACCTCAACCACCCCATGGATATAAACCTGCACAGGCTCAATTCGCTTGTAGTGCGTTAATTACCCACTAAACCACCGGGCACCATAATTCATTTATATAGGTACCACCCAGCGTAGTAAATGGTTTCTTGGTGATCAGTAAACCATTGGCTTATCACTCAGTGTAGAGTCACCCATAGACAGAAGGAAGAGGAAAGAAGGAAGGAAAGAAAGACAGAAGAGGTAGGAAGGAAAGACTGAAGGAAGAAAGGAAAGGGCAGTCACCCGAGAACAGCGTTACATCCAGTGAATGGATGGTGAGTGTCCCCATCTACCATATATAAAACTATATATCTATACCTCTCTCTCTCTCCCTATATATATATATATATATATATATATATATATATATATATATATATATATATATATATATATATATATATAATATATATATATATATATATATATATATATATATATATATATATATATATATATATATATATATATATATATATATACCTAGACTGCTTCCCCCAAGGAAAGGGAGGTAGCCAAAACCGGACGACACACTCCCCATTTACTCATCCATTGAAACATATTCATTCGCATCTTAGCCCCAAAGGGGAGAAGGGGCAGATTCTCACTGCACCACACCGCACAAGGGTCAACAGCGCAATACAATCAATGACATCTCTAGGAGGGCCCGACAGCAGAGCTGGTTTACCCCTGCCACATCATAATAGACCCATCCCCCTTACCCGCACCTGAACTGACTAGCTGATCAGATCAAATGCGGGAGAATATCCCCAGCCACATCATAATAGACCCATCCCCCTTACCCGCACCTGAACTGACTAGCTGATCAGATCAAATGCGGGAGAATATCCCCTCAGGGCTGTGTCATCATTTATTCATTCTTAACTTCTTTCCATTTATTTCTGTCATGCAGAGCCACTCTTCCTTGCTCAACAGACATCCCTCTCACATCCAGCGCTCTCTTCACACTGTCCATCCATCCTATTCGTGGTCTCCCTCTCAACCTTACACCTCTCTCATCAGATCTAGTTATCTTTTTCACCAATCGCTCATTATCCATTCTCTCCATATGCCAAACCATCTCAGCACCCTCTGCTCAACTCTACCAGCCTTCTCCCGAACAACTCCAGTTCTCCTTCGCACTTCATCATTTCGCACTTGATACGTAGCATCACTCCGCACATACTCCTCAGACACCTCATCTCCATTACATTCAAACTTTTCCTCTCTGCCACATTCATATTCCATGTTTCAGCCCCATATAATGCAGTCGGTACCACAACACGTACATACAGCCTTCTCTTTACATTAATTCTAAGCGAACAACATCTAATCACTTTTTTCATTCCTCCCAGCACCTTTCCTACTTCACTCATTTTAAACTTCATTTCTGCCTCTATTCTTCCATCAACAGCAACATGTGACCCAAAATATTTAAAACACTCTACCTCCTCAAGCAACTCACCATTCAAAACTATATTCATCCCCCTACCATCTACCAACCTCGTACACCTCATCACTTTACTCTTATTCTCATTTACTTTCAATTTTCTCCTCTCACACACCCTTCCAAACTCCTCTACCAACTGTCTCAATCTCTCCTCTGAATCAGCCACCAGTGCAGTATCATCTACAAACAGCAGCTGCTTCAGATTCCACTCTCCACCATCAACATTCACCAGACTCAGACCTCCACCTAAAACTCTTGCATTCACCTCCCTTACAGCACCATCCATATAAATATTAAACAACCAAGGCCACATCACACATCCCTGTCACAGCCCCACTGTCACGGGAAACCAATCACTCACAGTATTTCCCACTCTTACACACACCCTACTATTTACTTTTAAAAGTTTTACCCATTTTAGTAACCTACCATCAAGTCCATACAATCTTGAAACAGTCCACAAAGCCTTCTTGTAAGTTCTATCATACGCTTTCTCGAAATCCATGAATGCCCAAAACACATCCTTGTCTTTCGCTAAATACTTTTCACACACTTGTCTCACAGCAAACACCTGATCCACGCATCTCCTCCCTCTCCTAAAGAACACACTGCTCATCACCAATCACTCCCTCTGTAACCTTTCTAACTCTCTTAATTAACACTCTACCATACACTCAACAGACTTATACCCCTAAAGCTAGTACATTCATACTTATCACCCTTGCCTTTATACAACGGGACCACACAAGCACTTGCCCAGTCAATTGGCACCATACCTTTCATGAAGCACATATTCAACAATCTTACTAACCAGTCAACAATAGTCACTCCACCACCCTTCAGGCATTCCACAGGACACCCATCCATACCTGCAGCTTTCCCTGTTTTCATCTCCATTACTACCTTCTTCACTTCCTCCTTCGTGATCAAAGAATCATTCAACTTTCCCAACACATTTATTCCTTGCACCCTTCCATCTGCCACAATCTCAGCCACCCTTTCCTCCTCTACATTTAACAATTTTTCAAAATACTCTGCCCATCTCTTCATTACTGCATCCATCTCAGTTAACGTCTTTCCATTCTCTGCTTTTACTCGCTCTTCCTTCCCAGACTCTCCGTTTCGCATCCCTTTAACCTCCTTTCAGATTATTTTTTAATTCTATTGAAAATTCTTAGTCAGTCGCCTACCCCATCTCTCATCTGCTGCCATTTTAGCATCATGCACAGCCCTTCTCGCCCTATTCCTGTTTTCCCTTTACCTCTCATCTATCTGTCTATCTATCTATCTATATATATCATTTCCTGTGGCACCACACGGGATGCATAGGGCCTCGATGAACTCCCTCCACCAATATTTGTCTCTTGCCATCTTCTTCAGGTCCCACCAACACTCCTCTCCTGCTTCTCTTTTCATTGTCCCCAGCCAGGTTTCCCTCGGCCTACCTATTCCTGTTCTTCCTCTAGCAGTTCACTCTGGCACATCCTGTATTAAACTGCCTTCTTTTCTATATATGTTCCCCAGCCATTTCCAGAGAGACAGTCTCACATATTCATCAACTGGTTCCACTCTCGTAATATCTCTTTCTCTTTCATTTGTAACTCTGTCTTGCCACTTTACCTCAAGATTCCTTCTCAGTATTTTATTCTCAAATCATAATACTTTCTGATCTGTTGCAATTGTACTGCACCATGACTCATGCCCATAAATTAAAATTGGTCTAACCATGGACTTGTAAATTTTTACTTTACTATGCACCGAAAGTATATTATTATTCCAAACAGATTTCAACACTCCAACAGCTCGCCAAGCCTGTCTACTCCTCTCCTCAATTTCATTGTTTAATGATCCATTAGATGATACAATCGTTCACAGATATTTAAAGTTTTCTATATTCTTCACCATATTATTTCCAATTACACAATCGATTTGGTTTTCCACGTTCATATTAATAATTTCAGTCTTTCCACAATGTATTACTAATCCAACTTTTTCTCCTTCCTCCACCAGACAATCAAGCACCCTCTGCATCTCATAAATACTTCTATAAATCAGTACAATATCATCAGCATAGTTCAAATCCATCAGCCTCTTATTTTCATTCCAGTTAATTCCTGTACCTGTTCTCCTTACAACCTTTCTCATAACATAATCCATAACCAAAATAAACAGCAAAGGCGAAAGAACTCCTCCTTGAATCACTCTTGACCTAACTGCAAATGGATCACTCAAAGAACCACCCACCATTACCTTACAAAATGTACCATCATGCAGGTTTCTAATAATATTTACAAACTTTTCTGGTATACCGTAGAATCTCATAATTTTCAACATAGCACCACTTGAAACACTATCAAACGCCTTTTTCAAATTAACAAAACACTTACTAAGTGGCATTTTCATCTCATTAGCTTGTTGCATTAGATGCCTTACAATAAAAATTTTATCATTACAGCCTCGACCATTTCTAAAACCCGCTTGTTCTCATAAAATTTTATCAATTACTGGCTCTATTCTGCTCAGCAAGATTTTGGAAAAGACTTTCGCAACTATAGATGTCAAAGTTATCCCCCTCCAATTTCCACACAAACAAATCTCCGTTTTTTTTATTTTTTATTATTTTTATAACCACTCCATTTTTTTCCACTCTTCTGGAATTCCACCATTATCCCAAGCCACATTAAAAAGTTTCAAAAGTGCATTCATCAACTCATCATTTTCCACCTTAAGCATTTCAGGAAATATCTCATCCTCTCCTGGGGCCTTAAAATTCTTTAACTTCTTTATACATTTTGCTACCTCTTCCAAGGTTATATCCCCTGTTTCTATCTGCAAATCTCTCTCGGCTGGCAAAATGTCCACTTCAGCTGGGATTGGTCTGTTTAGAATCCACTCAAAATGCTCCTTCCACCTTCCTTTTATATCCAAATGTTTAGTCATCATGTTACCATTTCTATCTCGTACAAGTATTTCCTTCCTTCTCTTTTCAGTCCCAGTTACCTCCTTTATGGCCTGACACGCTGCTCTTGAGCTCTGTTCGTCATTTTTACTTAACTTAATTTCTGTCTCTTTTGCCTTTTCATCATACAGCCTTCTCTTATCACGTCTAATGAGTCTTATTACATCAGAATGTATACTCCAGTACTTTGCTTTAAGTACTTCAACAACCTGGCCATCAGCATGCTGTTCTTTACTTCTCAACTTTGCCTCTTTCCTTTTCTGAATCGCATTCCATGTTTCATCTGACATCCACTTTTTCTTTCTCGCTTTTCCCTTTTTCTTAGTAGTAACCTTAGCACTCTCATGCAATACCTCTTTTACCTCTCTCCACATTTGATTAATATAATTGTCTTCAGATTCCATCAAAGTCTGCAGGACCAGAAACCTGTTCCTACATTCCCAGTGAAACTTCTCCTTCGTGTTCTGATCATTTCTGAGCTCATCAAAATCATATCCATCTCCTCCTGTACAATTATCATTAACATTTCTCCTAAGTTTTATTTTAATCTTTAACACAACAAGTTGATGATCACTACCTATATTTGCCCCCTCCTTACGTAAACATCTTGCAAATAACTCCTATGCCTTTTGCTAATTGCAATGTGGTCAATTTGATTACAATATTTACCACATAGTGAAATCCAAGTAGTTTTATGTATTTTTCTATGCTCAGAGATAATTCCACCAATCATAAGGTCATTTGCCAAACAAAAGCTTCCAAATCGCACCTCATTATCGTTTCTTATACCAACACCCTCCTTACCCATACAATCTTCAAAGCAATCCCTACGACTACCAACAATCGCATTAAAATCACTAATGCAAACTAACACATCATGTCTTGCCACTCTGTTAACTACATCTTGCAGCTTCTCATAAGTCATGCTTCATTTCATCTGCAGACTTATTTGTCGGAGCGTACCCTACCACCATAATGGTATTACCATGATCAGATTTTAAACGTGCATAAGGCAAGCGCTCATTAACTAGCTCAAACTCACATAGTGCCTTGCAAGCATCTCCACTCAACAATAAGCCTACTCCTTGGTAATGATTTCCATCACTCCTACAAGAAACCAACAAAGAAATACCATCTTCCAAATTCATTCCAAGCAACCTCGTTTCTGTAAGAGCACAAAATATGTATATTGTATTCCTTCAACACAGAAATAAGTTCTTCCATTTTACCAGCCTGATTGAGAGATCGAACATTCCAATTTCCTATTCTTAAGGTTCTTTTTGGATGTATAAAGTTATTCCTACGCCATGGGATTCTTAGCACCCCCTGCTCACTTAAGGGCTGCACATGGGGACATCACACAACCTTGTCGCACGACCATATTGATCATGAGTCATTCACTTAGATGCCCATTTACTCTTACACCTTCCTCACTACCATCATAAAAACTCTTGATGGCACCTAGCAGCTTACCATCTACACCGTTCATGCACAAAACCGTCCACAATCCATCTCTGTCTACTTTGTCATATGCTTTTTCCAGATTCATAAATGCCATAAACACCTTGTAGTCCTTCTCACAAGCCTTCTCCACTATATGTCTCACTGCAAATATTTCACCCACACATCCTCTGCCACTCATAAGGCCACCTTGTTCATCACTCGTTAGGAATTCTGATATCACTATACCTTCCCCTGCCTTCCCTACAACATTAAAAAAACTAATGCCGCGATAATTCTTGCATTCACTTCGCTCACCCATATTTTTGTATGGGGTTACAATTACAGCCTTTTTCCACTCTGCTGGCACAGTTTCACTCATCCATGCCTTCTTACTTATCTCCAACAAGCACTTGATTCCGCTCTGTCTACCACACTTAGTCATCTCTGTATACACCTCATCAACCTCACCTGTTTTCCCGTTTTTCAGCCGCTTCACAACCTTTTTCACCACTGCGAGTGTTACATTTCCTCGCACTCCATTCCTTCTCTGTACACCCCCCAAACCGATCATGTTTACAGCGGCTCTGCCCTCTCTATTCCCATTCATCAGGCTTTCAAAACATTCTTTCCATCTGATCCTTACTTCATCCCCATGGGTTAATAATCTACCACTTAGATCCTTCACACTTTCACATTTCTTTCTGCTGTCATTTCTGCATGTCCGCACCTCTTTCCTGAATAACCTCCTATTTTCAGAGAAGTTTGCATTCATTTTTCTTCCTAGATCATCATTTACTTTCTTCTTTTTCCTCCTCACTAGCCTCTTTACGTCTTTCTTGCTCTTAATAGATTCAGTTATTTCTTTTGAATCCCTGTCCTGTAACCACTCTGGCCACGTCTTCCTCTTTTCATCCACTGCTCTCTTAACCTCTTCATCCCACCATGCCGTAACTTTCTTCTTCTTTGTTACTCATGCCACACCACACGTCGCTTTAGCTTTCCTAACTACGGAATTCCTATATGCATTCCACAGACTGTCCAGATTCATTTCATTTTAATTGATTGATTCCAACTCCTCCACTACTTTGGTCCAGTATTCGTATGCCATTTCTTAGATCCTCAGCTTTTCGTCTTTCAGTCTTTCATTTGACTGCTCTTCTTTCTCCTGCTCCACCTCACTCCTCTCAGCTTGATCTTCCATACCATAATCATGTGACCTGACAGACCTCCACATCGTTCTCTCACGGTCCTCGTGCCAGTAATTATTCCCAGTATCGACCTCTCTACGAGCACATAATCATGCAGGCTCCTTTCAGCACCATCTCCGTTCCCTCCATGCCATGTATGTTTATGTGCATCTTTGTGTCTGAAATACGAGTTACAAATGCACAACTTCCTTTCCTGACACATATCCCTCAGTCGCTTCCCATTATCATTTTCTGCAGGTACTCCATTACAACCCATTCTGTCATCCTCAGGATCAGTGCCTACTCTTCAGTTCATATCGCCCATTACGATCACCTTATAGCCCCTGGGCATTTCTCCCACTGCTTCACCCAACTCATCCCAAAACCTGTCTTTCTCTCTCTCACTCATGTCATCACATGGTGCATACACTACAATCACTGCCACTATCACCTTCTCAGACTTGAACATGGCATACATACATCTCGAGCTGACACAATTGTAATCTGTCATTCCACACTGCCACACCTCATTCATCTACAAAGCAACTCCTTCCTTGCATCTTCCTTTCCCATTCATGCCTGATCTTACACATTTCACACCCTTTCACTCCTCCACTTCACACCCTTTGATCTTTGTTTCACACAATGCCATCACTGCATGTCTCTCGCTCTTGGGCACATTCACCACTTCCACCCTCTTGCTTTCTTCATTCACACCTCTCACATTCCACATGGCCATGCGAATCTGCCCATTTGGTTGGGGCCCTGGGTAGGTACTCAGCTCCTCGAGGCTCTCCGAAACTTTTGCCAGATCAAGTAATTTTAGATAGGGGAATCTGGGAAACATTGAACCCTGCCAAAAACCCCGCTTGTATGGTTACCACTGGGCGTAGTAAATGGTTTCCTGGATGCAGGAAACTATTTGGCTTGTCATTCAGAGTAGAGACTATAAGGCATATCCACACTGAGTGAGTGGATGATGGGCACCCCCTCCTACCGCTCTCTCTCTCTCTCTCTCTCTAATCATTTATGTAAATAAATGCGTATAAGTATTGCGCGTTCTAATTGATTATCTTATGACTTGCATATATTTTTGGTGCATTATGATAAAAGAGCAAAAGAGTTCAGGAAGTAAAAAGAACGAGAAAATTTGGAGGTAATGAGTTGGTGAAAACAAAGCATGGTTTAAGGGTTGAGTTTGACAGATGACAGTCGCACCTACATCTAAGTCCAGCCCAGGTTAGGTATGAGGGAGAGGGCAGAGGGTCGTCTATGCCATGACGCCACTAATCTGCGCAGTAGACAAGGGTCGCATGACTTTGTAGTCGTTTGGCTATGATGTTTACATACACGCTAATGCTCCTCGGTCGCACAGTCATAAACAGATATACAGTCAGAAGAGTTTATCGATCCCAAGTTTATAGGCAGTGAAATTAAGGAAGTAAACAAGAGGAAAATAACTACAGCCCTTGTACTGCACCTTAACTTGCCCCCGATTTTCGTCCTTTTGCAGCCTATTTCACTTACTGTACACCTCAGCGAGAAAACGAGGAGACACTACTGCTCTACAGCTTCCTATAGCACTTCTTCATAACTAGCACCATATTGTAGTTCAAATCTGTTATTACAACTTAGCATTGTACATGGAGGAATAGCAGTTTCAGGCCATGTTAGAGTAAAAAGGATATAGTACATATGAATATCGAACTCTACCAATACACGCTAAACTTAACTCTTTAGCTGGGGTGCAAATATGTGAGATGATGAAAACCGCTTATCGTAACCAGGAATAAATTACGAAGTTCTATAGTGCTAATAAGAACTTAAATCACAACAAATTACACATTTTTGGTGCTCCATGGTCCACTTGAGTATCAAAAAATCGTCCGATATTAAAGGAAATACAGTACAATGTAGTTTTTTTTTTCTTTTTTTAAGCTGGCACAGAGCTAACATTGAATAAAACTATTGAGCTTTAGTTCAGGTTAGGGACTGGGTTGTACACTCTCTCTCTCTCTCTCTCTCTCTCTCTCTCTCTCTCTCTCTCTCTCTCTCAAAATTACTATTGTACTTGAGGGAAAACTCTGTTACTTAGAGGGTTAATAAAGTTCTAACTTCTTCAGTATTTGCTTTATTTTGAAAAGGCAAGGATATGTTTTGGGCATTCATGGATTTAGAGAAAGCGTATGATAGAAATGATAGGGAGGATTTGTGGATTGTTTTAAGATTGTATGGACTTGATGGTAGGTTACTAAAAGGGGTGAAAAGTTTTTATGTAAATAGTAGAGCGTGTGTAAGAGTGGGAATGCTGTGAGTGACTGGTTTTCCGTGAGAGTGGGGCTGTGGCAGGGATGTGTGATGTCGCCTTGGTTGTTTAATATTTACATGGATGGTGTTGTAAGGGAGGTGAATACAAGAGTTTTAGGTGGAGGTCTGAGTCTGGTGAATGTTGATGGTGGAGAGTGGAATCTGAAGTAGCTGCTGTTTGCAGATGATACTGCACTGGTGGCTGATTCAGAGGAGAGATTGAGACAGTTGGTAGAGGAGTTTGGAAGGGTGTGTGAAAGGAGGAAATTGAAAGTAAATGAGAATAGGAGTAAAGTGATCAAGTGTATGAGGTTGGTAGATGGTAGGGAGATGAATATAGTTTTGAATGGTGAGTTGCTTGAGGAGGTAGAGTGTTTTAAATATCTAGGGTCACATGTTGCTGTGGATGGAAGAATAGATGCAGAAGTGAAGTTTAGAATAAATGAAGTAGCCTGGGAGGAATGAAAAAAGTGTTTAAATGTCGTTCGCTTAGAATGGATGTAAAGAGAAGGCTGTATGAGGGTGTTGTGGTACCGACTGCGTTATATGGTGCGGAAACTTGGAATATGGGTGTAGCAGAGAAAAAAGTTTGAATGTAATGGAGGTGAGGTGTCTGAGGAGTATGTGTGGAGTGACTCGTATGGATCAAGTGCGAAATGATGAAGTGCGAAGGAGAACTGGAGTTGTTAGGGAGATGGCTGGTAGAGTTGAGCAGAGGGTGTTGCGATGGTTTGGGCATATGGAGAGAATGGATAATGAACGATTGGTGAAAAAGATAACTAGATCTGATGTGAGAGGTGTAAGGCTGAGAGGAAGACCACGAATAGGATGGATGGACAGTGTGAAGAGAGCGCTGGATGCGAGAGGGATGTCTGTTGAACAAGAAAGAGTGGCTGTGCGTGACAGAAATAAATGGAGAGAACTTGTGAATGAATAAGTGATGACGCAGCCCTGAGGGGATATTCTCCCGCATTTGGTCTGATCAGCTACTCAGGTCAGGTGCGGGGAAGGGGATGGGTCTGTTATGATGTGGCAGGGGTAAACCAGCTCTGCTGTCGGGCCCTGCTGCGGATGTCACTGATTGCACTGCGCAGTTGACCCTTGTGCGGTGTGGTGCGGTGAGGATCTGTCCGTTCTCCCCTTTGGGGCTAAGATGAGAATGAATGTGTTTGAATGGATGAATAAATGGGGAGTGTGTCGTCCTGTCTCGGCTACCTCCCTTTCCTTGGGGGAAGCAGCCTAGGTATATAGATAGATAGAAATATTCTGCTCAGAGGGATATTTAGGAATGGAGGAGTTAAGTTGTTATATTTAATACTTTTATTTTGATAAGTGTTTTCTATTGCACTAGTATATGAAGTCATCTGGGTTTAGGAAAAATATGGTGAATATAAAGAGGTCTTGATGGGGTTAAACTTAAATATAATTACAAGTACACTGCAAACACAAAACAAATAAAGCATCGCAAGTCAACCAACCCATAATGCTTCTGTGTTTCGTTTAGTGTGCTTCACCATGCTTCAGTAGACTTGACACAACCTTTTCCAAAACCAGAGCAAGGCAGGATACCCCACAGCCCAGGCCAAACACTACAAACATCCCCTGAAAATGTAAACAATAACAAAGGTGAATCTCTCTCTCTCTCTCTCTCTCTCTCTCTCTCTCTCTCTCTCTCTCTCTCTCTCTCGATCTATCTGTCTTTCTATCTCTGTTTATTTATCCATCTCTCTCTCTCTCTCTCTCTCTCTCTCTCTCTCTCTCTCTCTCTCTCTCTCTCTCTTCTGCCTACTTTATATTTTTTTCGGCTAATGTCATGTTCTTTCAGTAACCTATATCTTAAAGAAACCCAGGGTACAAAAAATAACAAGAATCCTATAGAGATAAATAGACAAATAGATAGATAGATAATGTGCTAAAATAATTAATTGACTGATTGACTGATAGACAAATAGATAGACAGACAGGTAGACAGGTAGATAGACTGACAGACAGAAGTGAGAGAGAGAGAGAGAGAGAGAGAGAGAGAGAGAGACCAATAGGAATCTAGTGCCAAAATCCAGCACAAAGCCTGATCATCGGCTACAAGTTGTGTACGCTGGTTGGACCGGGAGCACAGACAAGGCGTCGTGAAAGAAATGGGTCAATGAAAGAAGTATATCATATCTCAGATAGGGTTACTGAAAGGAACGGAATTTGATGTCGGAAAGAAGACCAATGGAGTTAAGGAAGGACAAAAGAGACAGCCTTGCATCCCATCAGCACGGCTCTCACACCTTAGGAAGGTGAGAAGAAAATAAGATAAAAGAACAGAATGGAAGAAAAAGGACCAAGAAAATTAGTAGGGTCAAGGACTGGGACCGAAGGGCAGGGGAAGCAGTACATAACTACACCACCCCCGCCATCAGGCCCCAGCCCCAGACCCCAGACCCCCCCCACGAGTGCAACAGGCTTGGTAGTGATGGAGAGAGAGAGAGAGAGAGAGAGAGGCAGATAGACAGAGAAGTAAACAGACAGATAGATAAATAATAAGAGAGATATAAAATGAAAAAGTGAGATGGGTAGACAGATCGATCGATCGATAGACGGATAAATAGGCAAACAGACAGAGAGGTAGACAGATGGATAAAGAGATAGATAGATACTGAAATAGTGGGATAGATAGACAGATAGATAAATGCATACATATATACATACATACGTAGGCTACATACATCTTACATGTAATGAACGCATCTCGCATCAGTAACACACAAGAAATATTACCTTACCTGGTACACATACAAATTAAGAAGGATGATCTTCGAGAAAGGCTCTTGTGGGTGCCTTCTCGTCTCTTAAGAAGGTTTCATAGCATTTCTGACTTACGTGTTCTTTCGGCATGCAGCGTGTTAATAACTTCGTATGTTATTTGCGTTCCTTTGTCTTTAAAAAAAAAAAAATCTAACAAACAATAACCTAGAAGAATAGGGTTAGTTGTAAGGTTTTCTCAAATGGAGAGGTTAGAAAGCTCCTAAGCACACAAGTTTACTGCACAAGCTGACCATCCTTTTCACCTGGCCCAGATCTTCGTCCTTTTGCTGCTTATTTTACGTAGCTTCATGGCTGAAAAACACAGTGCTATGACTCTATATCCCGACCCCTAGCGTTTCTTCGTGATTAGCATCTGATTATTACAACTCACCATTTAGGATGAACAGATGGCAGTTTTAGGCCAAGGTAGAATAAAAAAAAAGTATCTTAAATATCTGATTCTGGTGCTATTCTGTCGCTACAATTCGGCAGTCAGGATGGAGATATGACAATTTTAGGCCAAGTCAGAGTAAAAACAAACTTATCCCATTTCTATCCAACTCTCAAATCCAAAAATCAATCGTTACTCCCAGTCCTTCATGTATGCAACCGATCAGCTCTGGAACTGTCTCCATCTGTCTGTATTTCCTACTGCCTATGATCTCCAGTCTTTCACATGCAATGTGTCCAAGCATCTCGAAATGATCGGATCTTGAATTTGGCTCCTTGTTATCATGTTTTTGGTTTTTGCTTGGAAGGAATGATTATGCGGGCTCCTGGCCTTTGGTTTCTTCTTTCTTCCATTAAAAAAAGGGGGAATTTATAAGACGCTCCCCACTCACCGTGAAATTGGTGAGGGAGAGGACAGTAGTGACGGTGATGACCATGGGTGCGTTGATGCAGGCCGTAGTGTTAGGCAGGGAGTACCTCATCCACCTGTCATATAAACCCAATTCCACCAACACCATGGCACTGCGAAGAAGAACAGGAAGAAAAGAAGCGGAGAAGAAGAAGAAAAGAAACAACATCAGCAGCATTAACCTCAAGATCATCATTGTCATCATCAATATCAGCATCAATATCAGCATCAACATCAACAAAAAGTAGAAGAAGACGATCACAGTCATCATCACCATCATCCATATCAAGATTAAAAAAAAAAAAAAAAGTAGAAGAAAGATGAAGAAGAAAAAGAAAATGAGAGAAAAAAGAAGAAAACGAAGAAAAAGAAAGAAAAAGAGCAGGAGGAGGAGGTGCAGGAGGAGGGGAGGAGGAGAGGAGGAGGAGGAAGAGGAGGAGGAGGAGAAGGGAGAGAGAGAAAGAGAGAGAGAACGGAGGGGGCGAGTACACAAATCAAGTAATTCCTTCATTGCAATGACATTATTCATTTCCACATGATACTACAAAGCGACTTGAGTTATATATGATCTATAATAATGAATGAGTTGATGATGATTATCTAGCCCTACAATTTCGAACAATCTATTGAAAGGTAAATAAAACATCTTGGGGCAGCGAGAATATAACAGTCATCATAGTAGTGATTAGATGACAGGTACACCTCCGGACAGAAATTCGTGATGTACGATAATCTGCCACTAGAGGTCAGGTTAATCGCACACGTCTACCCTCCCTAACTCCCCCTTCTTACCCCCACC
The DNA here is from genome assembly GCF_032717465.1 of Coenobita brevimanus. Taxonomy (NCBI): domain Eukaryota; kingdom Metazoa; phylum Arthropoda; class Malacostraca; order Decapoda; family Coenobitidae; genus Coenobita; species Coenobita brevimanus. The sequence goes on along the minus strand of NC_136999.1, from coordinate 39,982,314 downwards.
AAAACACTGATTTGTTAGGCGGATGGATCGGAGATATGAAGCTTCGCTCACTCTCACGTCTTGCTGCATGTAATGTTACTTTCATTTATCTTACTATTAGGTGTATTATCAAGCGCACAGATCCATCTTCAGTTCCATGAGAAGTGATTATATCGAAGTTTTAGCAGATTTCAATATAATGACCTTAATGTATAGGGTCTGGTTTCCAAATAGTTATCCAACGTGTTCTAAGCGATAGACTAAAATCCAATTAAAAGTTAAAAGTTCTATGGCCAGATAAGTCCTTCTCTTGCCTTGTCATGCAGACAGCCACATATACACTCACCTACTTATCCAAGTACTCACTCAACCCATCCAACACAACCCACCGACCTCACCGCTGCCGCCCACCCAGCCCATCGATCCCCGCTATCCACCCTGCTAACCCACGAGTGCCACACACGAAGTTCACCCAACAATGCCACTAAACTCATTTACTCATTCACGTCTCCACCCTGAACTCATCCAGCCACCCAACCCAACCACCCACTTAGATCATCCCGACCACGCAATCGTCTCAGCCACCATGGCGACCAACGGTGCCCACTCACCCTGGCGACTCACTTTGCCCACACATCCCGACAACCTAGCTTACCCACCGACCCCTACCACCCACTCTCACCACTCACAAATTCCACCCACCCTTCCCACTCACGAATTCCACCAACCCCGGTCACCCAACAACGCCATCCGTCTCATCCATCCACACAACTCTCCCACCTCTCCCTGAACACTCGCAGCCCACTGTCACGGGGTTTTTATGAATATGCAATATTAAAGAATAATATTCAATAATATTGCGAGCATGACAATGAATTGTCTTGTGAAAATCAAGCAATGATTACTTTAATCTGCCTTACTTCGCCGATTCTCTAAGGACGAGAATTTATAAACTTTCTCACCAGTACACAGCAGAGACTAATTACTCAAAAATGCTGTTTATTAATACTGTTGGCCTCTGGAGAAAGTGACTCCACCCCTGACAATCAATAACTAATGCTATTAATGATAACAGATTCTTGCTGATGCATTAACTCCTGGTTGCACAACAGATTATAAGCTTAATACAAAAGGATTGGCCTAAATACCAGTTATGAATAGCAAAGCGTTTATGCAGACTAGGAGCTATAAGTGAAATAAGCTTAATATGGAAAATAAAACATGAGTTTACATTACATTAAGCTCAAGAAAAGCACCGTCATATTTACTGATTACAATAAAATAAAATTACGTTACATTTCAAATGAATTCAAAATAAGGAGATCGCACTCACTCGCTCACTCAGAAGCTAACTCTTAAACCTAGGAAAAAATGAAAAGAAATACTGGTCAGAAAAGTGGACAAAGCGGATGTCTGGGTGTCGTTACTGAGGAAGGACACTGCACACGCTGAGCCTCTCGCCAATCACGCTAGGTGGGAATACGGCGGCGGCGGGAACTAGACGTCGTTACTGAGGAAGGATGCTGCCACACACACTACCTGCTTCCACGGTGTTCAAACAATGACTGAGTTCAAATCGTGAGAAAGAGGTGAGTGTCGAGCTGCACTTGCTAATGGCTAGCATGAGCGAAACACACTCATAATAAATCGCTCTGCGGAAGTGCTAATGTCTCGCACAAAGACAATCACTTATGACACAATGAAAAATTGTTCTGAAAAACACTCCTGACCGGGTGAATACGTGGCTGTTAAACTGAGCGATAAATGCTGGGATTCCACTAGAATTCACGGTTTCCCACCAAAGTTGATGTCACGAGTTTATTCAAATATAAAATCGCGCTGACTCGTGACATTACGGCCCATGAAAATCAATTTTTTTTTTCTTCAGAGGAAAAAAAAATCCAATATACATACATATAAATCCTACTCAGTCACACAAGATTCACACTGCGGTGTGTGTGTGCTATCCTGCTACAGGAGAAGGTCACAGTTGCCAGTGAGCGAAAAAAAAAAAATCATATTTACGTTAATAGGAGCAAGCTTGAGGGAAATCTCTGTAACAATGGTGAAAAATCCTGTACTCAAGTCAAACTGAGCGAAAAGTTCACTACATTTACATTAACAAGTAATTGTTATGTGGCGTGATGTATGTAATACATGATGTAGGTGTGACAGTTGTGGTGTAACTGTACCTACGTGTAAAATTATGTAATACAAATTTATATCAAATAATGACGATGAGGCAGAAGAGAAGGGGCGGCAGCATGCGACAGGGATGACCAGCTGATCTGCATGACAGTGCTGCACCCGCCACCTGCACCTGCGAGAGGAATCAAGGTGGAGCATCAAAAGTGTCATATCTCACTCTCTGCCTAGCAATCAGTACTTATGTCATTATTAACCAGGAAACGTAGTCTTAGGATTCACAAATCTCTCAGGACCCTTATAGTTTACTGGTTAACGTTTATTAACTAGGAAACATGCCAGTCCTTGAATTACTCAAATCTCTTAGAATGGGTAGTTTACTAGTTAACCTAACATTATTAACCAGGAAACGTGCCAGTTCTTGAATTGATTAAATCTCTTAGAATGGGTAGTTTACTGGTTAACCTAACTCTACACTTAAGGTTAATAACAGGAAGCTGAGAATTGCTACGCAATCTCGGGCAGGTCACGTTTTAACACCCACCGTGGGTGTGAACACTTGTGTGGATATTGTGCATTCTCCGGGAATCCTCAGAGAGGCCCACAGCTCGAGACGTTCCACAAGGTAATTCATACACAGCCTCAGACTGTCTCTGCAGGGTTCTCAACTTCCCCCTTAACTTATGGTACATATGTATGTACAGGCCCTAGACATACTGTGTCCTGCGGGACCAACAGGCAAGACATCAGCAATTACTGGTACTTTTAACTGGGAACCAGGCTGGTCCTTGGATTACTCAAATCTCTGAGAACGTCTATCTTACGGAACCCGGTGTACAACAGTTGCCCGTGTTAGTTAGCAGTTAGCAGGCGAGACATCAGGTCTACACCTACTCCACCACTGCCCTGTTTCTCAACTGCTTCAGAGATTACGGGTGTGGATTGCAACGGCACAGGAAGGACATGTCCCTGATTCATGGTATGTGGACACAGGTTGCAGGAACGCACAATACTATCTATTTCTTGTCCCATCCCTGGCCAGAAAAAGTCAGCTCGGATACGGCCCTGGGTCTTCCTTTTGCCCATGTGACCTCCTGAGGCTGAACAATGACCCCATTATAACACTGCTAGACGGTACTTAGCGGGAACGCCAAACTGCAGTCAAACCTCGCCCTGGGGTGTTCGTGACTCACGGTACAGCCGTCCTTGTTTACGGAGGAACTTGGCTTGACCTCCCCGTGAATACTTAATCACTCTACCCTTTTGTTTCTTTCGCACGGCAGCAAGTGTCGGGTCAGAATGTTGTTCTTGAACAACAACTTGGCTACACATCAGATCTTGCGGTGATTCAATGGTCACGGGGTGACACAGTTTGGAGCCTCAGCCATGGGTTATGTTACTGCAGCTGAAGTCTGAGTAGCGTCATCTTCAGTGCAACTATACTTGGCACCGGGAATATTGCCTATGATTAGGCCAAATAAAGGTTCTGGCATGACAACTGCGAGTGTCGTACCAGTGTAAAATGGAGATGCCACCTGGATACGTGCCTCAGGGAACAATCACACTGATCCATCAATAAGGTTAGCTTGGATCTGTCGACCTGTATACTGCTCAGACCGAACTAGACTCTGCTTGACAGAGCAAGCTGAGGACCCGTTGTCTCTCAGGACCTTCACAGGAATGCCTCCGACAAACCCTGGCTGAACAAGGAAGGCACTGTCACCCGTGGGAGGGCCTGTGAAGGAAGCAGGTAACCACTGATTAGGCTGCTGAATAAATGATGCGGCAAACATGGTGCCCTGAGAACTAGATACCTGATGGGTCGTACTCACTGCCTGGGGAGATGGAGCATTGGCCATATGTGGAGGGGGGTTCACTGTCGCTGTGGGACTAGAGAACTGTGGGGGAGTACCCGTACTGGTAGGGACGTGACCACCGTGCCGCTGCTGAGGATTGAAGGCTGCGTTCGCTTCCTGCCTCCTATTCACTTGAGCTGGTGCTGAAAAGGACAGTCCTGACGGTCAATTGCGTGGCTGATACTGCTGTTGGTTAGGGTACTTGTTCTACCGCTTCCACTCAGGTTTCTGAGTGTTTTGCCCCTGGTCCTTCCTCTGCGATTTTGGACCTTGGCCATTATTCTGAGAACGGCCTTGTTGCTGGGATTCAGTCTGAGACGGTTTCCCAGATTTATCAGCTTTCCTGTTCCAGGTATGCTGCTTGCGAGTTTGATATCCGTATGCAGTGAAAAATGCATCAGCCTTCTTCACCATTTGGCTGGCATCTCTTACCTGGCAGATCTTAAGCTGAGCCATAAGTTCAGTAGGCCACGACTTTTCTAGCTGCGTGCACAGCATAAGGTCAATTATCCCATCACATGTGGAAGGAGTTTCATCTTTCTCCATCCACTCACCTAAGTAAGCAGTAAGCTGGTCAAGAAACTGAACGGCAGTCTCTTTTTCCTGTAAATGTGCCCTCATGAACTGAGTCTTGGCGTCGTCAACTGTGAGACTGTATGCTTTGACAAGTGCGGCCTTCATCATCTCATACGTGAGATTGTCTCCACGAATTCTGTGGAGAATATCGAGAGCAGGGCCCTCAAACAGGCTAAGAAACTGAAGCCGCTTAGTTGCATCAACCAGCTGGTAAAGTTGAAACATGTCTTCAAAACAAGCTATGTATGGCTCGATTCTCTTGCCTTCCTTGTATGGGGGAAGCTTGATGTGTGGGGTCGCCATAATATGTGCAGGGATAGCACTCGTGGAGCTTGGGCCAGCTGCACCAGATGTGTCTGAAGCCAAGGAATCTCACTTGAGCTTCAACATTTCAATTTCATGTTTTTCGCGTGCTTCTCGCTCGGCACGTTCGTGTTCTTGTTGTTCTTGCTCATGTTCTAACTTGAGTTCACGTTGTTTTCACTCCTGTTCTAACTCGAGTTCGCGTTGTTTTCACTCATGTTCTCGTTCTCTCTTGCGTTCCTCGTGCTGTTCTCGCTCGTATTCGCGCTCCTTTTCGCGTTCCTCACGCTGAATTCGACGCTCTTCACGAGCAACATTCTCGCGTTGCTGTTCGTAATTAAACCAAGAGAGGACTAAGTCCTTTATTTTCTCTGAATCAGTCAGCCCCATATATTTGGCTTCCTGTACGTAGACGCTGGTAGACATGATGCTAACTCATTCTAAATAAACTAGCGACTCAGTACTAACTGCAATTGCAAAGAAAGATGCCAATAATGAAGAATAAAGAATAAAGACACAGGTTAGTGGTGTCCAGTTTTATCTAATTAATCTGGTAAAGAAAGTAAATTAAACAAACAACTGACTGTAAAAACTATTACGTAAATTAATAGAACTGAATCAATTGTCACCAGTAAGATAGTGCCTATAGACTTTAATGATAAATACGTAAGTATGAGTGAGAGAGTATTATTTCATGAATAACTTTAGAGGTAGGAGTTAATATCCTGGAATGAGGTCGCCAAATGTCACGGGGTTTTTAAAGGAGTATACATTATTAAAGAATATTATTCAATATTACTTAAGAACATGACAATGAATTGTCTTGTGAAAATCAAGCAATGATTACTTTATTTGGCTTACTTCGCCGATTCTCTAAGGACGAGAATTTATAAACTTTCTCAACAGTACACAGCAGAGACTAAATACTTACAAATGCTGTTTATTAGTACTGTTGGCCTCTGGAGAAAGTGACTCCACCCCTGACAATCTATAACTAATGCTATTAATGATAACAGATTCTTGCTGATGCATTAACTCCTGGTTGCCAACGGATTTTAAGCTTAATACAAAAGGATTGGCCTAAATACCAGTTATGAATAGCAAAGAGTTTATGCAAACTAGGAGCTATAAGTGAAATAAGCTTAATATGGAGAATAAAACATGAGCTTACAGTACATTAAGCTCAAGAAAAAGAACCGTTAAATTTATTGATTACAATAAAATAAATTTACGTTACATTTCAAATGAATTCAAAATAAGGAGATCACACTCACTCGCTCACTCAGAAGCTAACTCTTAAACCTAGGAAAAAACGAAAAGAAATACTGGTCAGAAAAGTGGACAAAGCGGATGACTGAGTGTCGTTACTGGGGAAGGACACTGCACACGCTGAGCCTCTCGCCAATCATGCTAGGTGGGAGTACGGCGGCGGCGGGAACTGGACGTCGTTACTGAGGAAGGACGCTGCCACACACACTACCAGCTTCCACGGCACTCAAATCTTGACTGATTTCAAATCATGAGAGAGAGGCAAGTGTCGAGCCGCATTTGGTATCGGCTAGAATGAGCGAAACATGCCCATAATAAATCGCTCAGCGGAAGTCCTAATGTCTCGCACAAAGACAATCACTTATGACACAGTGAAAAATTGTTCTGAAAAACACTTCCGACGCGGTGAATACGTGGCTGTTAAACTGAACGATAAATACTGGGAATCCACTAGAAATTGCGGTTTCCCACCAAAGATAATGTCACGAGTTTATTCAAATATAAAATCGCGCCGACTCGTGACACCCACCTCACCCTGAACATCCACCCATCCTGTCCACCCACTCCTCCCACCGATCCACCCACCCATCCACCCTTGTTACCAAACGCCATTCACTCCGCCACCCCATTCACCCATCTGAACCCGACTTATCCATCACACTTATCTTATCCAAACCTAACTTTCCGACCCCTCCCCGACCACCCACACATCGAGCCACCTACCCATCTAGCCCATGAAATGCATCCAGTCACTAAATAATTACCTCTAAATGCCACCCAAAACCACTCCACACACCACTCCCAACAATTGTCCCCCCCCCCTCCACCAATACCATTGTCCACCCACCCTGGCGATGCACCGAACTAAAACACTCACCAACTCAATCTCATCAACTCCAACCACTCAACCAACTGACTCACACACACACACACACACACACACACACGGCATCGTCGGATGTGGACGTCTGTACCGGCGCTCCATACAAGCTCAACACGGCCAGAGGCATTACCTAAATAAGTATCTTTGAATGAGTCAAGCTCTGTACCAGGTTAGACTAAATGATTTTTCATTATTAAAAGGAAAAGAAATAATAAGTTTAAATAAGACTGGTTGAAACAACAAAGAACCACGATGCGTTGAGTCAGCTGGGTTTGTTTATACTACAGAAAGACCGGGAAAGCGTGCACACTGTAAGTACATACTCTGTTCATTTAGTATTACAAAATGGATACATACTTCAGTAAAACAAATTTGGAAAAGAAAAGGGATAAAAGTAAAAAGCAAAATGACGATTTCTACCAAGAACTAGTTGAAGTGGAGACTCACAATAGACTGGTTGAACGTGTACACAATCTAGAAATCTATCTATCTATCTATATACCTAGGCTGCTTCCCCCAAGGAAAGGGAGGTAGCCGAGACAGGACGACACACTCTCCATTTACTCATCCATTTAAACACATTCATTCACATCTTAGCCCCAAAGGGGAGAACGGACAGATCTTCACCGCACCACACTGCACAAGGGTCAACTGCGCAATGCAATCAGTGACATCCGCAGCAGGGCCCGACAGCAGAACTGGTTTACCCCTGCCACATCATAACATACCCATCCCCTTACCCGCACCTGACCTGACTAGCTGATCAGACCAAATGCAGGAGAATATCCCCTCAGGGCTGCGTCATCACTTATTTATTCACAATTTCTCTCCATTTATTTCTGTCACGCACAGCCACTCTTCCTTGCTCAACAGACATCCCTCTCGCATCCAGCGCTCTCTTCACACTATCCATCCATCCTATTCGTGGTCTTCCTCTCAGCCTTACACCTCTCACATCAGATCTAGTTATCTTTTTCACCAATCGCTCATTATCCATTCTCTCCATATGCCCAAACCATCGCAACACCCTCTGCTCAACTCTACCAGCCATCTCCTGAACAACTCCAGTTCTCCTTCGCACTTCATCATTTCGCACCCGATCCATACGCGTCACTCCACACATACTCCTCAGACACCTCATCTCTGTTACATTCAAACTTTTCCTCTCTGCTACACCCATATTCCATGTTTCAGACCCATATAATGCAGTCGGTACCACAACACCCTCATACAGCCTTCTCTTTACATCCATTCTAAGCGAACGACATTTAAACACTTCTTTCATTCCTCCCAGCACCTTTCCTACTTCATTTATTCTAAACTTCACTTCTGCATCTATTCTTCCATCCACAGCAACATGTGACCCTAGATATTTAAAACAATCTACCTCCTCAAGCAACCCACCATTCAAAACTATATTCATCCCCCTACCATCTATCAACCTCATACACTTCATCACTTTACTCTTATTCTCATTTACTTTCAAATTCCTCCTTTCACACACCCTTCCAAACTCCTCTACCAACTGTCTCAATCTCTCCTCTGAATCGGTCACCAGTGCAGTATCATCTGCAAACAGCAGCTGCTTCAGATTCCAATCTCCACCATCAACATTTACCAGACTCAGACCACCTAAAACTCTTGCATTCACCTCCCTTACAACACCATCCATGTAAATATTAAACAACCAAGGTGACATCACACATCCCTGTCGCAGCCCCACTCTCACGGGAAACCAATCACTCACAGCATTTCCCACTCTTACACATGCTTTACTATTTACATAAAAACTTTTCACCCCTTTTAGTAACCTACCATCAAGTCCATACAATCTTAAAACAGTCCACAAAGCCTCCCTATCAATTCTATCATACGCTTTCTCTAAATCCATAAATGCCCAAAACACATCCTTGCCTTTCGCTAAATACTTTTCACACGCTTGTCTCACAGCAAACACCTGATCAACGCATCCCCTCCCTCTCCTAAAGCCACACTGCTCATCACTAATCACTCCCTCTGTACCCTCTCTAACTCTCATAATTAACACTCTACCATACACCTTACCTACAACACTCAACAGACTTATACCCCTAAAGCTAGTACATTCATACTTATCACCCTTGCCTTTATACAACGGGACCACACAAGCACTTGCCTAGTCAATTGGCACCATACCTTTCTCAAAGCACACATTCAACAATCTAACTAACCAGTCAACAATATTCACTTCACCACCCTTCAGACATTCCACAGCACACCCATCCATACCTGCAGCTTTCCCTGTTTTCATCTCCTTTACTGCCTTCTCCACTTCCTCCTTCGTGATCAAGGAATCATTCAACTCTCCCAACACATTTATTCCTTGCACCCTTCCATCTGCCACAATCTCAGCTACCCTTTCCTCCTCTACATTTAACAATCTTTAAAAATACTCTGCCCATCTCTTCCTTACTGCATCCATCTCAATTAACATCCCTCCATCCTCTGCTTTTACTCGTTCTTCCTTCCCAGACTCTTCCTTTCGCACCCTTTTCACCTCCTTCCAAAACATTTTCTTATTCTGTTGAAAATTCTCTGTCAGCCACCTACCCCACCTCTCATCTGCTGCCACTTTAGCATCACGCACAGCCCTTCTCGCTCTATTCCTCTTTTCCTTATACCTTTCATATGACATCTCATCCTTCCTCTGCAGCCACACTTCATATGCACGTCTCTTCTCGGCCACAGCCATACTTACTTCCTCGCACCACCATTCACTTCCTTTTCTTACACCACCACCCACACGTCTCACACCACACACCTCTTCTGCATGCCCCACCACAGCACTCTTAAACAACTGCCATTCCTCCTCCACGCTGCCATTTTCCCGATCTTTCACTGCGTTCCACTCATCTTTCAATTTCTCCTGATACTCTATCTTTTTCTCTCTTTTATCCAACTCACTCACTTTCAAAACCTCCCTGCCACACCTAACCCTCCTAGCTCTCACCCATCCCTTACCTACTCTTAACTTTCCCTCCACCAGGTAGTGGTCAGACATACCTCCACCCTCCCCTCTTAGAACTCTCACATCCAACAATCTTCCTATTACATTCCTAGACACAACCACATAGTCCATCAAAGCTCTATCAACAACCCTTCCACCCTCCTGTCTCACCCATGTATACTTATAAATATCTTTCTTCTCAAACAGCGTATTCCCAATCACCATCTCTCGCTCAATACACATCGCTATCATTCGTTCCCCATTTTCATTTCTTCCAGGCACACCATACATACCAACTACGCCTTCAACTGCTACATTTCCCACTCTAGCATTCAGATCTCCCATCATTACCACATTCACATTCGCTCCAAAACTCTGCAGACACTCATCAACATCATTCCAGAAAGACTCCCTCTCTTGTTCATCCCTTTCACTACCAGGCCCATATGCACTCACAAACACCCACAACTCACGTTCAAATTTCGCTTTCACCCACATCAGTCTCGATGACACCTCCTTCCATTCAATCACACACTGCTGTACTTCCGGACTCACTAACAAGGCCACACCTTCTCTTGCCCTTCCTCCATCAACACCTGACAATCTTCCATTCACACTTCCAAACATAGATTCCCCCTTCCCTTTCATCTTCGTTTCACTCAAAGCTAACACATCCAACTTTCTTCTCACAAACATTCTCCCAATCTCCTCCCTTTTAGCCTCAATCGTACTACATCCACGCACATTCATAGACCCAATCTTCAGGGTACGGGGATAACTCCATCCCCCATCCCTTTCTCTGGCCTGTCTCTTTTTAGGAACTAAAAAACAGAGGAGGGGGTCCCTAGTCCCCTCACCCCGCCCCTTTTAGTCGCCTTTTACGACACGCAGGGAATACGGTGGCAGTATTCTTCCTAACACAACCTGGCCGCAGAGTAGTAGTACCACCCCATAATGCGGCCAGGTTGTGTCCCCCCCGCCACAGGGGGACTTGCAAATGGACTTGCAAAAGGAAGAGATAGATAAACTGGGAAAGGAGGCCAATAAGAAAGACACAACCATCAGTGAATTAACAGTGGAATTGAATACCCTTAGGAAGAAAGTGAGTGAAATGGGAAGTACAGTATTTAATCACGAGAGTGTTATGGAAGAGTTAAAAAATGACACAGAGACAATTAGACAAGCAAGCAGTCTTATGGGCCAGAGCAGTGATATTGAGGAGAAGATAACACAGGTGAATGAAGCTGTGCAAAGCTACAAAAATGATGTAGAAATCACGTATGCTGAAATGGTGAAAGTAAAGAAAGACTTGGAAACAAGGGTGGAGGAAAAAAGCATTAAAAAGGAAGTGAAAAGAATAATCCAAAACAATCCAAAGTTAGTCAGAGATTCAGTAGAAATAAATAAATCAATAGTAATCACTGGTATAGAAGAGGAAGAAATTAAAAACAAAATCACTAGAGACAAAAAGGAGATGGCAAATGTAATGAACTTACTGAAAGAAGTATCAGAGGAAATCTGTAGTAAAGACATAGAGGAACACAAAAGGTTAGGGAAATACGAGAAAAGCAAGACAAGACCTCTAAAGGTGACTTTCCAGAGTGTAAACACTGTGGAAGAGATACTAAAAAATGCAAAGAATCTTATGGAAAAAGAGGAGTTCAAAAATGTATGGATAAAAAGATGTCTAACACAAGAGGAACTGGAATTACTGAAAGAGAAAAGGGAGGAAGCAAAAACAAAAAATGAGGGAAGATCAGAAGAGGACAAGAAGAAATTATAATACAAAGTAATAGGATTGCAGGTACGAAAGTGGTACACAAACAGGATGGAAGAAAAAGGAGGAAGTTAGTAGAACCATGTCATGACAAGTATATAAACAAAATGATAAAGTTGATGTACTCAAATGTGGATGGAATGGTATCTAAATTACTAGAGATGAATGATTATGTCAGAGAAAATGAACCACAAATAATATGCCTAACTGAGACAAAATTAACACCAAGGATATCCAATGACATACTAAACTTAGAGGAATACAATATATGGAGAAGAGACAGAAATTTAAAAAAAGGAGGAGGAATTATAATATTAACTAAGAAAAATCTAAAAGTCAAGGAAATAAACCTAGATATACCATCACAAGTAGAACTGATTGCAGTAAAGATCGACACATCTGAAGGTAAAGTAATTGTAGCCAATTTGTATATGCCACCCAAATCAAACACATGGGAAAGAGACGAATATGAGGACCTAGCAGAGAGTACAATTCAGAGTATAAGATCCTTGCTACATAAAATGGAAGAGAAATCGGAAAGAATTATACTAACTGGGGATTTCAATACAAATATAAATTGGAATACTCTAGATATAAATAGCCAAGAAAGCTGCTGGGACCAAAAGCTCCTGGATCTCGTACAAGAGTTATTCTTAACGCAACATGTGAGGGAAACCACTAGAAAAAGAGGACTTGATGTACCTTCAGTGCTAGATTTAATATTTACTAGGCAAGAAAATGACATTGACAGTTTAATATATTACCCTCCACTCGGCAAAAGCGATCATGCAGTACTAAATTACAACTTCAGGATAGCATATGACATAGTAAACAGCACTGACAGTTACAAAAAGAGACTAAACTATAAAAAGGGAAATTATCAAGACCTAAAGAAGTATTTCCTAGAAGTTGATTGGGAAAATGAGCTTAGAGGACAAGATTTAAATGCTGTATATAAAAAATTTTGTGAATTTTATGAAATAGGAGTCCAGAATTACATCCCACAGCACAAAGAAGCAGATAAGAAAATACAGAAATGGTTCAATACAGAATGTAAAAAATCTAAATAAAGAAGAGATTTGTTGTGGAATAGATACAGAAGACACAATAGTGAAAGGGCATATAATAATTACAAACAGGCAAGAAACGACTATACAAGAATAAGGAGGGAAGCCCAAAAACAGTTTGAGGAGGATATAATAAATAAAAGTAGTGATCAACCAAAGCTGTTTTACAGCTATATCAGAAGCAAAACCAAAGTAAAAGATATAATACAATCCATCACGGACGATGGAATCACTTATACACAAGAGAAAGATATTTGTGAAGCACTAAATAAGAATTTCCAATTACTTTTTACAGAAGAAAAAAATTTAGAGAGAGACTATGTGGAACACGCATGTCCACACATACTACCAGATATACAAATAGCAGAAAAAGTAATACAAGAGGAGTTAAGTAGATTAGACAGAGGAAAAGCAAGTGGTCCTGATGAAATTTCATGTTGGGTGTTACGAGAATGTGCAAATGAGTTAAGTAAACCATTAATTTTAATTTTCAAGAAATCTTTGAGTCAAGGGAAACTACCTGATATTTGGAAAAAAGCAAATATAGTCCCTTATTCAAGAAAGGAAATAGACAAAATCCTCTCAACTACCGACCAGTATCACTGACTAGTGTTGTAAGCAAGGTATTAGAAAAACTTATAAGAAAAGCTTGGGTAAATCATCTAGAAAAACACAGTATGATAACAGAAAGACAGTTTGGTTTCAGAAAAGGAAAATCATGTGTTACTAATCTGTTGAGCTACTATGACAGAGTAACAAACACAATACAGGAAAGGGAAGGATGGGTGGACAGTATCTATTTAGATTTCAAGAAAGCTTTTGACACAGTACCACACCAAAGACTTTTATGGAAGCTGTACCATCAAGGAGGAATTCGAGGCAAACTGTTTTGTTGGATGCAAGACTTTCTCATAAAAAGAGAAATGAGGACAGTACTAAGAGGAAACTACTCATCATGGAAAGAAGTGACTAGTGGAGTACCACAGGGTTCGGTGCTGGCATCAATCATGTTTTTAGTGTACATAAATGATATAAACAGTAACACTGGAAATGAGAGCTATCTGAATATGTTTGCAGATGATGCAAAAATACAAAGGAGAATTACTAGCACAGACTCTTGTAGGGAGCTACAAGAAGAATTAAATAAACTTCATGAATGGAGTAGTACATGGCAAATGGAATTCAATGTGGACAAGTGTCATGTAATCAAGTTTGGTAAAAGTGGAAAAAGACCTGATTGGGATTATAAGTTAGGAAATAAAACCCTATACACATCAGAGAGAGAGAGAAAGACCTAGGTGTGATTATCAATAACAGACTATCTCCGGCTGACCACATCAGCGAGAAGGTACGGAACATGTATACACTGCTTGCAAATATGAGAATAGCATTCACATACATAAATGAAGACATGCTAAAAAGGATAATAACATCATTCATTAGACCAACCCTGGAATATGCATCAGTAGTCTGGAGTCCTCATCTCAAAAAGCATATAGACAAGATTGAAAAAGTTCAAAGGGCCGCTACAAGATGGATACCAAGCTTAAGGGACCTAAGCTATGAAGAAAGACTAAATAAACTGAATCTACCAACACAACAGGAGAGAAGGAAAAGAGGTGACATGATAATGCTATATAAGTGCATATCAGGAAAGGAGAAAATAGACATAAATGATTACTTAACATATGGAGAGGCATCAGCAAGAGGACACTGCAAAAAAATGCATAAGAAGAGAGGTGATAAAGACGTAAGGAAATTCAGTTTCCCAAACAGAGCAATTGATCAATGGAATGCACTACCGAATGAAATAGTGTGTGCCAAAACAATTCACAAATTTAAGGATATGTACGATAAATATGGTCTAAGACACGGGACAATACGAGCTTGACTCATTCCTGTAAAGATACAATTAGGTAAGAACAATTAGGTAAGAACAAAACATGCATAAACAGACAGACACAGACAGACAGAAACACACACACACACACACACACACACACACACACACACACACACACACACACACACACACACACACATTGTTCCCCTACTCAAGAGAGGAAATAAACAGAATCCATTCAACTATAGACCAGTATCTCTAACAAGTGTTGTATGCAAGGTACTAGAAAAACTAATGAGAAAACTTTAGGTAAACCAACTACAATAATACTATATGATAACAGAAAGACAGTTCGGTTTTAGAAAAGGAAAATCATGTGTTACAAATCTATTAAGCTAGTATGATAGAGTTGCAGAAACACTACGGAAAAGAGAAAGATGGGTGGACGGTATTTATTTTGATATTAAGGAGGCATTTGACGTGATACCGCACCAAATACTTCTATGGAAGCTTTACCATCAAGGAGGAACCCAAGGTAATCTGTTCTGCTGGATGCAGGATTTTCCCAGAAAAGGGAAATCAGAACAGTACTAAAGAGTAATTACTCATCATGGAGAGATGTGACTAGCAGAGTTCCACAGGGCTCAGTGATGGCACCAATTATGTTTTTAGTATATATTAATGATACAGGCTAGACAGGAACATTTGAATGGGATGCTATCTAAATATGTTTGCTGAGGCAAAAATACAAAGAAGAATTACAGACTCTTGGAGAGAGCTACAAGAAGAATTAAACAAGCTTCATAAATGGAGCAATAGATGGCAAATGGAAGTCAATGTGGACAAATGCCATGTAATTAAGTTTGGTAAAACTGGAAAAGGACCTGATCAGGATTATAAGATAGAAATTCCAACCCTACACATATCAGAAAAGAAGAAGGACCTAGGAGTGCTTATCAATAGCAGACTTTTTCTCCGGCAGACCACATAAATGAGAAGGTACGAAACATGCACACACTGCTTGATAATATGAGAATAGCATTCACATATATAAATGAAGGCATGCCGAGAAAGATAATTACCTCATTCATCAGACGAACCCTCGAATGTACATCAGTGGTCTGGAATCCTCATCTCAGAAAACACAAAGATAAGATTGAAAAAGTACAATGGGCTGCTACAAGATGGGTACCAATCATAAAGGATCTAAGCTATAAAGAAAGACTAGAAAAACTGAACCTACCAATACTACAAGAGAGAAGGAAGAGGAAATATGATGACGTTATATAAATACATCTCAGGGAAAGAGAAAATAGACATCAGTGAGTACATAACCTATAGGGAAGCATCAACAAGAGGACAATGAAAAAAAAAAAATGCATAAAAAGAGAGGTGAGAAAGCCGTAAGAAAATTCAGTTCCCCAAATAGGGCAATTATTGATCAGTGGAATGCGCTACCGAATGAAATAATGCGTGCCAAAACTAGTCATAAATTTTAGGATATGATACAAATGGTTTAATACACGGGACAGTACGAACTTGACTCATTCCTATAGAGAAACAATTAGGTAAGAACAATTAGATAAGAACAGATATATGCACACACACACACACACACACACACACACACACACACACACACACACACACACAGATGCAGAAGGGTGGGAAAGGAGGGAGGGAGGATTTGGGGACAGTAAAGAAGACGGATGAGATGTGGAAGTGTCTTGTTCTGTTCTAATAGCAGCTTGCACAGCACATTGACTCGTATCTCCGACATATACCCTTTAATTCAGCTATATTATGGATATATTTCCATTAGGATTTCATGATATGCCATCCGATTGGCAATAGTTTTAATGACCGAATACTTCGGTAAAATATTAAATATCTTAACTATGCTACTTTCAATATTACATGCTCCTCATACTGTTCAATGATTATACGATCAACCATCAAACGGTAATTTGTAAGAAGTGGGGCTAATCTTCCTCGGGGATAAACAACCACTGAGGATGATTAATCAGTGAAGTTGTGAACTATTCTTTCCCTGTGTGTGTGTGTGTGTGTGTGTGTGTGTGTGTGTGTGTGTGTGTGTGTGTGTGTTTATGCGTGTTTTGTTTCCTTAGGGCGAGTCCACACGTGCTCTCGAACATATTCTGGCAACATGGCAGGGAACATGTTCAGGAACATGTTTACAGCTGTATCTGGACAGATGTATGCAAACATGTTTCAGTGCAGCTTCGAACACTTGCAGGAGAGGTGATGGGATAATTGTATCCATACCAGGCAGTTGAGACTTCATCATGATATTGCCAACATGATCTGAACGCTGCTGTTCCCAACAATTTTGCAGCGTGTTCGTTACTGTGTTGCTTACATGTTGCCAGCACTTGCTCCAGCACACGTGTGGGCGCGCCCTTATTGTGTCGATCTCTGTCTCTGTCTGTCGGTCTGTGTGTGTGTGTGTGTGTGTGTGTGTGTGTGTGTGTGTTTGTCTGTTTATGCATGTCTTCTGTGTGTGTGTGTGTGTGTGTGTGTGTGTGTGTGTGTGTGTGTGTGTGTGTGTGTGTGAGTCAGTTGGTTGGGTGGTTGGAGTTGATGGGGTTGAGTTGGTGGATGTGGTAGTTCGGTGCATCGCCAGGGTGGGTGGACAGTTGTAATGGTGGAGAGGGGGGGGGGACAGTTGTTGAGTGTGGTGTGTGGAGTGGTTTTTGGTGGCTTGTTGGGGTAATTGCGTTAGTGAGTGGATGCTTTTGGTGGGCTGGGTGGGTAGGTGGCTGGATGTGTGTGTGGTCGGGGACGGGTCGGTAAGTCAGGTTTGGATAAGATGAGTGTGATGGATAAGTCGGGTTCAAATGGGTTAATGGGGTGGCGGAGTGAATGGGGTTGGGTAAGAGAGGTGGATGGGCTGATGGGTCGGTGGGAGGAGTGGGCGGACAAGATGGGTGGATGTGAAGGGTGAGGTGGGCTGGGAGTGTTCAGGGAGAGGTGGGAGAGTTGTATGGATGGAAGAGATGGATGGCACTGTTGGGTGACCTGGGTTGGTGGATTTCGTGAGTGGGAAGGGTGGGTGGAATTTGTGAGTGGTGAGGGTGGGTGGTAGGGGTCGGTGGGCAAGATAAATGGTCGGGATGTGTGGGCAAAGTGAGTCTCCAGGGTGAGTGGGCACCTTTGGTCGCCAGGGTGGCTGAGATGATTGCATGGTCGGGATGATCTGAGTGGGTGGTAGGGTTGGGTGGCTGGATGGGTTCAGGGTGGAGACGTGAATCAGTAAATGAGTTGAGTGGCATTGTTGGGTGAACTTCGTGTTTGGCATTCGTGGGTTAGCAGGATGGATAGCAGGGACCGACGGGCTGGGTGGGTGGCAGGGGTGATGTCGGTGGGTTATGTTGGATGGATTGAGTAGGTGGATAAGTAGGTGAGTGTATATGTGGCTGTCCACATGACAAGGAAAGAGAGGGACTTATCTGGCCATAGAACTTTTAATTGTTACTAGGATTCTAGTCTATCGCTTAGAACACGTTGGATAACTATTTGGAAACCAGACTCTATACATTAAGGTCATTATATTGAAATCTGCTAAAACTTCGATATAATCACTTCTCATGGAACTGAAGATGGATCTGTGCACTTGATAAGACACCTAATAGTAAGATAAATGAAAGTAACATTACATGCGGCAAGACGTGAGAGTGAGTGAAGCTTCATATCTCTGATCCATCCGCCTAACAAATCAGTCTTTTGGTGGGGGTAAGGAGGGGGAGTTAGGGGGGGTAGACGTGTGCGATTAACCTGACCTCTAGTGGCAGATTATCGTGTATCACAAATTTCTGTCTGGAGGTGTACATAAAACATCTTGGGGCAGCGAGAATATAACAGTCATCATAGTAGTGATGGGATGACCAACAGTCAAAAGTAATGGGTTGGCAGGTCACTGGTCACAGGCTAGTGCACCTAACTAAATGTTACAACTTAATCATATATACCTACAACTCTCAGATGTTCCATTGGCCAGGCTTTAGCGTTTGTGTTAAACTACCTTCCCATTTGTTAATATCCCTTCTCACATAGTAAGAGTCAATACTTGACGACTGGCAGTTGCTCAGAGTAGATTAAAAAATAATTTCGTGAGTAAAACGCTTGAATTTAGTACCTGTGAATCATATGTTTTGTATTTACCTATACTGTTAATTATAGTATATTCTTACGAACAGGTATATCTTGTACCGTACCATAATACGTAAATATTAGGCTACCATGTCAAATGTATGCATGTTTCTGTGCTCATTCATGAAATACCTGCATGGTGGGGTGAGCCCTACACCACCACCCCAGGAGGAGAGTACAGGGAGGTGACCCCCACCCCATGAGGAGATGACGGGGAGGCTGTTTCACCTCATGAGCCTTCCAGGCAGGAACGGAGTATCTCTCCCGCGACCCGACGCCCCTCTTCCCTGCAGCCAGACCACCGGGCAGTGTGCAGTGTGAGTACACTTCACTCCAGTGGAGGAAGCACTCACCAGAATCGGGGTGGGACTTCTACATACAAAGTCCCAAGCAAGCCCTCAGATGCCATGTCCACCAGATCGGCCTCCATAAAAGGGGAGGACTCTGCTAGAGCCTCCAGTCTTGTGACACCCCAGGGGAACAGCAGCACAGTAGCGCCCACTTGGTCTACTGTGGGTGGAGTGACCACCGGTTCTCCACCCTCTGCCACCCACCTTCGGGAGCCAGCACGTCAGCACGTTCTATGGATGACCTACGCCGGGACTCCCCAGGAGGGAGGTGGGCCCAGGGATAGACTCCACCTGAGCTACCAACTCGGAACAGACAACCGGTTGTCCCCCAAGCTGCTCTGGCCACGACAGCTGGAGGACAGACTCCACTGGAACTGCGGCTTAGGCCAGGAGAGCCCACTGGGCCTCCCCTTCCCGTCATCCCCGATACAGGTGCCCCAGTACCGATGGCAGAAGAGCAGACGCCATCAGAGCTGCAGGATTAGGAGTTCAGGCAGTACCTACCGGGTTTCTCCAGCCGAAGGAGTGCCCATTGGGTCTCCCTCTTGCACCCTGGTTCCGAGTTCCAGAAGGGACCGTCAGGCCCACAAGCCTGGGGAGCAGACCATTGCTCCCTCCCCATGACCCCCGGAGTTCCTACTGAGGGCAGCACCTCTTTCTCAGCCTGCCCTTCCTGTGGTCGAGCGAGGCGCCCCTCTCCCCGCCTCCCTCCTCCAGAGGGTGGGTACTGCTCTCCCGCAGGTACCCTGCCAGAGACCAGCCAAGGCGAGACGACCCTGAGGCCAGGTTTTCCAAGGCTGCAGCCCCTCCATCACCATCCCTGGGCGCTGCCGGACTCCCCCATAGCAAAAGACCGCAGCCCACTCCTGACGGCCTCCTCCCCCAGGTGAGACCTCAGCCCCCAGAGCCGAAGGAGCACCTCTGACACCTGCCGCAGTTGCTGGACCTCCCCTGGCATAGGTGGTCGCAGCCCATCCCTGGCAGCCGCCCCTGGTGGATGGGACCATGGCCCAGCTAGGATGTTACCCTCTCCTCAGCCAACCCTCGGCCCAGGGCTAGCCAAGTCCACCCCCAGGACTCTGACCACGATGAAGGGCTAGCGCTGTACTGCACGCCTCCTGGCCCTATTCGGCCCTAGCCCGGAAGGCCCCACCTCACCCAGGGCCCCTGCAGAAAGAGGGCCGCCTACTCCGCCACCCACCAGCTCCCATAGGACCCGTGGCAACCTCACAGTTGACCTACACCCAGACTACACTCCTGACGCCCCACCCCTAATGCCTGGCCCAGCTAGGGCACCACCCTCTCCTCAGCCGAACCTCGGCCCAGGGCTAGCCAAGTCCACCCCCAGGACTCTGACCACGACGAAGGGCTAGCGCTGTGCTGCACGCCTCCTGGCCCTATTCGGCCCTAGCCCGGAAGGCCCCACCTCACCCAGGGCCCCTGCAGAAAGAGGGCCGCCTACTCCGCCACCCACCAGCTCCCATAGGACCCGTGGCAACCTCACAGATGACCTACACCCAGACTACACTCCTGATGCCCCACCCCTAATGCCTGGCTGCCACCTGCAGCTACCGGTGTAAGGGCCTCCCACCCAATGCGCCCTAGTGCCCCTCTCCGCTGGCTCCATGAGTAGAAAAACCCAGAGTTGTTGTTTGTCCCCTAGTGACCAAAAGACAGGATCCCCAGTGAACCAAATACCCCCCTGTTTCCCCCCCTTTTCCCTCCCCTGATGTGGAATCAATGAACTTGCCGTCACAGGGAAACTCATGCAAAGTGTGAGACGAGAGGCCCTGGGCTGTCCCAAGGTGTGAACTACCCCCCCCCCCAGTGCTATACACAGCGGACTCTCTCACTCAGTACCAGTGCCGTGCCCCCCCCCTTCCTATTGTCCCCATAGTTGTCGTATGTTCTCCTCCCCCCCCTTCTCCCCCCTCCGGACCAGTCTACTTCCGTGTATGCTGAGTGTATATATGTAAGGTATGCTCCCTGTGATTGGCCAATGTAGGAGTACTATAACACAATAGCTCCCCCTCCCTCCGTCCTTGTCATGCAAGTAGACAGTAAGTGATATATTCTTCCGTTCTCTGTCACGTGCATGTAACATAAGGGTAGCTAGGATATCGTCTATGCCACGGGGATGTGTATAACTAGCATAGGGTGCCATTCATGTCACGCGAACGTGTATGAGAATTGGAATATACTGCCGTCCATGTCACGCACTGTATATACTGAAATAAACTGTATTGTAAATGCTATATACACGGGAACAGAGCACACCTGGTATATTATATGAGATGTATGTGTATCACTATGTCCAAATTGCCCTGTACAAGAAGAGGTATATTACTGTGTGTTGGTCAAATTCTCTGAACTAGGTGGAGATATTTAGTGTAGAACATGGTCTTCTGAGTCATATTACTACTTTGTATCACTTAGGTTTTGATCACGGATTGTGGTGTATAATTGGTTATTGTCAACATATACTGTACGTGTTTGGACTTCCCTTCCTCGTCTATGACTGACCTGGTCGAGAGTAAAGAACCAAGACTGCACCGTACCTGAACCCGAGACGTTGGGGCACAGAATACGCCGCCTAAGACTGGTGGCTAACGGTGGTTCTTGATCCAGCAGTAGAACAGCAAGAAGGGAGAAATATCACAAACACGTTTGCCACGCCACGTGTGCAACTCACCAAGTTCGATTCCAAATTCTATGACATACACATCTACGTGTCCATGATCAAAGCTATACAAGATATAAAAATGACTGCAAGAAGATAGCTGTTACACTCCCCCACCTTGGCAAAATCGTTTTGAGTATTGCCACGAAAATAGTCCTGGAGGTGAAATGGGACCAATTTCAACAAACTGTGACACAGGCTGTCACCCCCTGACTAGGGAAAGTCGTCATTTTTTCCCAGCTGGATGCACTGACATATAATGGGAACGTAGAAGATACCCTCATCCAAACTTGACGTCTCGTCACCACCGCCTACCTGGAGGCAGATACCCAAACCTGGGACCAACATGTGTTCAACACTCTCCTGAGGATACTCCCCAACGTCGTTGGGGAACGCTTCACCATATACAACCTGACTGGGGATATCGACAGAGACATCCAGCTGGTGAGGCGCATACTCGCCGCCCGCACCACCCTTCAGCAAATAGGGGCAGTAAGTAGAATCCCCACCTGCAAACCACCCCCCACCAAACCACAGCCGCCCTCCAGAAACATGCCGCCTCCGGAGCCTCCCGCTTTACCAAGAGTCATACCCACCAAAAAACACCTCAGTCCCAGGGAGACGTCCAACCTCATCTCCATTAATCCCTGGGAGTTCTCCGCATGTAGCCACCGCTGCCCCATACAGGGTATCCAGGAGCAGCTGAAGACTGCCAGATGCAAGGCAACCAACCAGGGGCGCCACAAAGTGTCGGTCATCGAGGATGACCAACCAGACGAATTAACCCCTCCCACTGACGACCCTGACACTGAAGAGGCAGAACTAGGTGGCAAGGGGGAGGGTGCCTCACCCCATCTGGATTTTTAGGACTGCCCCCACACCTCCCCATGGTCGCGGGGGCCACCTCGCACAAATATCGCCCCCCAGTCTACAATAAGCTCAGGCTGAACGGGGTGAAAGCTCGACTGCTGGTTGATACGGGAGCAGTCAGACCATGCCTGTACCACTACTTCTACTCCCATCACTCCAAAGCCTTCAGCCCACTCCTTCCCATGTCAGCCCACCTTGTAGATGTGGGAGATGGCCCCCTGCCTATCCATGGGGAGACACGGGCCCTCCATGTCCAGACACACCAACAAGCAACCTCCCAACATCAATTCTTTATATTCGACTCTACCTGCCGTGCCTACAACTGTTACCTGGGGCTGCATTTACTACAGAAACTCCAGGCCAACATCGATTGCCACAAATGGCAGCTGCACGTCATTAAACCACCAAATCCACCCCTCACAGCCCCTCTGCACGTGCAACACCGCGACACCACCACCCTCACCAGACACCAGGTACCCCCATCCCCCTCTCCCTCACTTAGTGCAACTCCCCATCCCTCCATCTCATTCCCCACCTTCCCCGTTACCATCGTCTCCACTGTTACCATTTTCCCCCACCACAAGGCCTGGCTCCCCTTGCGCCGACCCACCGGAGACCTTGAAGTATTCTCCCTGACTCCCCCGGCAGGCACCACCACCTCCTGCCTTCTGTCCCCCACCTTCCTCCCTCCCCCCACCTCACAGCAGTCCGTTTGGCTAACCTTTCCACTTCACCCCTCACCCTCCCTAAGGGACTGGTGGTAGGAGAAATGGAAGAGGCTGAGCCCTGTGCCGCCCCCCTCAACCACTCATCCTTAACCCGTCATGGCCCGAGGTTTTCCACACCTCCAACATCCCCCAATCCCGAGGTATTTTCGAATTTTATTTTTTTTGGCTAAAACCTCCGCTTTTCGTGAGAAACATCGAAAATTCATAGAGAAATTGCTCACCTGAGGTTTAAAATACTCGATCCAGGTACCAGTACCTCCTTACCTGACTGGGTTTTCTAACAGGCTGGCACCAAAGAAAACGAGTTCTATGGGTGGGTAACTATTTCACACCACTCATAAACGGTATTTATTTATTTACCGGGTACGAATTTATATGTAGTATGAGAGTATATTGGTTTTCAAGCAGTAATATAGGCATTATGAGCATTGTTTTACTCACTAACTAATCACCATACCTGACCTTTTTTTGCCACATTACCTGATCATTATTTCTGACTGTTTCTTCTTCTAATGCTATGTAAACTTTGTCCTCCACATTGTCATCGATTGGGGAATCACTCTGGCCATGAATATCTTTACTGGCCAGGTCTCTGGTAACAGGTGAATTGCCGAGACAAGGGCGTGAGAGGGGGAGGGGGGAGGTTATGCGGTGTAAGGCATTGTCCCTGCTTGGCATCTTGTAGAGGAATAGAGGAAGGTGTCCCATGTATACGTACGAAAAATCACACGCGAAAATTGAAAATTGTGCAAATTAGGGACCTTGCAATTGCATGACATACCAGTACGTCGCCGGGACTGGCAAAAGGCAAAATGTTGCAACGTACCCATACATCGACGGGATGGGGCGAGTTAACCCCTCTCTCCTCAACCACCTCTCACCCCAACAATCGGATGACCTTCGACACCTCCTTCTGGACTTTCAGGACAACTTCTCATTGGGACCCACAGACATCGTCCACACCACCTTCCTATCCCACGAGATACACATGACTGGATCCCCTATCCAGCAACCCTCATGCAGGAAAAATCCAACCCAACGGGCTGAAGAAGACCGGCAAGTCCAGGACATGTTAGATGCCAGTGTGGTATCACCTTCAACCAGCCCATGGTCCTCCTCCGTCATCCTTGTAAAAAAAAAAAAAAAAAAGATGGGACACTGCACTTTTGCTTAGATTACTGCCACCTCAATGATGTGATGATCAATGACGCCACCCCCTTGCCTAGAATTGACGACTCCTTAGAATCCCTCTATGGGACATCTTGGTTTTCTATCCTAGACCTCCAGTCATGACACTGGTAGGTCCCCATCCACGCCGAGGACCAAGGAAAAACGGCATTCTCCACCACCAGCAACGGGAAGCACTACGAGTTCAACGTGCTCCCCTTCAGCCTCTGTAACGCCCTCGCCACGTTTACCTGATTGATGGAGTCTGTATTCAGTGGACTCACTTGGGAGATATGCCTTGCCTACAAAGATGACGTTATCGTCTTTGGCAAGACCTGGGCTGACCACCTCCACTGCCTATGCCGATTTTTCTCCAGGATACATCAAGCAGGGCTTAAACCCTGCCCATCCAAGTGCACCTTGTCGCAACACTCAGTCTCTTTCCTGGGCCATGTCATTTCTAGGGAAGGCATATACCTCGACCCCCAAAAAATCAGGGCCATAGCCGAATTCCCCCTGCCTCAAAATGTGCATGAGGTCCGCACATTCATAGGCCTCACCTCTTACTACCGGCGCATTGTGAAAGAATTCGCGACCATCGCCAAGCCACTACATGACCTCACTAAAAAGGGGGAGCCTTCCATATGGACAGAAGATTGTCTTCAGGCCTTCCATGCTCTCAAGGACAAATTAATCATGACCCCTATAGTGGCGTTTCCTGACTATACTATCCCTTCTACATTTTCTTTTTGTGAGGAAAAAGGAACCAAAGGCCGTGAGCCTGCAAGATTGTTCCTTCCAAGAGAGAAACAAAATACGAGAGTGAGCCAAATTCAAGATCTGATCAGTTTTAGATCCCTGTACACACTGCATTTGAAAGACTGAAGATCATAGGAAGCATTAAATACAGACAGAGGGAGACAGTTCCAGAGTTGACCTGTTGCATAAATGAAGGACTGGGAGTAACGGTTAACTCTTGCATTAGAGAGCTGGACAGAAAAGGGATGAGAGTTTGCTGCTAGACGGGTGCTATGCGCCCGTCATAGAGGTGGAGGAATGCATGCAGACAGTTCAGAGGAGCAGTGACCATTGAAGTAGCTTGCACACCGATGTGTCAGTAGTGGCCATTGGCACCGTTACCCAAGTACAAGACGGCATGGAGCACATTATCGCCTGTGCCAGCCACACCCTCAATCAGGTGGAACACAACTATGGTGCTACCAAGCAAGAATTCTTAGGCATTATATGGGCACTCGAATATATCCGTGCTTACCTGGCTGGAACCCATGTTACCATCATCACGAATCACCAATCCCTACAACGGTTATGCCAATCTGACACAGAAAATGCGCTGATGATCCGCTGGAGGGAGACCCTTGATGAATTTAATTTTGACATCGCATACCAGCCCAGCAAACTCCACATAAATACCGACACTCTCTCCCGCCTCCCTGTCAATGCCATCCAGGCCACACGCACTCTCATGAAATGCTGGGACCCCCCTAATTGGATGCCCACCCAGGTATTCTCCAGGCTACAAAGGCACGGCAATTTCCTGTACACCCACTATGGCCACATCGCCCTTGACGCCAATGCTGCCCTGGACACTCTCACACACCTCCACGCCGATAAGGGAATCCACCTTGGCACAAAGAAATTGTTCCAAGTTTTCAATGACACCTTTTGGTCCCCAAACCCCTCCAAACTCGTGCAACAAGTCGTGCAATCCTTCTGAGCGTGCACCCTGGGAAAATATACCACTAGAACACCAGGCCCATCCAGCCATCTCATGGCCAACAAGCCCTGGCAACTACTATCCATGGATGTTGTCGGCCCCCTCCCACCTAAATCAGGATACAGGTATATAACTACATTCGTGGACACGTACTCCAAAATCCTGATCGCGTTCCCAGCCAAAGAACATCACGTCCTCACCATCACCAATGCCCTAACCCGCCATGTATTCCTGTATTTTGGTATTCACTCAGACAATGGTCGGAATTCATGGATAAAATCTGGGCCAAGGTATCCAACCTCTTTGGGTACAACATCTCCCACTCCTCGCCATACTGGCCCCAAGGAAACGGCATCTGTGAACGCAGTCAC
Organism: Coenobita brevimanus; assembly: GCF_032717465.1. Lineage (NCBI taxonomy): Eukaryota > Metazoa > Arthropoda > Malacostraca > Decapoda > Coenobitidae > Coenobita > Coenobita brevimanus. The sequence continues at coordinate 39,955,559 of NC_136999.1, read as the reverse complement.
CGCACTGTACTCAACCAAGCGTGGACCAGGATCCAAGCCTCGCAAAGAGACGACTGGCCAGCACACGTCAAAGTAATACAATGGGGCATGAACACCTGCCCCCGCAAGGATGGAATCACAGCCCACGAATGGGTATTCAGTGAGGTGCCTCTGCTTCTACCCCTCTGACACCACTTACAGGTCCCTGCCAAACCCACCTTGTCCGATCCCCTTCACCACCTCAAACAACAGCTCCACCACCTGCAAACTACACAAGACCTAGGCCCCAACACCGCACCTACCAATCTTTACAAGCTGGGCAACTTCGTCAAGGTCGCAACAGTACCAATTCCACACAAGCTAGCCCACCACTACACAGGCCCCTATGAGATCATGAACATCCCCAACTCATACCAGGTCACGGTCAAGTATCAAAACACCACTCGCACCTACTGAAACCGCCACGTGCGTCGCTACCCAGCACCATACACACCACAACCCTCACTACACCGCCCGCCGAGTTCACCCCCAACCTCCTCACAGGATTCGGACAACTCCAACTCCTGCTACCTTTCTCCCTCCTTTTCCTCCCCCAGCACCCCCACCATGTCCACCACCCCCACCCCAGACACCCTCCCCTCGCTCACACCTCGGCCACCGACATCCTCCCCCTTATCACGCTCAACCCCCATCCCACCTCCACCCTCGAGCCTTGCCCCCCGCAGACACCCAACACCCCAGCCATCATGCACTCCTCCCACCTCCTCCCCGCTGCCCTCTCCCACAACCACCGTCATCCACCCTCTGCCCACGTCCACCCCTGTATCGCCCCTTGCCCCCAACGCTCACCCCCAGCCCCACAGCATTTCTCCGTCGCACCCACACCCCCCACAACCTCTCCTCACCACATCACCCACTTGCCCATCCTCAACCTCCTCCTACCCACCAGCACCATATCAGGCTGAGTATCCCGCCCCCCAACCTGATACACCCACACACCCTCCCCACCATCAACAACTACCCCTAGCACCACTTCCCTCATCCTTGAACAATGCAATTCCCCATGGAATATCCCTATTACCTGCCTCACTAAGCCAATTTACCGGAGATGGCCTCTTAAAAGCAAGGCAGCCTCACCTCTCTCCAGTCTTCAGCTGGACACCATCCATCGCTCCTCTCCACCCCTGCCACACAAGATGAGGATAAAACATATTTTCTGGACACCAAGGCTAGGGTGCAAGGGCCACCTCAAGGGCACTGTGCAGCTCCTCCACCTTCTGCGGCACACACCCCTACTATCCACCCTCACCATCGTCTACTCCCTGTACCAGCACCCCAACCAGCAAACACTCCACTGGACGACCCTCCTACACCACCTCACGCCCTTGCACCGCACCCCCACAGTCGACTTTTACCAACTCTAGTCACGGGGACGTGACTTCAACCCCTGCGATGGTGGTGAAATACCTGCATGGTGGGGTGAGCCTGCCACCACCATCCCAGGAGGAGAGTACAGGGAGGTGACCCTAACCCCACAAGCAGATGACAGGGAGGCTGTTTCACCTCATGAGCCTTCCAGGCAGGAACACCGTATCTCTCCCGTGACCTGATGCCCCCTCTTCCCCACAGCCAGACCACCGGGTAGTGTGCAGTGTGAGTGCACTACATTCCAGTGGAGGAATCACTCGCGAGAATCGGGATGGGATTTATACACGAGTACCAAGCAAGCCCTCAGATACCGTGTCCACCGTAACGGCTTCCAAAAAAGAGGAGGACTCTGCTAGAGGCTACAGTCTTGCGACATCCCAGGGGCGCATCAGCACAGTACTGCCCACATGGTCTACTGTGGGTGGAGTGACCACCGGTTGTCCATCCTCTGCCACCCACCTTTGGGAGCCGGCACGTCGGCACGTCCTATGGCCGACCTTTGCAGGGACTCCCCAAGAGGAAGGCGGGCCCAGGGGTAGACTCCACCAGAGCTACCAACTCTTGACAGACCACAGGTCGACCCCCAAGCTGCCCCAGACACGACGGCTGGAGGACAGACTCCACAGAGCTGCGACTTAGGCCAGGAGAGCGCACTGGGCCTCTCCCTCCTGTTGTCCCTGGGACAGGTGCCCCAGCCCCAACGGCAGAAGCGCAGACTCCACCGGAGCTGCAACAGTAGCCAGGAGAGCCCACTGGGCCTCCTCTTCCTGTTGTCTCCAGGTTCTGCTGCACCTGGAGGAGTTCCCTCAGGTTCTCCCTCTGCCTCTGTCCCCAGTAGGAGCTCATGCAGTGCCCACTGGGTCTGTCTGCCCAAAGGAGTGCCCATTGGGTCTCCCTCTCGCGCCCTGGTCTGGAGTTCCGGCAGGGACCGTCAGGCCTGCCAAGCTTGGGAGTAGACCATCTGTCACTCCCCCTCTGCAACCCCCTTAGTTACTACCAAGGGCAATGCCTCTTGCTAAGCCCGCCCTTCCTGTGGAAGAGTGAGGAGCCTCTCTCCCTGCCCCCCTCCTCCAGAGGGTGGGAACTCCTCCCCTAATGGTAACCCACCAGAGACCAGCCAGGGCGAGACGACCCCAAGGCCAGGTGTTGTCACTGCAGCCTCACCTCCACCCCTGGACGCTGCCGGACTCCCCCAGAGCGAGAGGGCTGCAGCCCACTCCTGACGGCCTCCTCCCCCAGGCAAGACCGCAGTCCCCGGAGCTGAAGGAGCACCTCCGATGCCCGCTGCAGCTGCCGGACCTCCCCTGGCGTAGGTGGCCGCAGCCCACCCCTGACAACCGCCCCTGCCGGACAGGACCGTGGCCCAGCTAGGGCGCCGCCCTCTACATAGCCAACACTCGGCCCGGGCCTAGCCAGGTCTGACTCCAGGACTCCAACCACAATGAAGGGCCAGTGCCATGCTGCGTACCTCCTGGCCCTATTCGGCCCTAGTCCAGAGGGCCCCACCTCATCCACAGCCCCCGCAGAAAGAGGGCCGCCTACTCTGCCACCCACCAGCTCCTGTAGGACCCGTGGCAACCTCACAGATGACCAACACCCAGACTACACTCCTGATGGACTGCTCCCGATGCCAGGCCACCACCTGCGGTTACCGGTGTAAAGGCCTCCTGCCAGGTGCGCCCTAGTGCCCCTCTCTGCCGGCCCCATGAGTTGAAAGACCCTGAGGTTGTTGTTTGTCCCCTAGTGACTGAAAGACATGATCCCCAGTGAACCAGCCCCCACTGTGTCTCCAGTGCCGCCCCCCCCTGTTCCCCTCCCCCCGTGTGGAATTAGTGAACTTGCCGCCAAAGGGAAACTCACACAAAATGCGAGTTATGAGGCCCCGGGCTGTCCTCAAGTGTGAACTACCTCCCTCAGTGCTATACACAGCAGACTCTCTC